>NC_090438.1:844265265-844568295 GCF_031143425.1 Pleurodeles waltl | reverse complement strand
CCTGGTATAATCAGAGAAACTATTATCAAAGCTCTTACATAATAAGATTGCTGCCATAAATTGTCGCCGCACTATGTGGCACCAAAGGGACAAGTAGATTTTTTCACAGGACAAGTAGATTTAAGAAGAAATCCATTCCATGGATAAGTAGATATTTTATTAAATTCCACACCCCTGATACCCATAGTGAATGTGAGGTCATTTTAATCCAGGATTTCAATTTACATCATTTGGGCAAACGTTCAGAGAATAATCAATACAAGCTATTAGCAGAATTAGACTCCCTACCTAAACAACTTAATACTTTACCAGCTGCTGCAAAATTGACATAATTACAAACTAGATACACTTACAGAACAAAAAAGAAGTATTCTCAAGCTCATTTAGGGGAATTACATCAGTTCATTACTTTAGGAGGCTGGCCTGGCTTATAGTGGGTACCTGATGGTACTTACACCTTGTGCCAGGTCCAGTTGTCCCTTATTAGTAGATTAGTAGTGTTCTAGCAACTTAGGCTGATAGAGGTAGCTATAGCAGAGCGGCTTAGGCTGAACTAGGAGACATGAAAAGCTCCTACTATACCACTTATATCATATGGGTACTATATCATAAGAAACACAATACTCAGGGTTACTAAAAATAAGGGTACTTTATTTTAGTGACAATGTGCCAAAAATATCTCTGAGGATATACTCCTTTAGGAGGTAAGTAAAATACACAAAATATACACACAAACCAAAATCAGGTAAGCAAACAGTTAGGAAAATAGTGCAATCACTGTAGAATACAATAGGATGCAATAGGCCTAGAGGCAACACAAACCATATACTATGAAAGTGGAATGTGAACCACGAATGGACCCCCTAGGCAAGTATAGTGTGTAGAGGGTTGCTAAGAGTGAAAGAAAACACTAAGGGGGTCATTCCGACCCTGGCGGTGGGACCACAGAAGCACCGCCAACAGGCTGGCGGTGCTTCCAGGGCCATTCTGACCGCGGCGGTAAAGCCGCGGTCAGAAAAGGGGAACCGGCGGTTTCCCGCCGCTTTTCCCCTGGCCCAGGGAATCCTCCATGGCGGCGCTGCTTGCAGCGCCGCCATGGGGATTCCGACCCCCTTCCCGCCACCCTGTTTCTGGCGGTTTTCACCGCCAGAAACAGGATGGCGGGAATGGGTGTCGTGGGGCCCCCTAACAGGGCCCCATTAAGATTTTCACTGTATGCTTTGCAGACAGTGAAAATTGCGACGGGTGCCATTGCACCCGTCGCACCCTTGCAACTCCGCCGGCTCCATTCGGAGCCGGCTTCCTTGTTGCAGGGTCTTTCCCGCTGGGCTGGCGGACGCCCCTTTGGCGGTCGCCCGCCGGCCCAGCGGGAAAGTCAGAATGACCCTTGCGGTCTTCCGACAGGGTTACTTTGTCGGACTGACCCCCTAAGTGTGTCCAAGATACCCAAGGCCCTGGAAAGTAGGAGTAAATTACTACTATTTCCCCAGAAACACACTGAACTCATGATAGAGGATTTTGCAAAGACCACAACAGACTGCAACGGACTGAAGATGCAGTCCTGGACCTGAGAACCTGCAAAGGAAGGGGACCAAGTCCAAGAGTCGCAAAAGTGTCCGGGGGGGAAGGAGCCCACTAAACCCAGGATGAAGGTGCAAAATGGCTGCCTCTGGATGGAAGAAGCTGAAGATTCTGCAACAACAAAAGGCGCTAGGAACTTCTCCTTCATGCAGGAGATGTACCGCTGACACAAGACCACAAACAAGCCTTGCTAGCTGCAAGAGTTGCGGTTGAAGAAAAATGGTGCTGCCCGGGCCCAGGAAGGACCAGGATGTCGCTACTGGGAGAGGAGACAGAGGGGGCCCCCAGCAATGTAGAGAGCCCATGCATAACAAGGTAACACATGCAGAAGTCCTTGAACACAGGTTCAAGATGTCTTAACATGGCAATCATCTCAACACTGCAAGAAAGGGTCCCATGAAGCCGGAGGTAAACTCAGGGAGTTGAGCAATGCAGGACAGAGTGCTGGGGACCTGGGTTTGGCTGTGCACAAAGGATTCCGTGGAAATGTGCACTGGGGCCCTAGCAGCTGCAGTTCACTCAGTGCAAAGGATTACTGTCTGGACAGGGGAGGCAAGGACTTACCTCCTGCAAATTTGGACAGTTGGACCTCTGGACAGTCTGGGTCACTTGGTCCACTACCTGTGTTCCAGGGGCCATGCTCATCAGGATGAGAGGGGTCCCAGAGTACCAGTGATGCAGAAGTTTGGTGCCTGCTGAAGCAGGGAGAAAATTCCGTCGACCTACAGGAGATTTCTTTGTGGCTTCCAGTGCAGGATGAAGGCAGGCAGCCCCCAAAGCATGCACCACCAGGAAACAGTCGAGAAAGCCGGCAGGATTAGGCGCTACAATGTCGCTGGTAGAATTCTTGCTACTTTGTTACAGTTTTGCAGTTGTCCTGGAGCAGTCAGAGGTCGATCCTTGGCAGAAGTCAAAGAGAGAGGTGCAGAGGAACTCTGGTGAATTCTTGCAAGTCGTTATCTGAGGAAAAGCCCACAGGAGAGACCCTAAATAGCCCTCAGAGGAGGATTGGCCACTTAGTCAGGTAAGCACCTATCAGGAGGGGTCTCTGATGTCACCTGCTGGCACTGGCCAATCAGATGCCTCCAGAGTGTCCTCACACCTCTGGATCCCAGATGGCAGAGGTCTGGGACACACTGGAGGAGCTCTGGGCACCACCCCGGGGTGGTGATGGACAGGGGAGTGGTCACTCCCCTTTCCTTTGTCCAGTTTCGCACCAGAGCAGGGACTGGGGGTTCCCTGAACCGGTGTAGACTGGCTTATGCAAGTAGGGCACCATCTGGGCCCTTCAAAGCATTTCCAGAGGCTGGGAGAGGCTACTCCTCCCCCAGCCCTTAACACCTATTTCCAAAGGGAGAGGGTGTAACACCCTCTCTCAGAGGAAATTCTTTGTTCTGCCTTCCTGGGACTGGGCTGCCCAGACCCCAGGAGGGCAGAACCCTGTCTGTGGGGTGGCAGCAGCGGTAGCTGCAGAGAAAACCCCAGAGGGCTGGTTTGGCAGTACCCGGGGTCCATAGTGGAACCCCAGGGATGCATGGGATTGGCACCCCAATACTAGATCTGGCATGGGAGGACAATTCCATGTTCTTAGACATGTTACATGGCCATATTCGGAGTTACCAATGTGAAGCTACATATAGTTATTGACCTATATGTAGTGCGCGCATGTAATGGTCAAAAAGAAAAAAGGGAGCACACTGCCTCACACTCCAGCAAAAAGTTAGCCCCAATGCATCATGGTAAATGCAGTCACTTCGTTTTGTGTTGAAAAAGTAATCAAAAGTCTTTCACCTAAGTAGGTGCAGCAAGTGCTGTGTATCTCTGGACACGTGTTTCTAGGTTTAGCCCGTCATCAGCAGAGAGCAGCCAAGTCTGTGGGGTTGCTTGAAATGCCGCCAAAAGTCTTCTCAGGTTTATGTACCACTCACTGGCGCACAGGTGCCTCACCAGAGCTCGTCAGCTCAAGGGAACAGTCATTGGACAAAAAGGAAAAAGGGAGCACACTGCCTCACACTCCAGCAAAAAGTTAGCCCCAATGCATCATGGTAAATGCAGTCACTTCGTTTTGTGTTGAAAAAGTAATCAAAAGTCTTTCACCTAAGTAGGTGCAGCAAGTGCTGTGTATCTCCGGACAAGTGTTTCTAGGTTTAGCCCGTCATCAGCAGAGAGCAGCCAAGTCTGTGGGGTTGCTTGAAATGCCGCCAAAAGTCTTCTCAGGTTTATGTACCACTCACTGGCGCACAGGTGCCTCACCAGAGCTCGTCAGCTCAAGGGAACAGTCATTGGACAAAAAGAAAAAAGGGAGCACACTGCCTCACACTCCAGCAAAAAGTTAGCCCCAATGCATCATGGTAAATGCAGTCACTTCGTTTTGTGTTGAAAAAGTAATCAAAAGTCTTTCACCTAAGTAGGTGCAGCAAGTGCTGTGTATCTCTGGACACGTGTTTCTAGGTTTAGCCCGTCATCAGCAGAGAGCAGCCAAGTCTGTGGGGTTGCTTGAAATGCCGCCAAAAGTCTTCTCAGGTTTATGTACCACTCACTGGCGCACAGGTGCCTCACCAGAGCTCGTCAGCTCAAGGGAACAGTCATTGGACAAAAAGAAAAAAGGCAGCACACTGCCTCACACTCCAGCAAAAAGTTAGCCCCAATGCATCATGGTAAATGCAGTCACTTCGTTTTGTGTTGAAAAAGTAATCAAAAGTCTTTCACCTAAGTAGGTGCAGCAAGTGCTGTGTATCTCTGGACACGTGTTTCTAGGTTTAGCCCGTCATCAGCAGAGAGCAGCCAAGTCTGTGGGGTTGCTTGAAATGCCGCCAAAAGTCTTCTCAGGTTTATGTACCACTCACTGGCGCACAGGTGCCTCACCAGAGCTCGTCAGCTCAAGGGAACAGTTATTGGACAAAAAGAAAAAAGGGAGCACACTGCCTCACACTCCAGCAAAAAGTTAGCCCCAATGCATCATGGTAAATGCAGTCACTTCGTTTTGTGTTGAAAAAGTAATCAAAAGTCTTTCACCTAAGTAGGTGCAGCAAGTGCTGTGTATCTCTGGACACGTGTTTCTAGGTTTAGCCCGTCATCAGCAGAGAGCAGCCAAGTCTGTGGGGTTGCTTGAAATGCCGCCAAAAGTCTTCTCAGGTTTATGTACCACTCACTGGCGCACAGGTGCCTCACCAGAGCTCGTCAGCTCAAGGGAACAGTCATTGGACAAAAAGAAAAAAGGGAGCACACTGCCTCACACTCCAGCAAAAAGTTAGCCCCAATGCATCATGGTAAATGCAGTCACTTCGTTTTGTGTTGAAAAAGTAATCAAAAGTCTTTCACCTAAGTAGGTGCAGCAAGTGCTGTGTATCTCTGGACACGTGTTTCTAGGTTTAGCCCGTCATCAGCAGAGAGCAGCCAAGTCTGTGGGGTTGCTTGAAATGCCGCCAAAAGTCTTCTCAGGTTTATGTACCACTCACTGGCGCACAGGTGCCTCACCAGAGCTCGTCAGCTCAAGGGAACAGTCATTGGACAAAAAGAAAAAAGGGAGCACACTGCCTCACACTCCAGCAAAAAGTTAGCCCCAATGCATCATGGTAAATGCAGTCACTTCGTTTTGTGTTGAAAAAGTAATCAAAAGTCTTTCACCTAAGTAGGTGCAGCAAGTATTGTGTATCTCTGGACACGTGTTTCTAGGTTTAGCCCGTCATCAGCAGAGAGCAGCCAAGTCTGTGGGGTTGCTTGAAATGCCGCCAAAAGTCTTCTCAGGTTTATGTACCACTCACTGGCGCACAGGTGCCTCACCAGAGCTCGTCAGCTCAAGGGAACAGTCATTGGACAAAAAGAAAAAAGGGAGCACACTGCCTCACACTCCAGCAAAAAGTTAGCCCCAATGCATCATGGTAAATGCAGTCACTTCGTTTTGTGTTGAAAAAGTAATCAAAAGTCTTTCACCTAAGTAGGTGCAGCAAGTGCTGTGTATCTCTGGACACGTGTTTCTAGGTTTAGCCCGTCATCAGCAGAGAGCAGCCAAGTCTGTGGGGTTGCTTGAAATGCCGCCAAAAGTCTTCTCAGGTTTATGTACCACTCACTGGCGCACAGGTGCCTCACCAGAGCTCGTCAGCTCAAGGGAACAGTCATTGGACAAAAAGAAAAAAGGGAGCACACTGCCTCACACTCCAGCAAAATGTTAGCCCCAATGCATCATGGTAAATGCAGTCACTTCGTTTTGTGTTGAAAAAGTAATCCAAAGTCTTTCACCTAAGTAGGTGCAGCAAGTGCTGTGTATCTCTGGACACGTGTTTCTAGGTTTAGCCCGTCATCAGCAGAGAGCAGCCAAGTCTGTGGGGTTGCTTGAAATGCCGCCAAAAGTCTTCTCAGGTTTATGTACCACTCACTGGCGCACAGGTGCCTCACCAGAGCTCGTCAGCTCAAGGGAACAGTCATTGTAACGCGCATGTAATGGTGTCCCCGGGAAATGGCCCGAACTATGTGGGGGCACTTTTGCTAGTGCAAGGGTGCCCTCACACTTAGTAACTTTGCACCTAACCTTCAGCAAGTGAAGGATAGACATATAGGTGACTTATAAGTTACTTAAGTACAGTGAAAATGGCTGTGAAATAACGTGTGCGTTATTTCACTCAGGCTGCAGTGGCAGTCCTGTGTAAGATTTGTCTGAGCTCCCTATGGGTGGCAAAAGAAATGCTGCAGCCCATAGGGATCTCCTGGTACCCCAATACCCTGGGTACCTAGGTACCATATACTAGGGAATTATAAGGGTGTTCCTGTGTGCCAATTGAAATTGGTAAAAGTGGTCACTAGCCTATAGTGACAAATTTAAAGGAAGAGAGAGCATAATCACTGAGGTTCTGGTTAGCAGAGCCTCAGTGACACAGTTAGTCACTAAGGCCCATATTTATACCTTTTTAACGCCGCATTTGCGCCGCTTTTTGTAACAAAAAAAACGGCGCAAACTTACAAAATACAATTGTATTTTGCATGTTTGTGCCGCTTTAGCGTCAAAAAATGACGCAAATGCAGCGCTAAAAAAGTATAAATATGGGCCTAAACCCCTAGAGAAAAGAGAGTATTATAATTCACACTGGAAAAGAACCCTGGTACAGGTCTAGAAATAAGATGGGGTTGTTATATCAGAACGAAGCCACCAACCAACCCAAGCTGGTGAAGCATGAGTTTATGTTGCAACCGACCGATTTTGGAAAAGTAAATTATTAAATTAAATTAGTTTAGATGAGTGGCACTGTGTCAGCGAATGCCATGATGCCAGACGGTATGGGACAACAGCAATGTCCACAGCCATTTTACATGACTCCAATAATAATGAGAAGGAAACTGAAAAAAACAGCTGCAGTGCCCCAACCCCACCAATAGACGTCCCTTCAAAGATGCTGCAATTGTAACAATCCACCGATAGATGTCCCTTGTGAAAGCTGCAAGGAAGACACTTTACCACTAGGTGTCCCTTCTGGATTAGTAAACCATGTGGCAATGACATTACTGGTCCCTAAACTAAGTGGCACACAGCAGCTGCAAATCTTTTCCCCTCGGGAGCAAAACACCCCTAGGGAAAAATAAGTATTGGTAAATGCAAGAATTAGTGCTGCAGCCAATAGAAACGGAGGAAAAGTAAGAGCTAAGCTCAGGAGCCACTGAAAAGCAAGGGGTGGGATGTAAGCCCTCTTTAAGATTCATATTGAATACACTAGGGCCCATATTTATACACTGTCTGCGCCAAATTTACGGCAAACATTTTGACGCAAAATCCGCGCAAACCTTACACCATATTTATACTTTGACGCATGAGCCCGCGAACGCCAAAATTCCGCTGTGTGCGTCATTTTCTGAATGCGTGAAACCGCCTTGCATTAATGACATGGAAGGTAGGCGTTCCCGTCCAAAGATTGACTTAAACACCTGTGCGCCATATTTATCCTACCACGCAAAACTGCTTCACGGCTGGGAGGCGGAGGTGGAAAATTACGCACAGCCCGATTTGCGTCAAAAAATAACGCCTGGGTCAGGGCAGGTGTTAAAATGGGGCAAACGCACCACTACTTAAGGAAAACACACAGAAGCAAAATCAGAGCTCAAAAAGGAAGACATGGAGGTGCTATTCATCCAGCATGCATGAAGACGCAGAGCACAGGACCAACACCAGCAGCTTCCACCACACCAGCAGGGACCCCAATGGCAATGCAGAAGGAAGGATAGGATATTCTGGACCAGGACAACCCTTCTGGGCCTCAGGGAACATGACATCATCCAGAGGTACAGACTAAACTGGCAAGCCATTCAGCAGCTGCTGCGCCACATTAAGCCACAGTTGGCACCCAGCTTGCAGACACCCCACATCATTCCACCATAGACAAAGCTGCTAGCTGTCCTCCACATGTTGGCAAATGGCTAGTTTCAAAACACTGGTGCCCTGGTTGCCGGGATCTCACAGCCCTCATTCTCTGCCTTCCTACCCAAGGTATTAGATGCCATCATCTCCCTCACACCCGCCACATCAGATTCCCCAACACACAGCAGAAGCAGCAGGAGACCAAACAGGGCTTCCACCAAATCAACAGCTTCCCACACGTGCTTGGTGCCATAGACTGCACACATGTACAGATTGCTACAACCGAGCATCTATACCGCAACAGGAAGCACACACACTCCATCAATGTGCAGGCCATTGTCGATCACCGGGGTTTTATCACCAACATCGTGGCAAAGTATCCTGGGAGTGTACATGATTCATTCATCTTCCGCCACTGCACCATCAATCAACACTTCCAGGATGGACGATATATCAATGGCCTACTTGTTGATAAGTACAGAAACCTAGTTATATACACACTGCACAGCAACCCCGTAGGACACACAACACATACACCATTACATTGACACGTGGCCAGGAAGACACTGAGGTTGTGACACTGCTAGTCATGTTGATATCCTGACCCAATGGGATACACACCTATGGACAAATGACAGATGCAAATAACAACAGATGCCAGTCCACAGACACAAGGGAACAATTTAAAACCACACAGTGACAATGACATGGCCTTAACTGCCAGTACAACTTGGAAGATGACTCTTACAAAATCACATCAATAACACTCAATCACACATCCGTCCAAACAATATGTACTGTGTAAGGGGTATGCAATGTGTTTCGTTGCAGGTCTAACACCATGACACACATAGCATGATGATGATGACTCCAATGAATGGGACATGGAATCATTGAGGCTGTACCAACATCTCATATCACTCCTGGTCTGACATTGCCCACTACCAATAAGCAAGTGGACTGTGCTAAGAACATATATTGATGTGACAATATTGAAAAGTGCACATTGCTACACATACGGATTGAGACAATTACACATATGCACAACAGATGAACAGGCACATGGACCTTCTGACACTTAAACCTTCAACCCCACATCCATGTTAGCCAGCTTACCTCAACTAGGTTTAGTAGTGTAGGTACACGTTTGAACATGAGCCAACTCAGTGAGGGCAGATAAATAGGTTTGCATAGAACTTGTCACACATGGGATATTTGTGCATTGTCAATTGTCAACAAGTCAGTGATGCCAACTTATGGAGATGTGTTGTACATTGTCACCTAGCCAAATCAAAGGGCCTCACTGATGTTTAACAAATTCTATTGAATTTGTTACATTGGATGGGATGTCCGGGCCATATAGATGCAACCGTGTTACCACCACTGTGGAATTGATTCTGTGTATGGGAGTATCATGTCACCCCCAGTTAAGACACATGGACACCTCTTTAACATGACATAATGCATGGGAGTACACAATTTACTGCAAGTCTACAAAAATATCGCTGACATCCGGTCAATCAGCCAAACACCAGTTCAGATAATGAAACATCCCAATGCTGATGGTACATCCTAGAAGCCTAGGATTCCACATAATGACACAAACACAGATGAGTCACAGACAACACAAGAAAACAACTGCCATGCAAAGTGATAATCATGGTGCAAGCTCCATCAACATTTTTCACTCATTTTCTCTTTCAGCTGATCAGGGGTTTGGGATCTAGCCATGGATCATGACCCCATTTGCAAACCCAAGCACTGCAGCAGAGCTTGCCTATAATGAGGCACATCGGAGGACACGCACCATAGTAGAGAGGACCTTTGTCATCCTGAAGTCAAGATTCACGTGCCTCGACATCACCGGAGGCAGCCTCCTATACTCACCTGAAATGGTGTGCAAGATAATTTTGACCTGTGCCATCCTGCACAACATTTGTGTAAGGAGGAACATTCCCCTCTATGAACCAGACCCACAAATGCCTGAAGAGGAGGAAGAGGAGGATGCTGTCAATAAACATGAGGGGGACCATCCAAACGCTGCAGCAGGATTGTGTCGGAGACAACACATTGTACAAAACTTCTATTAACTCTAGTCACCTTCACCACTTTCTTACCATATGTCATTAAACCCCTCACTTCATCACTAAATCATGGTCTGGGTAATTATTTATGCATCACATGATCCCTAGGAATCATAATCAGAGTTTAGCCTCATGGAGTATTGCAGATATACAGATTAGGATACTGAAAAAGCCACATCACATTTGATGGGTATGAATGTACACCCAACTTCACACACAGTGTAAATGATATATATCTTGTCCATTTCACATTTGAAGGACAATTTCAGAGTAGCACAGCTATGACACACATCCATGTTGGCAACATGGTTCATTGCAGCATATGGCACACAACTAAGACACATCAATCATAAGGTAAAAAACTGGTTCATGCATGAGGAATTGGATGTGCTATTGCATTGGTAACAGGAATGTATGACCAGACCCTTGACAGCAGTAAGTGTGACATCAGCTATTGCTGCAAGGAGTATGTGTGACAAGAAGTCCATGTAAGGTGCAAATGGATAGCACGAGTGCCCCAGTATAACAAGCATTGCTCACAAGACATGCCCTGCACATGCCATCGCAGGTTATAAGTCCTGCCACAGGCATGTTTTCAGTCTCTCCCCACCCTTCTCTAGGGGGCCATGTAACTGGACTATTTGTACCCTGATAATCCTTCATCTACACACACCCAGACTCACATTCTGACTCAAGTGTGCTTCCCTCTTTAGTATGGCATGCCATAGTCATAGTTCATCTGTCTGCATGGACTTCAGTCCGATAATGCACTGCCTGGTAGTCTGTATGACCTGAAATCACCTGTCCATTGCTTCCCATGTGAAAGGTACTGTTGGCTCTTTGAACTTGATTCTCACCTACAGGACTTGTGAGAGACTGAAGCTGCACACACCTGGGAGCACTTCCATGCAGACCAGCCATTTGAACCTGCACTGCCCTTGCTGATGCCTGGAACGGCTTAGAAGCTGCCATTTTAGGTATATCCTTGTTGTGCATTTCCGTATAAATCACTTGTGTAACACAGGCCTTGGGTGATTGTGTAACGTTGCAGCCCAAAGCATAAATACAGTTTTCATTTTCCACAGTGTTGTTCCAGCTTTTCCCAGTCAGTCTGATCACTGTGTATTTGCCTTGTTCATGTTAGTTCCTGACAGAGCCTCCATCCTGTTAGCCTGATTGGTTCCTGTCTTTGTGTTACCATAAAGGTTCTCTGTGGCAACATTTGTTTCATAGTTGCTTTCCATGCCCTCACTTTCCTCCTAGGGTATTGTGTCTGGTAGGTCTATGATGAATCCTCAAATAGATTGTACAGTGTAATCAGTTTACTTATCGTATCATGGTCTGGGACATGTCTTCAAATAGCCTAATACCGGCTCCATCCCCTGTCTGGGTTTCATGTATGCATGAGTGACAAACAGTGACAGTGTACCATGGCTGTATGCATGGATTGGGTATGGTGTCTCCAGCACACCAAACAACGTTTGCTAATGTGCATGAAAGCACAAAACATGTTTGTGCCCTGACGGTCCACACACAGATTCACATTGGCTCCAACCCAATGATGGTGCTTGTGTGGTGACTAGCTGTGAGATTAATCAGCACAGAGGCACTGATGTTCCCGGTTGCAGTGGGAATTTTAGAGGCCACCCTGTGTACAAATGTTGTGATGAAACCTGCTGTTTTAAATTACTGATCCATTAACTTTGTGAGCACACCAAGGTTGCCCTATTGTCAGTCTCATAAAACTTCTACAGTGCCATAACTGGACTATCCCCATGTGTGTTGTCGATTCCTCTTTGGCTTTCGGTCAATTCTGCTTTGAAGGATACTCTGGTAATGCAGGGAATGGCTCCACAGACTCATGACTAGACCTGCACGTAACTGTGACAACATGGAGGCCAATAATGACACAGGGTACACATGGCCACACACTTGAACTGGACACCTTTGTGCAATTAACCACTGGAAATATGTAAACACATGCAGCTTGGTCTGCTGGTCCTTCACTGCCACAAGAGAAACATAGGTTATTTATATGACTCAAACTGTGGAGTGACATTACATTTTTGGATTGGTTTTGGGACTCTGTGTCACAAACACCATACCCAAATAGTATTTTCAAATGCCTGACTCATAGGTAGAATACAAACAAGTGACCAGGAAGTGGTATCCAACATTCCAGTACATGTGATGGTTACTCTTGTAACATTGCCATTATCAACCGTCCTCTATCTATCCTGTGCATAGTTTGTCATGGGAGATGCTTTGTCCCAAAAGTCAGGGAAGTTCACACAGCATTAGTTGCTACGTGTTTGACAAACACATATCCTGACTCATTTCCACACTGAATAGCCTCTGATGGTTATCCACATTTACAACACATGGATACAAGCACATTAATGAAAGCACGTCTTGTGATGTTAACACAGAGGCCCAACTAAAATTGAAATAGCCAATTCACAGAAATTGACACACAGGCAATGAGTTAATATATTAAGTTGTGTAGCCTTGCTATCCTCTATTGACGCACAACCTGATCAAACTGGGTAATACTAATTTGTATTCCAAAAGCTTGGGTATTTATTGCGTCATTGAAGAGTGCTCATCCTAAACAACAACTGGAGTATCATGGTCTGCAGTAGTGTGATCTGCCACATGTGCCCAAACACTGGAATACACAATGCAGGTGCAAACAGCCTAACTCTGTACAGTTACAGCTGTCATTTACTATAAAAATGTGAGAAATGACACAAACCTAGTAAAAGACATAAATTTTTACGCAAACGCGTAACGAAACACATATGTGTCAAAAATGACGCTCACAGCCATGATACATCCATTGGCCCCAAACGGTAATTCCTACACTGTATCCCAATAAGTTGGTTGGTTAATGATGAATATTTTGAACTATGGATGTGGGGTAGTTTTTAAGCATTTGCGTAAAACACATTGATGCACAGACTGTAAGCAGCATAAAATTTTGTCGCATCCTTATAAAAACGCACCACATTTGAGGCAAGAAGTGATGTAATAGGATATCCTGTTTACAGAATTGGTACAGTGGGTGTACTTTCACTTTCACTTTGTAGTCTGTGATTTTTCTAGACTGTGTGGCTGTGCTTAGAGTTTTGTCTGTCCCAATTGTGCTTTTGTCTCCTGTGTGCCATCCTATTTGTCATCTGTTTTATTTGTAATTGTCTCAGTTGTTCATTGTAAGTGTTTATTTGTCATATTTGGTGTATAATTTTGTCTTTGTACTGTTGAGAGTCTGTTGTGGGTAGTGTTAGTTTGGGGATAGTTGGGCTGTTTGACGGTTACTTTTCTTTCATTTTCCTCCCTCCTTTCCCTTTATTTTCTTCTGTACCCTTTAATTTTCCTATTATTTCTGTCATGTTGGGTAGGCCACGTTTGGGGAGAATGGGTGAGGAGGAGCTGGGGGCATTCATTTGGCTGGTGTGCCACCTCCTTCCCTTGATGATTGAAGCAGGTGGCAGGGTGATACAGGGGTATCACACAGAGGCGAGGAGGCTCCGGTGGTCAAAGGTGTTGTACCATCTGTGTCGCATCTTCAACACACCGTGCAACGACCACCAACTGAAGCACCGCTGGGCTGACCTTGTTGCCAGAGAGCAAGACCTGCTGGACCACCTGGGTATTGTGATTGGTGGTCCTGTTGGTGAGTACAATTCAGAGTAATGTGCACATTTAAATTCTCTGTAGTGACAGTAGCAGATTTGTTGATATGCTGCAGGAAATGTTTTTGAACATGTGGAATGCAAGTTAATCATACAGTGGACCTGAGTTATACAATAATTGCTACACATTACCGTCATTTGTTGAGGCAACAGCTGCACTAACTTACAAAACACAACTGGATCTTGTAAATTAGTGCTGCCTTCATGTCAATAGATGATGGTAATGCGGCTCAAACGTATGTTTTATCCATGGTTTGTGAGTGTACCAGCAAAGAGATGTTTTTCACAAGCTAAAGCAAAGAATTAATGTGTTCCCCAATTATTTTGAATACATGTCTGAACTGTATTGTGGCCCAAACGTACCAATTTCTTTCTAACCTCCGGTAATATCTTAGGCTGATAGTTTGACTTGGTTGTGCCGCAATTAAATTAGGAATGGATGCAAAAGTAATGCACATGGGTTCATATCTAAATGTTTGGTGTTACTTTCCATAGCTGTAGCGTATAACGTGAAGCAAATTATACAAATTGACGGATAACAACTATCCCTGGCCCTCTGTTCATTGTACCTGTGTGTTTTAAATTGGTCTTCAGCACAATAGCTGGAACAGAGCTGATGCATTTCCCATCTGTGTTACTCTATAGCCATGCACGTCTCAAAAGTTATGGGATACCTGACGTTGGGGAATACATGGTCACAATGTATTACGTACATGATGTTGTGCAAGGGACCCCTGACCAATTCCATCATACATATAAAGTTCCCTAATACTTTGCTAGTTTACGTGTGGTACACCCCTGCTAATTTAGTGCAGCATATGTACAATAGCTAACTTCCCATTATGGAGGCTATCACAGACATGTGTGTATGCTAAGATCAGAAGTCCAGCATTCCTGTGACTGCTGCCATTCCGAAGGTACATACAAATTGAAACCTACATCATCATGATTGACACAGTAGTGCATTTGCTAAATCATGTTTCAATAATGTGACAGTGTCTGTTTGCTGTATACCCGCTGATCTCCCAACTTGGCAAATGTAAGATGATGAATGTGGCTAACTGTGATTTCTAAAACACAATATGGGTACACAGGGCAATAAGTGACACATTTCAGGTGCAATGACTACACCTGTACCCATGCATTCTGTCATGGATGACCACAATATACACTGTCAGCATATATTTCTTTGTTGTATTAAACTTTGAAAAATGGCCAATCCATGTTTTGCCTCAGATTGTCACCAGGTAACGCACAGGATCCCTGCCATTATGGTGTCATAGGGGGCATATGTGGCTCAGGGTACACTGTAAATGTAGCATATGTAACCTACACACAACACAGGCCCTACATGTAAAGGGCCATAGAAAGCATAATAGATCATGACCTTCAATCAACCCACATGAGCAGCACACAGTAACTGATTGTCCCTTGATGCACAAGCCACAATACCTGAGTGACTGGTATTGCAGTGCTCCAGGGATGTGGCTTTGCATGTCTCTCATTATAACAAATCATGAAAGGAGTATACTCCATAAATGAGTCTGCAACCAATTGATGGATCATGTTTGTCACCACATGATAGTTAGGGCCACTGCATGTGTGCAGATGTGTATGTATCACTCACTGGAGTGACAGAGTCTATACATGTTTGCAGTGCTATGTGTGTTGAAGTATCATCATGCCTGAGAGGCTGGACTTTCGGATATAATGTCACACACAGTAATTTTATTTGAAAGTGTTGTACAGTGCACAGACATTGAGCACATTTCACCCTTCCATGCTTTAGAGGTGGACCTCCCCCTTACACAATTGGCAAAGTAGCTCGATTTGCGGACCCAGACATATCCAGTAAGTGTTGATATTTCTGTTCTGTGTTGTGTTTGAAGCTGTTGTGTAATTGACTCCTGTGTATTGGACACATAGCAAGGTATGATGTGCTGGCACATGATCTGATATGTAACTTGACTGGAGTTTCACTTTTTTTTCCATATTTGAGTTGGACAATCAGTAGCGTATAGTCATATTTTGGGATTGTAGTGGAGCCCTGTAGGCATGACCATGTGAATAGGGTGACATTTGTTGTTAAATTTCTTGTAAAGAAAATTTAGCAGAGGGCCATTTTCATGATTTAGTCAGCAAGTCATACCCTGAATCTCACAGAATAGGGATGCCAAAGTATTACCCACAGACTTGAGCCTCCCTTTTCCCTAATGAACATGTTCCACTGTATGTTTGACTTCCTAGCAGACTCTAGCTCCACATGTTGTGCTACGTGTATGTGTCACTTGAGTACAATGTCATAGGTGAGCATGCAGCTCATGCCCAAATGTGTGCTTGCATCTATCTGCCTGTTGTAGGACAGGTATTGGTGGTATCAAATGATGTTGACAATTGTCTGCAATTGCAATCATAAATGTGTAAGGTTTGTGCCTATCCTAGTTGGACACCCTCCTTACCTGTGGTGGACTGACTAAACCCATGTACAGCTGTCCAAAGCTTCCTGGGTGTCCTTGATATTTGAAAGTATGTGTTGCTTGTCCATCCCCCCTGAGGCACAGGCTTAGGGTTATGTAATATGTGTACCTAGGTGTGATGATCCAAGTGTAGTACACAGACATGTAAATCTGTAAATCATTTGCCCCAACCTAGGATTCCCTCTCTTGATTAGCAACTGCATACCATCCTGGCAATTCCATTTACAAATCACACATCTTGTGGCCCTTGATTGTCATCCAGAAGATAGTCATTAGTTGGCCTGTCACATGTGGAGGACTTGCAGCATTTGTTACGTGACTAATGGCTGAACAAGGCTGCTTAGATCATTTAAGTTGGTACACGTTTTTTAGAGCATTGCTGTGCTGTTAGATAGGACATGAGTAGGCTGCGTTGGCATGTACTTCCTCAGGGAGAGTCCGTGATCTGTATGGTGATATGTTCTGTTTCAGCTACAATAGATGTACTGTCTGATTCTCATCAGCAGCTGTATCACACAATGACGTACCTAATGTTTGGCTTTATCTTTTTTAACAGCCAATATGGATGCCAGCCAGATCCGTGAATTTCAGCAAAGGGCGATGCGTTACCACCACATTCTCAATGTGGAGTCTGGGTTCCGCCACATGGCACAGCATTATTGCCATGAAAGAGCCTCAGGGGTGTGGAGGGCATTTGCCCAAGGGGGCCCTTCTTTGTCCACAACAGCCGCCACCACCAGCACCGCTACTACGACCCAGATGGCACCAAGGATGACAGCCACCACTGCAGACCATCAGCTTCCTCAACTCCTGGACCACTGACAGCAGCACCTGCACCTCCCCCTCCAAGCACTGCACCACCAACTGGACAACCCTCGACAACTGGCACTCAGACCACCCCTGCTGCAGTCATTGACAATGGTGATTTTTGTGCTATGCAACGTGACATGCAATGGATGTTGCGCAGACTGGACAGGCTGCAGCAGGAGGTGTTGCAAATAAATAAGAGAGTGTGTGCTATTAAGAAGACCCTGCAGAGGAGGAACTTGTGAATATGATACCCTCACCCATGATTCCCTCCCCTCCTTCCTCTTTCCTAGTTCTTTTAATTAGTGGGTTTCGGGGGCTTAGTGTTAGGGTAGAATAGGCTGTTAGTTTAGTTAGTAGTAGTGGGTTGGTGGTGGAGGGTATGATATTTTTACATGTTTTTTTATGTGGGTGGGTGGGTGGCCGATGATGTTGGATTTTTGTGTATTAAATTAAAAATATATATATAAATATTTAAAAAATAATATATATATAAATATAAATATATATATATATATATTTGTTTAGTATAAGATAGTAAGTGTTTAGGTTAGTATATGTTGTCCTCCATGTGTCCTGTCATATAAGGGGGGTGAGGGGTTGATGTTTAGAGTGTTTAGTTAAATGTGATAAGTAAGTTTAGCTTAGGATAGTTAGGGCCAGTTGTGGGTAATGTGTAGTTAGGATAGGTTAGGTTAGTCAAGGTGTTTCCCCTAGTTTTATTATCCTTTTTTACTGTTAAATAAATATTTAGGTACTCCTTTATAGTATGTGTCATATGCTTGGGGATAAGGGCCTTGGCATGGCTGAATAGTGTCAATTTAGTATTTGCATTTGTGTTCCATCCTACATCCAAATCCCAATTGAGTTGTCACATTGGCAGCTACACCAAAGCTACTTCTCTACGCATCTGCCATCCATTGCACCCACCACTCAAGGTTACTATGGTTCCCAATGTGTTGTTAAGTTTGGATGTATGTTTTCAGTCTAACATACTTTGAGACCAGATTTGGCATTGAGGACACTGTGTTACGTCTGCCTGCAGCCTGATGTTCATGTGAACTCTGATAAGGTGAGTGGTGGCATAATCTCATGCAGTATAGTATACATAACTCACACCTATCATTTGTTACATTATACAGCCAGGTTACTTATTTGTACTTACACTAATACATATCCATTCCTGCTGTATGGTGTGTGTGATGAAAAATTTGAGTCAAGTTTCACATATGTAAAGATTGTCTGGAAGAAACATTTGTAGACAATAATTTTCTGCTTAGACATACCTTGAAGAAGACTTATTCTGTCCAACACAGCATTATACTGTATAGTTTCTATTTACCTCAGAATTAACCCTGAGGAAGGGCAGATGATGGTACAATACAGACCACAGTGCATAGTTATCAGGCCACAATCTTTCAGGGCAGTTGTATTGACATTCTATGGGCATTGACATGAGGCAAACATCACTAATCTCCCTCACGTTTGATGTGTCACATTACACAGAGACAAAGTGGTTGTGTAAGTGCTATTTATTTTAAAGTGCTGTAGTGCTATATTTACATAGTCCAGGATTGTGAGACCTTCCATTGTGATCCTACACAAGTGCACAAGGACATGTCATCGGACATGCTGGGGTAAGGTGTCATGCAGTGCAGAGGGACATGAATTGCCAATGAGGTAGTGAGAGACAATCACAGGGCATAGTGACAAGGTAAACAGTGGGCTTGGAGAACAGTGGTTGTGCTTGTGAGCAGCTGTTGCAAGACTGGCATGTTACAAAGCACAGGACCTTGGTTATACGTGGCCATGTGGCAGGGACTAGTGCTACCAGGTACTCTTACGGGTGAAGGTGATCTGTTCCACGTCTTCATCTTCTGATGTGTGTGTTATCTCCTCTGTCCTTGGTGGTGGTGGGTTTGAAGGGGCCATAGACACTTCAGTGTTTGAAGACGTGGAGTCAGAAATCCCGGTAGCTGCCAACTGTGGGGCTATTAAGGGCAGTACTGCAGCAAGGAGGAGCTGCTGGTTCTTAAGGATAGCAGCTACATCACTGTGGTATGCAGCCAGTTAGGCCCTGAGTGGGTCAATATTGCATTTGTGCACGCGTTGAAAGGTTTGTTGTTGGAGGTGTTGTGTCAACTCTCTTACTGCTGTGCTGATTTCCTTCACACTTTGTTGAAGTTTTCGCAAAGACTGATGTTCGCCCTTGCATGGCTGCTGCCTGTTCTGCAGTTGACATCATGCACGAACGCACCCCCTCTAGGCTGGCTGCCATATTTTGCATCCGCACCTGCACCTGCACCTCCTTGGCCAGCTCCCGCTGTACTCCAACTACAGTCCTCTCAAAGCTGGTGCCAGTGTCGTCAGAGTCCTCAGCTGGGTTGGAGCTGGCAGGTAGTACAATTGGGGTGGTGGGTGGGTCCTCTGTGATGGCTGCTGTACCTGTGCTCCTCATTGGGTGTATTTCACTAGCCAGTAACATATGTCCTCCCCGTCAATGCTGTTGTCTGAGCAGTATAACAGTTGGGATGTTGCATGGTGTCATTGCAGCTACTGCGACCCAGGCACAGGGTGGATCCTGACATATGCAGCATGGGTATGACATTACTGCTGTGTACCTCATAATGTTTATGACAATGGCTGTTGTTTGTAGCGACTATGGACATTCACATTTGACTGGTTTAGCATTTTTATTGATTACAGGGGAATGATAATATTGTCATCCTGAACCCTCTAATTTGGGTGTGTTTGATCCATGGGCACGTAACTGCCAATAGCTACTTGACCTGCACACACACCAGAGGTGGTAGTGGCAACTGTTGTCAATGTTAAATTCCACTTGCAAATATGGCCTGAGGCTGTTAATTGAGCCCTAGTTCATGTAGGGAGAATACCAGCTGTCATGTGACAGCAGGCCAGTTTTACGTTGTACCCTACCCTCCTGGACTGGCTTTACCTTTCCATCATCCTTGGCATGGCAGCATACCCCAATGCAAATATTGTTGGTGTAGTGTAGTACTGTGCCCCAGGTTTCCTCTGAACAGCCCATGCCCCCGTGCCGTGCCCCTTTGCCCATTCCACTCCCTGAATATCATGACTTCCATGCATTGTGTAGTAGATCTTTCCCCCCGCTTACAGTTTACAAATAGGCATTTTAGTTTCCCATGCCACTTACCCTGCATCTGTGTTGTCTCTTGGTAGTCTGCGCTGTCTTGTCCTTGAATCCCTGTGACGATCTATTAAAGGATTACGGCTGCCACCATCTTCAGCATGTGGTCCAGGGCCTCCTGCGGTGCTGGACTCCCACCTCCAGTCTGCAGTGCTGCCTTCCTGGCCATCTTTTCTTTGGTCCTGCGCTTGCAGTCATGCCAGCGTTTCTTGCACTAGATGACTGTTCTCCGTACTTCAGCCACACTGTTTATCTTGTCAACAATTTGTTGCCAAATTGCCTTTCTCCTCCCAATTGGCAATTTAGACGTGACAAAAAGTTGGTGCTGGTGTTCCGTCACCTTTTTCACTAGTATTTCTTGCTCCTCCGCACTGAACCAACACTTCCTTTTCTTCTCCCTCTCCTGGGTCTTGTGTGGGCCCTCCTGGCGGGTTCCTGGTCGGTTTTCATCTTCCTGCTTCTGGGATCCATTTTGGCTCACCTTTTCACATTTTGCAGTGTTTGCGCCGCTTTGTGACGCAATTGCATCAAAAAATGGCACCTATCCAGTTTGCGATGTCGTAAACCAGATCAAAGTAATCTTTGCCGCGTTAACGTCGTTTTTCTTTACGACGTGACGCATTGGTTTGAGTAAAAAAAAAAAATGACTCACAACAGTGGTTTGTGCTGCCCTGCGTCAAAGTATAAATGTGACGCTCGAGCGGCGCTAAGAAATGGCGTTAGCCGTCGTTAAAATATTTGACTCAAAACTGCGTCAGCACTGTTTTGCATCAAAAAGTATAAATATAGGCCTAGATTTCACATACACAGCGCAGGCGCTGTGCAGGTGAAACCTATAAACGTAGGTGTGCCGTTTATCTAAGGAAACCGACTGAATCAAATTACAAGTTAGGGCCGATTTTAATCTATTTGCAAATCATATGAGGAAGATCGCTACAGCCATATCTGAAAAACGCGCTGAACCCAAATCATGTGTGCTAGATTTATGGTTCTACCAATTCATCAGTACAGAGCAGACTGGAAAAGAAAATAAATGGACGGTGAGGGCTGCGGGTTTAGCAACTAATGGTACATATACTTTGAGCCATATTTATACTTTTTGACGCAAAACTGCACTAACGCAGTTTTGCGTCAAAAAAATTAGCGCCGGCTAACGCCATTCTGAAGCGCCATGCGGGCGCCGTATTTAATCAATGACGTTAGCCGGCGTTAGCCGCCGGCGCTGCCTGGTGTGCGTGGAAAAAAACGACGTACACCAGGCAGCGCCGGCGTAGGGGGATATGGAGCTTGGGCGTCAAAAAATGGGGCAAGTCAGGCTGAGGCAAATTTTTCGCCTCAACCCGATTTGCGCCATTTTTTTCGACTCCCAAACCCCATAGAAATGACTCCTGTCTTAGCAAAGACAGGAGTCATGCCCCCTTACCCAATGGCCATGCCCAGGGGAATTCTGTCCCCTGGGCATGGTCATTGGGCATAGTGGCATGTAGGGGGGCACAAATCAGGCCCCCCTATGCCACAAAAAAAAAAAAAAAATACCTACCTGAACTTACCTTAATGTCCCTGGGATGGGTCCCTCCAGCCTTGGGTGTCCTCCTGGGGTGGGCAAGGGTGACAGTGGGTGTCCCTGGGGGCATGGGAGGGCACCTCTGGGCTCCTTCAGAGCCCACAGGTCCCTTAACGCCTGCCTTTTCCAGGCGCTAAAAAACGGCGCAAAAGCGGCCGTACGTCATTTGTTTTGACCCGCCCACTCCCGGGCGTGAATTTTGCCCGGGAGTGTAAATACGGCGCACATGCCTCGGAGTCAATTTTTTAGACGGGAACGCCTACCTTGCATATCATTAACGCAAAGTAGGTGTCCACGCTAAAAAATTACGCAAACTCCATGGACTTTGGCGCTAGACGCGTCTAACGCCAAAGTATAAATATGGAGTTAGTTTTGCGTCGAAATTGCGTCAAAAAAAACGACGCAATTCCGGCGCAAACAGAGTATAAATATGCCACTTTGTTCCTATCAGTATTAGACCAATAGTTCTAAAAAAAATGCAATAACCACTTGCAGAAGCACATTAGCATTCTGGTTTACTATAAACGAAACCACGTAACTTTCACAACCCGGTAAAGTTATAAATATTGTAAATAAAATGAAGGCTGAAGACCTCACACAGCTACCGAATTATGGAATTTTAACATTTTTACAATTAGTTATTGGTCGATTTTCATTATTTTAAAGTATTATATTAGATTGTTAGTATTATGTTCTCATAGTTAATTAAATACTCATTTTTTTCGGAGTGAAAACGTTAATATTTTCATTCAATTGTATTTACTTATTGCAGCAATTTAAAAACATTGAATCAATAAATTATTCAGTTCAGTATATTTTAGCGGGAAAAACACGTGCTGCAAACAACTGCTCGCGTTCTTGTTGTTCTCAGCATTCCTTTGTTCATTTGCCATAATGTTTCAGTGAAATTATGGTGTAATTAGGTTACGAGACATAATGGCTTAATTTCGAGAATTTCGTGTGACAAGCATAACGTGAACCTCCTGAAATTACCCTAAATACTTTGCCGCAATAAATTTCTCACGGGCCTCGATACATACAAACCGTAACAGTTTAAGTAAAAGTATGCAGTCTCTGAAAACAACCAGAAGATGGTGCAATTGGGGCTAAAATGTACCTTGGTGCTTTTTTTTGTAAAACTTCTCAGTGATATTTTGGCGTTTTTTATTGCTTATTTGATTAAAATGTAAGATTAGGAACATTGATTGGCAGATGAAATAGAACTGTGGTAGGACGCTTGTTTACTGGTTGCAATTGTGAACTAATGGATTTGTCTGATATGCTTACTGGAGCTAATTAAATAACGGTCGACTGGTTTTAGACTGTAAAGAATTGGAGATGTGTGTCGCATTGTTTATTCACTTTGCTGCTGTGAAACGCTGATGAAATTAGATGGTTTCTCTCGAAACACATTGTGTTGGTGTAGAGCAAGTCCTGCGGTACCGTGAATTTGACTGAATTTGAATGCTGTGGTGACGATTTTTATTTTTTTTAAATTCTGATAAATGATCTTTTTCAAAAAAAAAAAAATTGACAAAAAAAAATATTCGTCGAATCATGTGCTGTGGAAGTCGTGCTCAACTGAAATGCTGTTGTTTGGCTACCGACGCAGCAAGTAGTTCAGACCACAGTACATTATTACCTTTATATACAGCCTCATAAGGGCGCAGGATACATTACTGCATAATGACAAGGAAGTGTTCATCCCTTTATAGTTGTGAAGTCCTTTGCTGTATTTTTTATTTACCTCTCACTTATTGATGTTGAAGGAAAATACGAATTCTGAGATCTAAAATAGGATATTTCGATGTTCTTGTCTTCATCTCTTGAAAAATGTATTGTGCTCCGTACATTTGTATTGTAATTGTAAAATGGAATTCCTTCTTCCGTATAACACCTAAGGCTTCCTTTTAGATCTTGTGTTAACTACAGATTTGCTAGAGCTGACGCAATGAAGGAACAATGATACACAGATATGGCTTCTGGGGAAGCCCAAGCCATCTTTTGTATATTATGTGTCATTGCACACTTTGGATCAGCCAATAGGAGAGCTTGCATACACTGAGAAATGGGTCTGCCTCCTTAAGCCATTGCTGTGCTGGAAATGTCACTCACATTTTAGATCAGTGCATGGGACAGAAAATAGACCCTGGCACCAAAATAAAAGTGCTCCAATTAGTGAATTAGAAAGCTAGAAAAGTGCATGGCATTTTTTAGCTTTAAAGACACACTGGATTAGTGTTATGTGAGGTATGGAACACTGCATGGATTTGAGCTTGTTGCCGGCAAAGTTTGTTTAAATACCAGGGCAATTAACGTAATAACTGACACAGCAGACTATAAAATGGGTCCACAAACAGCAAAAAAACGGCCCACACCCTGACCTGGTGGACCAGCTCAGCAGGCACTACCTTATTGCCCTGTAGGCCAGTCTGACCATGTCGCACATTGGCTTTCAAGGGAACTGGAGATGTTGGGTGATGGAGACCAGAGAGAGCACTGCAGTCCCCATGTACTGGGTGTGATCACAGAACTAGGATTGGCAGCTAGCACCGGAGCAAAATCTGAGACACTCTCCGTCACTGAGCACAACAAAACTATGTTTGAATATGTCACTGCATATGCAGTAGATAAAGACTGTTTCTGGTGCTTTTTTGTCTCTGATTGAATTAACGGGAGCAAAAGTGGGGCCCAAAATCTTGGCTTCACACATGTCCTCTACATCAGGCCAGAGAGATGGTGCATCATTTCGTCAGCAACAGCAGCTCGTAGCTGTTATGTTCTGTGCGCGATGCACCTTTATGGAACGTTGTTAATTGTTATATACTAAATTGTCTTTATGATTCCGATGTCCGAGGCGAGCCGTTCGAGGACTGGCAGTTTACAGGCTGTCTTTACTGGAGCGGCTGCTTAGGACACCGGTGTCGATTTGATGGAAATAAACAACTTTATGAGGGTAAACACTGGTGAATCGTCCGTCTTTTGGATACTACAGTAGCCCTATCCTATCCTATCCATTCCATTCTGGCGAAGATGTCTACTATCCATCTAAACAAAGTCCTTCTCTCCCTGGTGGATCTTCAGTCTCTCCCATCAGAACAACCTCTGCCAGAACTCACCTGGGAGAACTACACATTTCGGCTGGTGTGTCGAATTGGCACATATCACACTTAAAGGCTTAGGTATACATGATTTGGAGGCTGGTGTAATATGATTGTTCATATGGGAGGATACATTTCAGTCTTTAGAAATTAGCGCTCTTCTCGAAGAAGGAAAGAGGATGACAAACTGTAGACTGGTAAGAAAGAATGTGCTAGCTTAGGGACATGTGGGTCATCTACCTTTTTGTGAACTCTCATTAATTTGCTTTCAGTTCCTAATGGCTAATGGAAATAGCAATGAATCTGTATGAAACTGTGTGTTCTGGGAAGCCCATTTTTAAAAAAATTCAATAGATTCTGCCAAACCTATATTTTCTGTCTCATTTAAAAAATAACGAATCCTGTTAATTTGCTGGAGTGGGATATCACTCAACAGCTTCAGTCCTTCGAGGAAGAGAACAGAAGTTCTAGTTCAGGTACATCTTTGACCCACTACATATGGAGGCAATAAAAGATAATGGCTGTGCAGTCTGTCACGCAACCATGCATTCATCGATCCATCCACTTTCTTCCATTCACCAGTTTGCACAATCAGGCATATACATTTGCCAATAAATGCACTTTTATTTTTAAAAAGCCAGACCTACTGACCGCGCAAATTAGTTCAACAATATCACTAAGCATGGTGGATGCAGCCTAGAATAGGACAGATGGCCGGAACTCAGGATAAACATAAACTCGTTCAGCTTCGACAGACTGTGAAACTCACAAGAGTTAGGTAAACTATGAGCCATTGCTTATATCAGTGTGGTTGGAACAACATCAGTGTTACATGGAATTAGTTATGTATGTGTTTTTTGTGTGCTAATTTTTATTGGAGGGCACTCCTATTTCAGTAATTTCACAGACAAGAGCACATCTGCACCAATGCAAAAATGAGTCAAATACTCTTTGCCAAATTTTTCTGAAGAAAACCTAAATTGTTCTAATTTTTTGTACCAAAGTTAGCAATAAGCAGAATAATATTACACTGGTTTTGCCGTGTCTACACAAGAAGTGAATCATGCATGTTCACACACTTGAGTCAGTGCTTTTGAATGGGCCTTTATGTTATAGTCTCAAACCTAAAAAAAAGTACTAGAATGCAATTGGCACACTCAGACCAAGAACTTCAATAGCATGCCAGGATTCACTAGTAAGGAGTGTGCCTGTACCACCACTGCCGAGACGAATGGAAGGCCGATTATTTCACCACCAACTTTAAGCCTCCATCACATTCTCTAGATAATTCGTATTTTTGCAACAGGTTGCATAATGGGCAAATGTATCACAGTCATGTGTACAGAAAATGGGTAAATGGGTCTGACCAGGAGAGGGATAGGAGGTGGCAACTAGAGATGTTTAGAATACATAGACTGGGATATTCATGAACATTTTGAAAGGCATTTCATACATTAGATGTACTCATGAAGTCAGTACACATAGTGTAAAATGTGTGTGAATGGGGAGGGGTAATCCCCTACACTCAAACCAGCATAAGTAACATCCACATTTTCTTTGTTTTTGTGCATTCCGTTTAAAGCCTATGATTAGTCGATTTAGTATTCTGTTAATTTCCTCAAACAGCTGTATGTAATTTCATTAAAAAACGATCTCACGGATGGCATTCCTGTGAAACCAACCACTTCAACACAACTTTTTAAAGGAAATGTGAAGGGTGAATGGCATGTAGAATTTCATAGAAACCAATTCATAAAACGTCTTTAGTCTGAAATTGGCATTTGTTTGGTGTTTTTTAAGGTGTAAATGGAATGCAGGTTTACTTTCAGAAACATTTTTGTCTGAGGTATTTATATCATTGATTTACTTCAGCAGACATTATTTCAGATCCATATCTTTTTCACTGTCAAACAATTACTTTTGATGCTTCTAATCTGTTGACTCCTCACCACTTCGAAACACCATCTATTCCTAAACCTCTCACAACCCCTAAACACCATAAATCCCTGCCCTCTCAAACCCTTTCATGATGCCTAAAATATGCCCATTCTGACCCTTAACTTCACCCAGCGCTCAACCCTAAAAACCTTTTTGACCCCCTAAATGCCACCCATCTCTGATCCATAGACATCCCTCACTACACACAAACTACATCTCAACATTGGCCCTAACCTCCACCCATCCCTCAACCCTGAAAGCCAGTTCTATCCTTAAACTTCATCCGTCACTGAACCCTAAAAGCTCTCACCACCCCTAAACTCCATCCATTTCCAATTCCTAAAAAACATATCCACTCCACCATCCCTGAACCCTTAAAACTCATAACCACCCTAAACTCCTCTCATCCCTGATCCCTAAAACCATTCCCACCCACAACATCAACCCAAAGGTGAACCTTAAAAATCCCTTAACACCCATACACTCCAACCATACCTGAGGCCTAACAACCATCACCACCCCTAGACTCCAAGAAACAGTGAACCTTAAAAAGCCCTCATCTCCCTAAACTCCACCCGTTCCTGACAAACCACATACCTACATAGCTGCCAAGCTTTCAGTTTGCCTATACGTGACATTTTCGTGGTGTTAACGTGTATCTGTGACATTTTATGCCTTAATGCGTGACACTTTGAGAGACACTTTGGGGCATATTCATTCTTGTTTTGCACCAAATTTTTGTTATTTTTCTAAAGCAAATTCGGTGCAAAACTAACTCCATATTTATACTTTGGTGCTAGACCCATCTTGCACCAGATTTATGGAGTTAAACTCATTTTTTTGACATGGAAACCTACTTAGCGGCAACGAGGTGCAAAGTAGGCGTTCACATGCACAAAATGACTCTATAGCCTTAGCTCCATATCTAGCCCCGGTGCTAAAATCACACAGGTGGGGGATGGGTCAAATAATGGTGCAAAGCTTGCTTTGCACCATTATTTAACGCCTGGGTCAGGTCACGTGTTAGGGGACCTGTGGTCCTATTTCCATGGTGGAACACCATGGAATAAGCCACAGGTGCCCTCCCCAGGGACACCAACACCAGAGGGACAGCGGAGGATGGAGGACCCCATCCCAGGTAAGTATAGGTAAGTACAGGTAAGTATGTTTTTTCAAAGTGCCATTGGGGGGCCTGAAATGGGTCCCCCTACATGGCACTGGGTGCAATGGCCATGCCTAGGGGACCCTGGTCCCCTGTGCAGGCTATCGGGGTGGTGGGCATGACTCCTGTCTTTTTAAAGACAGGAGTCATGTGGTATGGATGGTTTTGCATCAGAAAATGACGCGAGGCTGGGTAGAGTCATTTAAAAAAAAATCCAACCTCCCTAACTTCATTTTTTTGGTGCAAAACTCCCTTCTTTCATACCGACAGCCCCATCTGGCTAATGTCATTTTTTTCAACGCTAGCCTACCCTTTGCACTTGCTTGCATCATTCCATAAATATGGTGCCCGGCTGGTGCTCAGAAATAGTGCAAGCCGGTGCTAAACCTTTTGGTGCAAAACTGCATTAGTGCAGTTTTGCACCAAAAAGTATAAATCAGTGCCTTTTTCAAAAAGCAGACACTGAAGCTTAGCTAAGTGAAAGAATGGGCAATTGTTGACCTCCATTGTGTAGGTGGACACGTCCACACCAAATTAAGATCATAGTAACATGTTAGTACACCTCCCACACTTAGGTGGTCATTATGACATTGGCGGTCATCTGACCGCCACACTGGCGATGGCCGTAGTACAGGACGGAGGGCGACGGGAGCACCACATGGGAGACAGGCACTGATACAACTGGCTCTGATTCCTCCTTGGATGGAAGCTCCCTAGTGGTGGCGGAGCCCTCTGGGCCCCCCCAGCAACTTCATCTACCACCACCCCCCATATCAGCACCGCCCTTTCAGTAGCCCCCCACCGAGTTGCCCGTACTCGTTCAGCCTGGAGGGTGGGCGTCTCCTTTGCCCCAGGCACCTCAGACCCTGCCCCAGTCAGCCCGCTTCCCTCAGAGAGGAGGCCACTGATCTCCTGAGATCCATCTCTGTAGGGCAGTCAACCATAGTGAATGCCATCCAGGAGCTGGCATCCCAATTGCAGCAATGCAATGCCTTCCTGGAGAGCATTCATGGTGGCTTGGCGGCCCTACAGAGATCGTTTCAGGCTCTGGCCCCCTCCCTGACGGCAACCAGTGTCCTTGTTTCTTCCAGCCCCCCCTCCAACTACCTTTTCCCAGTCCCTGTCTTCTTCCTCCAGCCTATCCTATGCACACATTCTGACAAGCATGCACCCAAACAACAAACAGGACTTGCATAGACAAACACAGGCACCACACTTCAGTCCACAAGCACACACAGCCAACACACAGGTGCACACACAACATCAGCCACTGCCTCCACTGTCTCCCCCTCCTCCTCCCTCACAGTCACATCAGCACTCACACCTGTATGCACAGCATCAACAGTCCCAGATCCTGCACAGCCTTTCCCACAGTCACCACCACAGCATACCCGCAGACATGCACCCCACACACCACATGCACAGTCACCACCACCACCATCACCACCTCATGTATCACACCCACCTCACTTGCAGACACCACCACAACATCCATCCACACGTCCTGTTTGTCCTCTCCCACTGTGTCTGTCCCCTTTCAAAGACACACACACGCTCCCACTCAGACCCCAAACAGCCATCCACCTCACACATGCACACTGTCCATGCACTTGCACCTAAGTCAAGGACACCTCCTCCTCCTATTACCACTCCCTCTACCTCCACTCCCGTACCTCTTCCCACATCCCACCCCACTGGTCCTAAGAAGCTTTTCCTTTCCCACCTTGACCTCTTCCCTCACCCAACCCCCTGTCCTGCTCGTAAGAGGATGGTCCTACCCCCAGCCCAGTACCTCCAGCTCCAAACTGACTCCTGTTCCTTCTCCTAAGTGTACTCCTGCCACTAAGATGAAGAAGGGTGTCACTACGGTCCCCCATCCCAAGGACACTCCTCCATCCCCAAGCAGGAAGGGCAAGGGCCCGCCCCTTCCAATCCCAAGCCCAAGGACCCCCCTGGAAAAAAGAACCCACCCTTCCTTCAGTGACTGGGCTGTCAGGAGTCACTCTAGGCCTTGGACATTGCCCTGTGGCATTGTGATTCATTTGGACTGGCCCATGGCCCTATCTGTGAATATTTGTATTTACAATCTTGAGGTCGCTATATCTAATGTATTACAGTTATTAGACCAAAGGGATGTGTCCTGGTTTTCTTACCTTCTGGATTATGTTGGTATGGGACTTCTCTGCAGATGGTTCTGGGTGTGTGGTATGTGTGTATGATGTGTGTTGTGCATGTGTGTGTGTCACTCTCCCCTCCCTCCCTTTGTGCTAGGCAGCTGTACTTACCGTCTCCATCGGGGTTGGTGCTCCTGGACTGCTATTGCGTGGTACAGCATCGGAAAGACTTCCAGTTCTGGTTCCATGGCGGCTCTGTGTCCTTGAAGGTGAGTGTCTCCTTTTATATGTTGTGTTTCCACCAGGAATTGGTGGCATTGCTAACGCCCCGGAAATCCTGGCGGTCTGCTATGTCATAATATAGTGGGCGGGTCCTTGTCTTCCGCCTGCCTGCAGATAGATACTTCTGTGTTCAGTGGTCGTACCACACTGGCAGTTGGGGTGGTACGTTGGCTGTCTATGGGAGGGATCACTGCCATTGTCATAATTTGGCGGTCATTACCACCGGCCTACAGGAGTCATACCCCATGCCATTGTGGAAGGCTAATGTGTGTCCCTCACTTCTTCCAGGTGACTCCGGCTACCCAAACCTGTCCTGGCTCTTGCCTCCTATTAGGAATCCGAGAACAGGGGCTTAGAGTGGGAACAATGTGCTCTATCTGCTGGAGGAGGGGGGTGACAATGCACCTGTGGCAGCAGTGGACACTGAGGACAGTGAGGAAGTGGAAAAGGAGGAGGGGTGGACAACAGGACACATCATTCAGCAGTACTTCTAATGACACTCAGGTAAGACTGTTGAACTATACAATTGTCTATTTAAGTGATCTGCTGTGTGGCTTTAGTATAATGCCAGTCACTACCGTTACATCCCAACTGGCTGTCACCTATGCCCTCCCTTATTGCAGATGGTGCTGTGTTCACAACAGTGTAATGCTGTGATGTGTACAGACTGCTGAGACACATATGCAGGGTGGAATAACATATTACAGGACATATGCACAGGATCATACAATTCAATACAGTTCCATACATTGTACATTTCTTTCTGAAAAAGCACTATTATTCATGTTTTGTCCAAGGGTGTCTCTTTATAAATTAGATATACAATGCAAAGTGCAATAGGGTGGGGTGATGGTTGGAAAAAGTCCAGTGTAGTGGGCTAGTCTGTTTGTAGCACAGGTCCAGTGTCCAAGGAGCCATAGCAAGAGGAGCAATGGCAATTCAAAAGTGAGCAAGGTGACACAGTGGAATACAAGGGGGATATTCTGGAGTGGCTCAATTCCTGCCGGTGGTCTTGGCAACTATCTTTGCTGTCTGTTCAGGTCACAGGGAACATTTGCAGGGTGGTTCACCTTCTGCAGCGGGAAGTCCTGTGAGTCCTGTTGCAGGGCCTTCTGTCCAATAGCTGCAGATATGGAGGGCTGGTCAGTTCACTGGCTAGTGGTAGGGTCCCACTAGTGTGCTGTGTACTCTTGCATGATGTTGGCCATGTAACCTGCACCCCTGCAATGGAGGCCATGGTGGTATTCAAGGCCTGCAATTGTCGCATGACCTCCTAGTGGTGTTCCCCCTACAGCCAGTGGTTCTCCTGCATGATGTTGAACACCTGACCCATCCAGTCCTGGGATTGTTGGTATACCCCCAGGACATTTGTGAGTGCCTCCTGGGCAGTTGATTCCCTGGTCATGTCCCCCCCCCCGGTGCACAGCTGTCCTCTGACTGTCCCTGGTCCCCTGTGCCTGTGTCCCCTGGATGGAGTACCCACTCCCTCTGACACCAGGACCCTCATTGTCTTGCCTGTGTGGTGTGGACTCGGGTCCCTGTACAGGTGGGCACACTACTGATTGAGGTGTCCTGGGGACAAAGGTCTGGGGCATTGACTGGCTGCTGTGGTGTTTAATTCAGAAGGAGGGGGGCCCTGTAGTGGACTGTCTGTGGGATGGGGTAGCCGACTCACCAGTTGTCCCAGATGGGCCAGGGAGTTCATCCAGATCCAGACCTCCTGAGTTGCTGTCCTTGCTGGGGGCATCTTCTGGTGGGGGAACCTCCTTGCCGCTGACATTGGCTTGGGGACCTGTGGGGATGGAAGTAATGTGTTAGGGTACTTGTCTGCGACATATTCTGCATTTATAGCTTTCCCAGTGTTATTGGTGTTGTCCTCCCACCTTTAGTTGTGTATGGTGATGAATTGTGATATTGGCAGTTCTCCATGCTGTGGATGCATTGGTGGTGGGTGTGCAAGCAGAGCTGGAACGGATGTGCTTGCTGTGGGTATGGCATGCAGAGGTTGACATTTAGGTGTGGTAATTTGGGTGGAGCACTGTGTGGGATGGAATTTGGTGAAGGGAGTCAGGGTGAAGGGGTTAAATGGCATGCAGGTATGGGGGTGTGATAGGTTGTTAATGGTGACTAACCAGTGTCCAGTCATATGGTTACTCCAGTGAGTCCCTCAGGATGCAGTATTGCCAAGACTTGCTCCTCCTGTTAGCTGTGGGGGAGAAGGTGGGGGTCCACTGCCAGTCCTCCTCATATCAAGCTAGTGCTTTGCTGCAATGGAACACACCTTTCCCCGTAGGTTGTTCCACCTCTTCCGAATGTTGGCCCTTGTGCGTGAATGTTGTCCCAAGGCACTCAACCTATCCACTATTTTCTGCCATTGCTCCATCTTCCTGGTAATGGAGATCTGTTGTACCTGTGCTCCAAACAGCTGTGGCTCTACCCAGACTATTTCCTTCACCATGACCCGTAACTCGTCATCAGTGAAACGGGGGTGCCTTTGTGGGGACATGGGTGTTGCGTAGAGGGTGATGTTTGATGTGGTGGGGTGTGTGGTGTGTGATGGATATATGGTTAGTTGTGGTATGTGTGTGCAGTTGTCACTGGGATCGAAGTGGCAAAGTGTGGCAGTCTTCTTGTGTTTGCAGAGGTTTGTGGGTGTTGTGGGGGGTGTTTTATAGTGCTGTTGGTGGGTTTGTGGGGTATGTGTATTTGTGTCAGGTTTGCTTTTTTTGTTCCGGCCAATCTTGTATTGTTTTGTATTTGGGTGGACATCCTGCCTTGGTGGTGTGCACCGCCAATGGTTTACCGCTGTTGAATGTCTACTGTAGTCATTCGTGGGTTATTACTTGGAGGGTGTTGTTTTGGTGGCGTAATGGTATGGGTGCTAGTTCAGACAGTTTATCACGTTCAGTGGGTCTAGTGGATTTGCGGTTGTGGCTGTTTTTTGTCGGTTTTGTGTGTATGTGTCATAATCTGGCAGATGGATGTTCGCCTCCACAGCGGTATGTTGGCGGCAATCACCGCGGCAGTATTCAGTATTTATCACCAATGTCATAATGAGGGCCTTAATCTTACTGAACTACAAACAATACTATACACAGTAAGCATTCATGCAAAACAAACTCTTTGTAATCAGTGCTACTAAAATATCAGCAGTTGTTCTCATTGCTCTTCCCAGCACTAACTACCTTTAGTGGAAATTACAAGAACCAGAGCTAAATAAAATAAATAAACTGGACCTTGTTGGTGACCTGAAGAACATAGAACTGAAGTGCTGAGGAATGAGGCCACTACAAAACTATTATCATTTGTTGTTTTATAGCAAACAAGGGACATTATGCTGAGATACTTTGAGACCATGCCATGAATAGGGCCTGATTTGTTTGTCTGTGGAAAAATTTTATATTATACTTCTTTTTTATATCATGGATCAGATTAAAAATAATAAATACTGCAGTTTTTAAATCGTGTACGCAACCCAAAGGTAGTGGGGCTCTTTAATTGAACAGCAGTCACATTTCCAAAGACAAATTCATTTTTTAGGCATAGGGAGAAGCACAGAATGTTAAGCCTGGTTCCCCAATTCTAAAGTCAGTAAACTTTAATAGTAAAAACACAGGGAAATATAGAGATTAGACCTCACTGGGGGAATAGCTTGCTTTTTATTCATAGATTCACCTCGCAGCAAACAACATCATAGTCAAAAACAAACCTTTTCCGAAAAGATGTTGTCTCACTTTAATTGCCTTACCATGAGTTTAACTACTTAATGCTCATGTGGCCTGTATTTGCCCTGACATGGGCAAACAGCGTGTGCGGTCAGCAATGTACTTAACATACTCCTCAGTTTCTTCGGCCTCCTCTTCTTCCTGAGGAGTGGCAGCTCAGGGATGAAGGGACAGACAATCAGTAGGGTTGCAAGTCCTAGGTCTGGACTCTACTTCACAGTCGTATTCTTGAAGTTGGAGCTTCCATTTTGAAATTTGCGGGTTGGTTTTGAGGCTGTCCCTCTGAAGAGTGGAACGAGGGGTTTGTGGTAAGTGGTAACCACAAAAGGACATCCATACACATACAAGTGGAAATGATGACACCCCTAGTGTATTGCTATTGCCTCCTACTTTATTTCCGAGTAACGCTGTTCTGTCTGAGTGAGAGACTGGCTCGCCAACTGCACTGGGGACCATTCTCCATTTTCTAGTTGTTGCATCAGCACAGCTCCGAGTCCCTTGGGGCCTGCATCCACAGCACCTGTAGTATGCCCCTGGGGATTGAAGTATGTGAGGGTGGTATCTGACGACAATGCATTTTTAGTGCCTTGAACTAATTGTTCCTTTTCCTCGCTCCACACCCAAGGGAAAGATGACTTAGTTAGGTCCCTGAGTAGCTGGGTCAGTGAGGCCAGATCCAAGATGAAATGGCCACAATGGTTTAACATTCGTAGGAAACTGCAGACTTCTGACACTTTGGAAGGCAGGGTAGCTTCTTAGTCTCTCACTTTCTCAGGGTCAGGTGCCATGCCATCCGCTGAGAACATGTAGCCAAATAAATTGATTTTATGCTTGAAAAATTCACACTTACTTCAGTGCAAGGTGAGCCCTGAGTCCTGAATTCTTTAAACGAGACTTCTCAGTCAGCTCTGGTGTTCCTGTACCCACTGGGCATACATAAGGATATTACACCCAGTAGACCTGGCAATAACTCTTGTACGGTGTTCTGAAATACCTCAGCAGGGCGTGAGTTTTCAAAGTTGAGTCTCTAGTAGCGCCGCAGGCCCACATGAGTGGAGAATGTTATAATGTATCTTGACTCCTCATCTAGGATGAGCTGATGTTATCCTGAGCAGAGGGCTACCTTTTACAACCAAGTGGCTCTGCTGAGTTCTCCAATCAATTAGTGAATGGTATGGGTCAGGTGACGCTCCCATTTTATCGCGTCATTGGGGAGCTGCAAGTCTATGCATATGAGCTCTTCACCGAGTTGGTTTGGCTGTCACATCACCACAATGGATAATACCCATGGGGTGGGCCCTGACACCTTCTCTATGTTACCATTGGCTTCCAATTTTTCTAGTTCTCTCTCGACTTGAGGTCTCAGGTGGAACTTAATGCTCTTATGACATAGGGCAACTGGTTGAAAAAACTGGTCAATGTGCAGCAGCACAGTTTTTAACCTTTAGGCACCCAATGCTGTTGAATACTTTTGGGAGCTCACTTAGTATGTGGGCCACCCCTTCCAGGTGAAACCCAAATGCAAAAGTGACCACTCCTAGAGCTTCTGCTGTGCGACAATCCAGCAACATGCCGTGACCCACTAAAGTGACATAAATGCATGAGCTCACTGTCTGGGGTCCATGAGTTATGGGTGCTGTGAATTTTCCCAGCATGTGCAGTGGGGTGGTTTGCTCAAGTGCATATTCTCGACCTGATGCTTTCTGAAGAGGCTGCGTTGGCACCATGGATTGAAATGCTTCTGCTGACATGATGTTTATGGATGCGCAGGTATCTACAATGGTTACAAGCAGATGCACACCTATCGGCATCGGGCATCTGGGTAGTTGGCGTTGCGATTTAGTGCCAGTCCATATCGTGAAGACAGAGTGTACTGTGTTCTACACTTTCATCATCGTCAACGTCACTGTTGCTTTCACAGGTTTCGGGTATTGTGTTGACAGTTGTGCGTGGTGGTGGCCACTGTTTGATTCAACCACTTCTGCAAAATGATTGAATTTTCCACATCCTGCACACCGCTGCCCTTTGCAGGGCATTCTGGTGGGCAATGGGTTGGGCTGCCACAATATCCACATGGTGGTATTGGTATCACTGTTTTCTTCGGTTGTTCTGGTCCTTTTCGAGCTTCAATTCTATTAACTGGTTGTGCTTTTATTGTCCTCTGTAGGGCCGCCTCTCTTTGTGAGGTGCATTCTTTTGACAATTCTTTAAAACAGCCGATGGTCAGAATGTCTGCTAGCAATTCTACTGACTGCTGTAGGATGTGCTCTCTCTTCTTCACTTAAATGCAACCTTTAATCATCTGTCTTCATATCTCTTCCCTCTTGTTAGAAATGGGGTCTCTGGTTGGCAGTCAGTTTGTACTCTCTCGAAGCAGGGACCCTCACTCTAGTCAGGGAAATGCTTGGCACAAGCAGTCAGGCTTATCTCAAAGGTAATGAGTAAAGTATTTGTACCAACACACACAGTAGCACAGTGAAAACACTACAAAATGGACATCATACCAGTTTAGAAAAATACGCAATATTTATCTAAATCAAACAAGACCAAAATGACAAAAGCCAACATACACGTCAAGATATGACTTTTTAAAGTAATAAGAGCCCTACTCCATAGAAAACAATTGAAACATTGTTGTTACACAAAGTACTTGGTTTCCATTAAAACAAAAGTTGCCTGGGCCAGCTTGCGTTGAAAAAGTCAGCATTGTGTTGTTTTCTTACTCACAAGCGAGGCTGTGTGTTGTTTTCCAGATGGGGCACCTCGGATCAGTGCAGGTTTACATTGATTGTGACTCCCAGTGATGATGCGTGAGAAATCCAGCAGCATGGTGATGGAAAACCACGTTGCATGGGGTTTGCATCATTTTCAGCAGCTGCAAGTAGGTATTGAATTGTTTCTCCAGCCGCAAAACAGATGATGCGTCAATTCCCAGCCACAATACAGGTGGTGTCTTGATTTCAGCCTTGAGGTGGGTGGCACTTCATTATGACAGCCGTGTTGTAGGTGGTGTGTCGAAATTTTTCCTGTATGGTTTCCTGTGCGCGGATTTCAGTCCTTATTCTACCAGCTTCACCTTTCAAGGGCCCAGGAACTAGATAGGGCACTACTTGGCAGGGCAGGAGTCTCAGCAGAGGGTCCAGGTGCTGGCAGAGGAAGTCTTTGATGGCCCTGAGACTTTAAAATAGGAGGCAAGCTCAGTCCAAGCCCTTGGAGATTCTTCACAAGCAGGAATATACCACATAGTCCAGCCTGTGTCGTCTGTCAGACAGAAGCAGCAACTGCAGGCCAACCAAGCAAAGCACAGTCACAGGCAAAGGGGCAGTACTCCTTTTCCAGCTCTTCAGCTCTTCTCCTTTGCAGAGGTTCCTTTTGGTTCCAGAAGTAATCTAAAAATCTGGAGTTTTGGGTCGACTGTTTATACCCCTTTTTGCATTTGAAGTAGGCAAACTTCAAAGGAAAGTCTCTGTTGTTCACAAGATCCTGCCTTGCCCAGGCCTGGCTCCAGACTCACACCAGGGGGATGGAGACTCCATTGTGCGAGGGCAGTAACAGCCATTCAGGTGTAAGTGACAGCTCCTTCCTCCACTGCAGCCCAGATGGCCTACCAGGATATGCAGGCTACACCCCAGCTCCCTTTGTGTTACTGTCTAGAGGAGATTCACAAACAGCTCAACTGTTAGTCTCACCCAGACAGGGAATACAGAAGCCCACAGAGTCGCAGAATAGTTCAAGCAAGAACATGCTCACTTTCTAAAAGTGGCATTTTCAAACTGACAATCTATAAAAAACAACTTTACCAAAAGATGTATTTTTAACGTGTGAGTTCAGAGACCCCAAACTCCTCATCTATCTGCTCCCAAAGGGAAACTACACGTAAAACCTATTTAAAGGCATCCCCCATGTTAACCTATGAGAGAGATAGGTCTTGCAACAGTGAAGCTGAATTTGTCAGTATTTCACTGTTAGGACATGTAAAACACATCATTAAGGGCCAGATGTATCAAAGGGTTTTACCCATTCTGTTTCTATGGGAAAATGCGATGGTAGATATGGCCCTAAATGTTCCACCTTTAACATACATTGCACCGTGCCCGGGGGCTACCCAGGGCCTAGGCTTTAGGGGTGCCTTACATGTATAAAAGGGAAGGTTTGAGCCTGGAAAATGTGTACACTTAAAAGGTCAAAATGGCAGTTTAGAACAGCACACACAGACACTACAGTGGCAGGTCTGAGCCATGTTTACCCGGCTACTCATGTGGGTGGCACAATCAGTGCTGCAGGCCCACTAGTAGCATTTGATGTACATGCCCTGGCCACATCTAGTGCACTTTACCAGAGACTTACTAGTAAAATTAAATATGCCAAACATGGAAAAGGCAATTACACATACAATTTACACAGGGATCACTTGCACTTCAGCACTGGTCAGCAGTGGAAAAGTGCTCATAGTACAAAAAACAGCAAAAACAGAGTCCAGCACACAGTCAAAACATAGGAAGCAAAGGCAAAAAAGACAGGGGAGACCACGCCAAGGATGCCAGGGCTAACACCTCCCATCTGTGAAATCACATGTACTTGCCAACTTTTTTAGTCTGATGTAAAGCCATCAATGGATTTTTGGGGGTTTTGTCAACCCAGGTAAAAGATAAACCGCTCATAGTCCTGGTTCACCATTGGTTTGAAGAATGCATTTAGAGTGGCTATGAGTGTTCTAGCAGTCTTCAGTCTAGTGCTTCATGGGTTATTTTTATGTCTCACCAGTGGCTCAGAGTTGGGGCAGGGCAGTGGAGAGCATCCTTCAGACCTCGTGCAGGCCTCATGCAGGGCTGACTCTGCTTCCACACATGAGGACAAACATTGCTGAATCAGGCTACCTACCGAGCTGTTCAACGGGCCAGGCAGATCCGTTTCTGAGCACAACTGTGCTCCCAGCACTGAGGGGGGGCACACTGTGCGTGGCTCGAGCAAAGTGCTCTAATGGCAAAGCATGCAGCTTCCACCGGCAATGAGACTAAATCCTTCTGTGGCAGAGTGGAAGCCTTGGCATTCAACAAACCAAGCCTTTGACAGGACTAGCAGTGAGCTCCTAAGAAGAACCTGGATCTCCAAATGTATTTTACTTAAAAATTAAGCACCCCTGTCCACTATAACAGAGAGGACAAAACATTCAAAAGAAAGCAACATTTTGATCACAGACACAGTGCTTCCACACCCAAAATAGAGGTAGTAAGCACTATATAAATGCTCTGGTACAATACAATACTGAATATGAAACTGAACCAGACAGAAATCCGACTGCTTCCTATGATGAAATAATTGTGATCAGGGCATGAGTGATGTTGGAAATGACCCTTTCAGCAGGGTTATCCCCAAACATTTTGCCTTTCTCCTCCTGGTTTCGGGATGCTCTTTTTGTTGGCTTTTTACGACTTTATGTTTTATTTTTACTGCTAATCAGTGCTAAAATGCATGTGCTCTCTCCCCTAAAACTTGGTATGATTGGCATATTTAATATTCCTGTAAGTCCCATGTAAAATGGTATACCATATACCCAGGGGCTGTAAAATAAATTCCAATAGAAGGCCTTCAGGGCTGATTGCGCCACCTACAGGAGTAGCCTTTCAAACTTGTCTCAGGCCTGCCACTGCAGCACCTGTGTACACAGGTTACTGCCACATTGATTTGGCAATTAAATCTACTTGCCAAGGCATAAACTCCTTTTTTTACTACACCCTAGATAGGACTATAGACAGGGTGCTGTGTATGTAAAAGGTAGGACATGCACTTTTATGTTTTGCATGTTTGAGTAGTGACAAACAGCCCATTTAGTTTTTCACTACTGTGACGGCTGCTTCTCTCATAGATTGGCATTGGGAACTACCTTATATATGTCTTAGTGGTAATTTTTAATCTTGAAGGAGTAACAAGGGCATATTTTGTATGTTTGGAATGGTAGTGAGAAATCCTGCTTACTGGTGTAGTTGAATTTTAAACAGGCTGTGTCCCTGCCTCACACAATGGGCTGATTTACACCTTACTGATGCCTGAAGCCAGGGATGGGTTGAAAGGGGTAGTGTTACACTTGAAAAGGTCCCTTTGAAGTCACCCCTTGAACTAAGGCATTTTTTTAGTATAAGTACAGGGTCTCTGGCCCCATGATTGTAGATCATATTTGGACCTGGGACCAAATCTCTGTCAGAATGACTGCTGTGCTGCAGAAAATGACTCATCTGGACTGCTCTTCTGCTGCTGTTCTGCTGTTGTCTGGATTGCTTTTCTGCCTGTTGCCCTGATGGCAGCTGCTCCCTGACTTTGGTTGATCCAGGCACTACAAGGGCTACAGGAAAGATCACCATTAGGACCACTGTCCTGGCTAGGCTGGACTGTTTGCCTACTCCTTCCTGGCTTGTGTCGCCCCAAGTGTTCACCCAAGGGTGCAGCTCAGGGTGAACGCAGGATTGCTGCCTTCTGGTTCCAACAGCTGTGCCTCAGCTTCTTTACCCCTGAGATTGCTGAGTGTGTTTTCTATAAGTGCCTGTTGAGCGCTTTATAGTTTCAGTGCATTTTGAGCACTCCATAGCCTGTGAAGGACAGTGATGTAGGAGGCTGGCCTGGCTTGTAGTGGGTACCTGATGGTACTTACACCTTGTGCCAGGTCCAGTTATCCCTTATTAGTAAATAAGTAGTGTTCTAGCAGCTTAGGCTGATAGAGGTAGCTATATTAGAGCAGCTTAGGCTGAACTAGGAGACATGCAAAGCTCCTACTATACCACTTATATCATATAGCACTATATCATAAGAATCACAATACTCAAACAGTTGAGAAAGCCGGCAGGATTAGGCGATACAATGTCGCTGGTAGTCTTCTTGCTACTTTGTTGCAGGTTTGCAGGCGTCCTGGAGCAGACAGCGGTCGATCCTTGGCAGAAGTCGAAGAGGAAGATGCAGAGGAACTCTGGTGATCTCTTGCATTCGTTATCTGAGGAAAAACCCACAGGAGAGACCCTAAATATCTCTTAGAGGAGGATTGGCCACCTAGTAAGGTAAGCACCTACCAGGAGGGGTCTCTGACGTCACCTGCTGGCACTGGCCACTCAGAGGCCTCCATTGTGCCCTCACACCTCTGGATTCAAGATGGCAGAGGTCTGGGACACACTGGATGAGCTCTGGGCACCACCCCTAGGGTGGTGATGGACAGGGGAGTGGTCACTCCCCTTTCCTTTGCCCAGTTTCGAGCCAGAGCAGGGACTGGGGGTTCCCTTAACCGGTGTAGACTGGTTTATGCAAGGAGGGCATTTCCAGAGGCCAGGAGGGGCTACTCCTCTCAGGTCTTTAACACCTATTTCCAAAAGGAGAGGGTGTAACAGCCTCTCTCAGAGGAAATCCTTTGTCCTGCCTTCCTGGGCTGCCCAGACCCCAGGAGGGCAGAAGCCTGTCTGTGGGTTGGCAGCAGTGGTAGCTGCAGTGAAAACCTCAGAGAGCTGGTTTGGCAGTACCCGGGGCCCATGCTGTAGCCCCGGGGATGCATGGGATTGGCATCCCAATACCAGATTTGGCATGGGGGGACAATTCCATGATCTTAGACATGTTACATGGCCATATTCGGAGTTACCATTGTGAAGCTACATATAGGTATTGACCTATATGTAGTGTAAGCGTATAATGGTGTCCCTGCACTCACAAAGTCTGGGGAAATTGCCCTGAACTATGTGGGGCACCTTGGCTAGTGCCAGGGTTCCCTTACACTTAGAAACTTTGCACCTAACCTTCACCAAGTGAGGGTTAGACATATAGGTGACTTATAAGTTACTTAAGTGCAGTGAAAAATGGCTGTGAAATAACGTGGACATGGGGACATGGTGCAGAACAGCCTGTGAAGAAAGCCTGCTAAGTCCAGGGCAAGCTCCCTGTGCTGGGGCAGTATTTCCTTTTAGGGCTTGCCGGGGGCCGTACTTCCTTCCAGGGCTTGCCTGAATAGCAGAATGGTCACAGCAAACGGATATTACACACGCTCTATACGCACTGGCAGTCCTGTGTAAGAATTGTCTGAGCTCCCTATGGGTTGTAAAAGAAATGCTGCAGCCCATAGGGATCTCCTGGAACCCCAATACCCTGGGTACCTAAGTACCATATACTAGGGAATTATAAGGGTGTTCCAGTGTGCCAATTAGAATTGGTGAAAATGGTCACTAGCCTATAGTGACAATTTTAAAGACAGAGAGAGCATAAGCACTGAGGTTCTGATTAGCAGAGCCTCAGTGACACAGTTAGTCACTACACAGGGACACACATTCAGGCCACAAACTAAGAGCACTGGGGTCCTGGTTAGCAGGATCCCAGTGAGACAGGCAAAAACAAACTGACACACAAGTAAACAAACAAAATGACACACAAGTAAAAATGGGGGTAACATGCCAGGCAAGATGGTACTTTCCAATAAGTGCGTATAGAGCGTGTGTAATATCCGTTTGCTGTGACCATTCTGCTATTCAGGCAAGCCCTGGAAGGAAGTACGGCCCCCGGCAAGCCCTAAAAGGAAATACTGCCCCAGCACAGGGAGCTTGCCCTGGACTTAGCAGGCTTTCTTCACAGGCTGTTCTGCACCATGTCCCCAATGATGACATTTGCCCCACTGCAGAACTGGAATGTGGCAGAGGGGGGGATAGAAGTGACAACCACGGCATTGTGTGGCTACATCTCTGCAGTCTATCGGTGTCAGAGGACTCAGCGAGACCTTCCCACCGTGGGTGGCTCCAGAAGCAACACCATCCCACTGCAGCAGTCCACAGGGAAGGAGAGAGGTCCCAAATACTCCGGTTGTCAAACAACCCGGCCTGCTGAAAGGAGAGAGGCGGTCCTGGCCTCAGTACAGCGCTCTCACGGGCAGCTATAGTGGTAATCCTGCACATGAGGGACCGGGAGCAGTCTCCCCATGACTACCTACGAAGTGGGTGTGCCCCCAGTTTGGAAACATACGCTGGGGCATCTGTTCTACAGTGGTCCTGAGAGCCCAGTCCTCAACAGAGGCCCCAGCTCGGGATCAAATCACTGGGGGCATATTTAACATATTGCAGGGAATAGGCCCAAAAGTGTCCCAATGCCCTAAAATATTTCATAAACTCACCACCTAACCCCTAATATGAGGGCAGGTGCACCACATCCCATGTTCTGATAGGACCTTCCAAATGATGGTGACATGTGAGGATTATTGTGGGTTTACTGCTCCGTGTTATGCCTTGCACATTGCTAATTAATATCATTGTGGGTCTCCTAGGGCCCAAAATAGCGAGTATTGCTTCAATATTTTCACAGTGTGCACCAGGATTAGGACTCATGTGCTTATGAAGATGTTTGGGGATACAAACGTTTGAAAGTACCATTTCAAGCCCTAATGTCACAATGTATATAACTTTAGGTTTATGCACTGACAAGATAGTGAATACTACTTCATTGTTGGCATACTAAGCATTGTGGTTATAATTTATAGCATTTTTTGGAATTCATATTATACAAAAAATATTTTTTTATACATAATTCTATGTGGAGTCTCTTCTGTGGTGTATTTATTGTGTCACTGATAGGAGTCTGTTATGCAGATGCTTTACATATTGCCTCTGAGGGTAGGCCTGACTGCTCTGGGACAAGGGAGTGAGCACAGGTTATCTTTGGTGTGTAACTTACTTGCCCTGACTATTCTGCCTGGCTAGGTAGCACACCCAAGCCAACAAGAAACCCCATTACAAGTAAACTCTAACTTCAGCAATGCAGTGAGGTCATACTAATGCCAGAACACGACTGGAAAAAAAAAATATTGTTTTTAATGAGGGCCAAATTGTCTTTACTCAGTGAATACAGGAAATAAATGGTAGATAAAATAACAGGAACATTTGAAAGGAGAAAAACATTCTCACATGTACAGTAAAGGTATTTTGGTAGTCGCACTTTCTCGAAAGGACTTTAGTTTGTGGAAATAACCGTCCAAAAAAGGGTGACCACCCGTCCGTAAATTTCACGGACTGTCCGTAATTTCTCCCTGCCGTCCGTTGTCCGTGATGAAAAGCTTAACGGACGGCATTTGTCTGTAATTTTAGCCTTTCACCAAATGGACAAAGGAAGGTCGTGCGAAATTAAGGGCGATTAGTTTCCTCAGCAGCTTTCAAAGGCAGGGAGTCTCGTGTGCTGTGAGGGAGGGAGGGGCAGACAGATAAGAATCAGACCCTCTTGCCAGGGGGTCTCCTTACCTAAAGACATGCAAATGTGTGCAACTGGTAAATCTGCAAATGCAAAGGGGCTTGAAAACCTGCATTGACTTTGCTAAAAGGAGTCACTTGAAGTTTTCTGGTGGCAAAGATATTTCTTTTAGAGAGGTACTGTAATGGTGTTCCAAGGTGAGCTGTGGAGTGTGTGGTTTTAATGAAGTGTTATAACATTTTTTAGTACTAGGTATAAACTGTATATTATTCAAATCTGTATTTGAGAAGCGCTTTATTTTATTTAACCGAAATGTATTTGCGCATTTTGTAGCACCTTTTATTATGATGTAATTGTATTTTTCACAGTTCTTTCAGCGACCTCGGTACCTCATAGTACTAACAAACATTGGCAAAGCCAACAGGTCTCGCCTACGAAAGAGTTATTGTCTTTGCTAATGTGTTTTAGCCATTAGCCATGTTATACACCTGAGTACCTGCTGTTCAGCATGGCTTAAGGTTAGTGGCATAATTGTGTGGAGTGGAGTAGAGTGGCTTAGGAGCTGTGGCGTTGAGCCCAGTGGTGCAAAGTACAGTGCAGTGGGGTACAGTGCAGTTGTTTAGAGTGCGTTAGCGTAGAGTGCAGTGGTTTAGAGTGCAGTGGCATGGAGTGGCGTGGGACAGAGTAGAGTGGCATAGAGTGCAGTGGAGTAGAGTGGCATACAATAGAGTGGCAGAGAGAGCAGTAGTGTAGAGTGGTATAGTGGCATAGATTGCAGAGTAGACTTGCGTTGCCGGGAGTGCAGTGGCGTAGTGTAGAGTGGTGCAGAGTAGAGTATAGTGCTGTAGAGTGGAGTGATGCAGAGTAGAGTGGCATAGAATGCAGTGGCATAGAATGCAGTAGTACATAGCAGATTGGTGTATAGTACAGTGGTGGATAGTGCAACGCTGTGGAGTAGTGTCCGTGCAGTGATGTAGAGTGGCACAGAGAGCAGTGGCGTAGAGTACAGTGGTACAGAGTAGAGGGCAGTGGAGTACAGTGCAGTTGTTTAGAGTGCATTGGCGCAGAGTGCAGTGGCATAGAGTGGCATGGGGTAGAGTTACATAGAGTGCAGTGGAGTAGCAGAGACTGCAGCAATGCAGAGTTGTGCAGTGTCAGAGTGCAGAGTAGACTCATGTGGCGTAGAGTGCAGTGGTGTAGAGTGGTGCACAGAGGAGTATTGTAGAGTGGTGTAGAGTAGAATATAGTGCCTAGAGTTCAGTGGCGCAGAGTAGAGTGGTGTAGAGTGCAGAGCTGCAGAGTAGAGTGTCAGTGCAGTGGTGTAGAGTGGTACAGAGAACAGTGGCATAGAGTACAGTGGTTCAGAGTAAAGGGCAGTGGCACACAGTGCAGTTGTTTAGAGTGCACTTGTGTAGAGTGCAGTTGCATAGAGTGGCATTGGGCAGGGTAGAGTGGCATAGAGTGCAGTAGAATAGAGTGTATTGGTGCAGAATGCACTAGTACAGAGCAGAGTGGTGTAGAGTATAGTGGCGACCAGTGCAGTGTGCGGGGGGGAAGGCTTAGCAAAGGCAGTGCAGGAGCATGGAGTTTCTTCGGGTCAGTGAGTTTACAGGTTCTGGCAGGGCAAGAGAAAGCTGTGCATGATAACCCCAGATGGTGATCCATGGAATGGTCAGTAGGAAACAATGAGCAGTGTATTAAGCCTTCCTTAAAAGCATTTACTGGTAAACCCCATCTAATGCAGGGAGGTGGGCAGCGAGCCACCCATTGGACCTGTGCAGCTGAATAATAGCATTCTAAGCCCAGAAGACCTAATCCACCCGCAGTAACAGGTAACTTTAGAGTGGAAAGAGCTACCCGATGGCACTGCAACAACCAAATCAGATGTGTGGCCTGTCTGAAGAAGGAATGAAGGACGAGCAGGGGAAGGTTTGCAAAATAATACTATCATTGGGGTAGCACACCATCTTCGCTAGTGCCACACGGCCCACTAAAGAAAGCAGAAGAGAAGACCAAAAAGCAAACTGGGCTTGGAGGGACCATTCGCTCTGCCGAGATTTTCATCCTGGAAATTAGTGTAAGAATGGTAGATCTTAATCACTAGATATCAAAAGGTAACTGGTTCCTAGTTCAATCTGAGATCTAATTGTATATAAAGGGGAAAACAGTGCCATATGTTTAAGAAACACTAATTACATTTTAAAATTTGTACATTTTGTTTGTAAAATTTACATCCCAAATATTTAGAAGATTCTATGTGTACTTGACACTTAAGGATAACCCAGATCTCTACTTTGGCTTTTGCTCAATTTCAAAACCATTTAAAGACATGGACAAAGCAGGCAATTGCCTTGCACAACCTTGCAAGGGGTCTGCCCCCTGCTCACCCTTCACAAGCACTAACAGCGAACCATTGCACCAGAAGAGTTTGCCAAGGTGGATGGGTGTTGCTTGTTCGACCACTTGACAGTGCCTCTTCTGTTTCGCTCCTGTGTGCAGAGACAACTCAACAGGTACCCAATACCTTCGAATAGTCTTGGTGGACCCACCTTGTCTGATTTTAGGGATTGTCCCACCTTGTTCTTCTCTTCTTTATTTATCCAGTTTTTATCAACAACGCTTTGAATTACTTGCTGAGGATCTCCCATTTGATCTCAATTTCATCCTCCTCTTTTATTATCTTTTATTGGTAGTCCAGGCTCCCATTTCTGAGATAAATGTAGAGTCCCAGACATACACTCTAGTGCAGTGAGACTACAGACAAATTATGGGTGCCTCACATCCTGACATTAGGTGTGAGACTGTCGTCCACACCATCTGCCCAGCCTCTTTAAAAAAAAATGTAGGTTTAAAGTCCATGGGCGGTTGGGGTAAGCCAGATGTTTTTGTTCAATTTGTTTAAATTAGCATAAGCTTATTTACCTTAATGTTTCCCATACTGTTTGCCAGGGGTTTTAAAATGTACAGAAACATAATCAAAATGTTGGGTAGGGGCGGATGGGCTTTCCACAGTACTGAAGGGCATTAATTTACTACTGAACAAGGACGTAATGTGACACCTGAATGTAGCATACCAGAAGGCAATCACAAAAAGACCACAGTGAATAAAAAGTGCTATGTTAAAAAAGAATAAATAAGTGCACTGACAAAATAGTGAGGCATGGCCTCTCTTGCGTTTGTCTGTAAAACTGACGTTTGTTCTTGAATTTTTGTCCTGAATTTTAACCCTTTGTCCTGAATTTTTTCCTGAATTTTGACCCTTTGTCCATAATTTTTTACAGTCCTGTCCAGAATTTGCCTCAATCCCAGGTGGTCACCCTAGTCCAAAAACGTGTACCATTCCATGTGCTTTTGATTAACAATTTGCTTGCAGACATCTTTGTAACGAGTCACATTTCCTTTCCGAAAAGGAACATTTGGCAGTTGCATCTCATATAAAATAATTGTACAACATGGAATTAAAAAACTGCTATAAAAAGGATAAATCAGCATTACTGTTCTTGGTCTTTTGTAAGCCCGAGGGAAAAGGTTAATGTTTTCTATGCAAATAATGTACAGTTAAAAAAAAAAGTCTCCTTCGGGAAGGTTTTCGTTGAAAGAAGCCCCCACTGAAAAAACAAAACAAAAAATACTTTTAGCTGTCAAATTCTCTTACCTACAGAATGAGTGTATTCGAACAATTCTGCAAACCCTTCTTTTCTGGCATGCACAGCCCCAGGTAAAAGTGTTGCTGAACTGACATCTTTACAAACGTCATAAGTTTGCAACCATTAAGAAGCGCAGTCTAAGGTTACACAATGATTACGGTACTGCCATCCCTTATTTCTTGTTATCTCATTCCAGCCTTTATCACTGCTTATTTAATATGATAATATGTGAAAATTGTCAAGCCGTTGTCCGAAGGATTGTGCGCATACCTTGCTTAGGTCCTAGTAGAGCAGTGCAGAGTTCAGAACGAAGGCAGCAGCGATGACGAACCGGGCAGCGTTTCTAGGGCAGAGGCTCCAAGAGAAGGAAGAAATCCCCCCTTCGAATCCACAACTACGCACGGTGCACTGCTCCGATGCAACGATTTTGTATTCAAATCGTTCCCCAAGTTTAAACTTTCGTTCAGCCCCCTCACTAGAATCTCTATCCTTTTCTGCTTTCCCCTCTTCCGAGTTTCTCCGCCTCTTTCCCACCAAGCTCCAACTCTGTTTTTTGTTTACCTTCACAGCCTCCAATGGCTCCTGGCCTAACTCTCATTGATTATTTTTCTACACAATGGCTACCCGCCGGCTGAAGTCCACCAAAGGCCTGATTTAGAGTTTGGCTGGCGGGTACTCACCCACAAACACGACGGATATCCGTCCGTCTAATTAACAGGGAATTATATCCTAATTCATTCAGTTGTAACTAGGCAGATGGCTATCCGTCACATTTGTGAAAAATTGCCCATTCGCAATACTCTAAATCAAGGCCGAAGTTTTATTTTCTTGGTATGACGAAAACATTAAAAAAAAGACCGGTTCTCACGTTTATCAAGCAAACATTTCGAGTCTTGCGGTGCTTTGCTGGCTTCTGTTTCTCAGTGTGCTGGTGAATACATGATCTTCATGCAAAGAAGTATGTGCTACTCTTTCTGCATAGTAATGGACCCATTAGCGTTGTTCCACGGTGCATTGTAGATTCCATAATCTGATACCTAGAAATATAGACTATCATCCCATATTTGTGGCTGTGGGCCATATGAGTGGTTCACGTGTTATTGTATGGCATTGCAGCATTTATTTAGTGTTTACTACCTATACGAAGGACATTGAAGCTTTCTTACATGGACAGACAGCAACCTAGGCTCTGGTTGGGGGGGTGCTGTCTTCGTGTTTTGATGCATTGTGGAAGTGTTTCCATATCATGGGTGATGATCACTGAGGCGTGGATTTCATGTTTTGAGAGACAACACTTAGCAGTGGGGTGGATGAAAAACTGTGTGAGACAGCTGTGCAGAATGTGGTTTTCAGTAAACTGGTGTCTTTGGGAATCTCTGTAAAGTCCTTCTATGGTATGTATAATGATCATAGTCTACTTAACTGGTTACTGCACTGGGTTATTCACCATGATATTTTGCTTAAACGTTTTGGTCCTAAGCAGCCATGGATGGAGAGAGAAATGATGGGAGGATGTGTTGGGATGGGCTTTGTTACTGTCATCCCATATCTGAATGCCATTGCGAAATGTAAAGTAGCATGTTCCAGAGCTTAGTGGCTTGCACTAAAATAGCAATGCCTCCTATGGATTTCTTATGGTACCCTGTATGAACATCCTTGGTGTATGCATGGTGCGCTGTGTCCTGCTTTGTTTGTATTGTTCAAATTTAACATGTAGACTTAGTAGTCCTTTTCCTTGCAAAGCTCTGCGGAAAATGTAGCATACCTTGGACATTGCCCTTCTGTAGGAAGCTGGCTCTTTATATAACATACCAGAAAGAGGTATGCTGTGTAAAGAGTCCAGGTACCCCCTTAGAAGTAGAAATCTCAAGTGCTCTATTTGTGGTAGAGTGGTAAGTAGCTTAGGTTTATCAAAGGGGATTATTAGACATTTGTTGCATACACTATGTAAATAAATGAGAAACACATACTCAATAAGGGGATCCACACGAAAGTAGAAAACAACCCACATATTTTTAAATATTTTTTAACACCAAGAACTTCATTAATGGTTAAGTACTTTTTAAGTTAGCAGTTTTGAAGTAAACAGCTAATACACTTGCATTGACTTTAATGCGGTAATGCTAACTTAAGGGAAAATAAGCATATACTGCATATGGGTACTTGGCAACAAATTACAGGACTGTTCTTCTAGACTTCGGGCAAGTATGGGGCAAGGTCCAAGGCAGCACCAACAGGCCTCTTCAGGAGGCAGGCGGGCATCTGGGAGCAAAGATGCTTCTCAGCATTGGATGCCCTAATGTTATCCTATGAGGAAGAAACAGATACTGCATACAGGAACTTGGCAATGACTTACAGGACTGTACTTTTGGAGTTAAGGTCAGTATGGCGCAAGGTCCAAGGCAGCAACAACAGTCACCTAGTTCGACTCTGGGGCATCCGGGTGCAGAGGTGATTTCCAGTTATCCTATGGGAAAGAAACAGATACTGCATGCAGGCACCTTGCAAGGACTTATAGGACCAGTCTTCTGAAGTTCAGTTGAGTATGGGGCAGGATCCGAGGGAGCAACAAGAATTTGCTTCTGGAGGCAATGGGGCATCTAGGTGCAGAGGTGCGTTACAGTATCGGGTGTCCAATTTACTTCAATAGGAAACAGTCCTGTGAAAAGAGGCTGTAAGTGGGGACTGGGTAACCAATCTGGCTGAACCCAAAGGAGGGGTCAGCTCTTGAGGGTCTCAGGAACCCATTGGCACTGTTGGCCCACTTCGACTTGGGTTTGGTGTTAGGGTGCTGTGGTGCTTTCCGGTGTCAGTTGTTTTGGCCAGATGGGACTTTCAGGTTGATCTTTGTTGTTTGCAAATATGTAGTGAAGCAGTTCCTCTGCTTTTAGGGAGATTACTGTTGGTCCTTGAAGTACTGACAGCCCTTCTAGGGACCTACAGGGGTGCAACAGGTATGGCCAATTGAGTTTTTAGGGAAATAACACTAACACTAGGAACTTGGTTAGCAGGAACCCAGTGAACTACAGTCAAAGTTGCATCAAATACCAGGCAGAATGTTAGGGTACTACAGCAACAAAACCCAATTTCCTACACCCTCTAGCTATAGGTAGCAGTGGAGTGACTGCATGACTGGAGTCATGAGTTCTCTTATGTGAAGACAGAGAAGTAATATTGCAATGTCATTTTGGATGAGATTTAATTTGCATATGATAAATCTTGGTATGCCCAGTTATAGGCTATTGGCATGGTCAAGCCTGGAAAATATGAGCATGAGGATAGCTTGTAGTTTTTGCTGGAATTCAAAGAATGGGACGATGCAATACAGTGTTTTAATTGTGTATGAGGCACTCTTTGTGTTGTTGACATTTGGTATTAAGGATAAATATGAATCCATGGTTACCAGTATGTCTCTGACTTCACAGGTGATAGTCTCTGTCTTTGTGGTGTAGAGGTTTAGGTCCTTACACATCATTCAGGTGTTTATTGTGCAAAGGTAGTCGTCAAGTTTTGAGTTGTGGAGATCTTCTGGGCCATCTATTTTTAGTATGTTTTGCCTTTTACCTGCATAGTTGTAATAAATGAGGTTGAATCATTTAATCAGGTTTGGTAAGAGGGGTTGGGTAGATGGACCCCTGAGGCATATCACAGTGTTGAGTGTGAGGAGCTGGTGTGAAAGATGGTAGGTAAATCACACATTGACTGTTTTGAGGTAAGAAGCAATCCATCTTAGAGCATTTTTAGGTATTTGGAGATGATAGAGTCTGTGTAGTAACATGTGGTTGTGGATGGTGTCAAATGTCGCTGATACATCCAAAAGCAAATAGGTGGGCGCTCCGTTCTTGTCCACCTTGAGTTTTGAGTGTCCCAAATGGATATGATGGCTGACTGTGCCTCCACCTTGTCTGATGCTGTACTGTTGTTCTGGCATCAAGTCATTTTTTCCAGTAAATTTTGAACCTTGAGTAAGCAATTCTCTTTCAAATATTGTACCTAAGAATGGACAATTTGATGTATGTGTGTAGTTTGCTGACTCTCATGAGTGGTATTGTTAGACCTGGCATCCCTGGCATGGTCTCCCCTGTCTTTTTTGCCTCTGCTTCCCATGTTTTTACTGTGTGCTGGACTCTGTTTTTTGCTGTTTATTGTACTCTGGGCACTTTACCACTGCTGACCAGTGCTAAAGTGTAAGCTCTCCTGTGTAAAGGGTATGTGTTTTATTGGCTTTTCCATGATTGGCATATATGATTTACTAGTAATTTCCTAGTAAAGTGCACTAGAGGTGCCCAGGGCCTGTAAATCAAATACTACTAGTGGGCCTGCAGCACTGGCGGTGCCACCCACTTTAGTAGCCCTGTTAACATGGCCCAGACCTGCCACTGCAGTGTCTGTGTGTGTGTAGTTTTAAACTGTCAATTCGACTTGGTAAGTATGCCCACTTGCCAGGCCTAAACCTTCTCTTTTTATACATGTAAGGCATCCCTAAGGTAGGCCCACTGTAGCCCCATGGGCAGGGTGCAGTGTATGTTAAAGGTGGGAGATGTACTAATGTGTTTTACATGTCCGAACAGTGAAATACTGCCAAATTTGTTTTTCACTGTTGCAAGGCCTATCTCTCTCATCAGTTCACATGGGAGCTGCCTTTAAATATCTTTAAAGTGCAGTTGTCCTTTGGGAGCAGATAGAAATGTGGAGTTTGGGATCTCTGAACTCACAATTTAAAAATACATCTTTTAAGGAAGTTGGTTTTTAGACTGTTAGTTTGAAAATGCCACTTGCCCCAAAAGTGGGCATTTTCTTGCATAGACCATTCTGTGACTCTGCCTGTTTCTGGATTCCCTGTCTGGGTTAGACTGACAGTTGGGCTGTTTGTGAATCTCCTCTAGACAGTGACACAAAGGGAGCTGGGGTGTAGCCTGCATATCCTGATGAGCCACGTGAGCTGGAGTAGAGGGTGGTATGGTCTTACCCCTGAGCAGTATAAGGACAAGTTTAGGTCCTACAAAAAGAAGGAATTCCAAACCTGGTTGGAAGGTGTTGACTCTTTTTGCAGGTCACATGATGGTTGGGTGTAGGGCAGTAAGGTAAGGGAAGAGTGGTCACTTACATCTCAATGGGCTCTGCCTTCCCTCGCACAATGCAGTCTCTAACACCCTGGTGTGAGTCTGGAGCCAGGCCTGGGCAAGGCAGGATCCTGTGAACAACAGAGACCTTCCTTTGAAGTTTGTCTGCTTCAAAAGCAGAAAGGGGTATAAGTAGTGGACCCAAAACCCCAGACTTTGGATCACTTCTGGAACCAAGAGGAACCTCTTCCAAGGAGAAGAGCTGAAGAGTTGAGGAGAAGTGCTACCCCTGCCTGTGACTGTGCTTGCTGCTTCTATCTGTGAAAAAGGACAAAGACTGGACTTTGTTGTGCATTCCTGCTTGAAGAAGAATCTCAAAGGGTTTGAACTGACTTTGCCTCCTGTTTTGAAGTCTCAGGGCCATCAAAGCCTTTCTTTGCCAGCACCTGGACTCTCTGCTTAGATTTCTGCCCTGCCTTGTGGTGCCCTACCCAGTCCCTGAGCCCTTGAAAGGTAAAGTTGGCAGAACAAGAACTGAAATCCATGCACAGAACACCGTGCAGGTAAATTTTTCACACACTATCTGCAACGTGGCTGATAAACGACACGCTACCTGATTAGCAACTGAAATCGACACCCCATCTGCATCGCGGCTGGTAGATCAATGCATTGCTGCTGGAGAAACAACGCAACACCTGCTTGTGGCTGATGATAATGACGCAAACCCCTCACAGTGCAATTTTCTAACACTGTGCAACTGGATTTCTTAAGCATCGTCCCTGGGTGTCAAAGTCATCGTGAACTTGCATGGATCTAAGATACCCTGCCTGGAAATTGACGCATCGCTCTCTTGAGAGGGAGAAAAATGACATATCGCCTACCCAACCATAGAAGAATTGACGCCTGGCCTCACTTGCGAGTAAGGAATCGATGCATCGCCGTCTTTTCTGAGGCACACAAGCTCGCCTGTGTGGCTTTGTTTTTGATGCAAAACAGGTATTTTGTGTAAAATCATTGTTTTGATAGTTTTCCATGGTGTCAGACTTATTATTTTGAAAATTCATATCTTGACTTGTGTATGTTGGATTTTTGTTGTGTTGGTCTTGTTTGATTTAGATAAATATTACCTATTTGTCTAAGCTTGTGTGGTGTCCACTTTGTAGTGTTTTTACTGTACTACTGTGTGTGTTGGTAGAAAATACTTTACTCTTTGCTTCTGAGATAAGCCTGACTGCTTGTGCCAAGCTACCAAGGGGGTGAGCAGGGGTTATCTAAGTGTGTACCTCCATTGCCTTGACTAGAGTGAGGGTCCTTGCTTGAAAAGGGGGTAACCCGACTGCCAACCAAAGATCCCCTTTTTTAACATTGGTGATCAGCGGTGAGGATTGGACTTGTATTTGTACTTGGCATACACTGATTAAGTATACACTACTGTTTTCACTGAAGACCATTACTTAACCACATACTATTTGTTTTTGCTTTTTCTCTTTTTGGACTTTTTTTTCATGCTCCATATTTTTGGTGATCTTTTTGTTGATCTTTGAACTTCTCATTGGGAACTTTTTTTCTGCCTTGGAACTTTGCACGTTTTGCTTGCCATCATGTCTCAATGTGGAGATGCACCAGCTGAAGCTATTTTTGAGTTAGAAAAACTGGAAAGTTACACAGTTGCTCAACTGAAACAGTTCTGTAAGGATCTTGCCTGTCTAATTAAGAGTTCCACCAGGAAGGAGGAGCTGCAAAAGGCACTGAGGGCCTAAGTGAGAGCCAAGGAGGCGGAAGGGCACACAGAGGAGAAGGATGAGGAGGTGCAGGGTTTTCACAATGGTGTAATGGATCTACCTGTTATGCCTAAGGGGAGGGTCTCCAGTGAAGGTAGCAGTGTGTCATTGAAGGGTCTGACTCCTGAAGAGTTGCAGGACAGACAGGCAGAGTGCTCACCAGTTGGAGTTAGAGACGTTTAGGATGCAAAGGGAGATGGAGGAGAGGAGACTAGCCATTGAAAAAAGAAGAAGATATTGCTGGCTCATGAGCTTAGTTTAAGGGAATTGGATCAGAGGAGCCAGTCTAGTATGGGTTGGTGGCTACAGTACCTCAATGAAGCCTGAGAGGAGGGTACACATTCCAAAAGATTTAGTGAAGGATTACAAGAGGGAGGATGACATATATCTGTGGTTCAAGGGGTATGAGTCTGTTCTCCACATGAACCTGGACCCTGAAGTACATTGGGGGGTGGGTCTGTGGAAGTACTTTGAGTTAGAGGGGAGGGACACTCTGACATCCTTAGGGGATCCTCAGGGACTCACCTACACTATTATAAAGGACACCTTACTCCCAAGAAATGGTCTCACCCCTGGGCAGTATAAGGACAAGTTTAGGTCCTACATAAAGAAGGAATTTCAAACCTGGTTGGAAGATGTTGACTCTTTTTTCAGGTCGCTGGATGGCTGGGTGAAGGGCAGTAAGGTAACAACTTTTGAGGGGCTGTACAATTTGATTGCTTGGGAGCATTTATATAGTCTGTATTTTCCAGAGCTGCACCAGCACCTGATTCACAGCAAGGTGGCTGACCCCAGGAAGTTTGCACAGGATGCGGACCACTGAGAGAGCACCAGGGTCCAGAGGAGGTCTGTGGGAGACCATGCAGATGGTGGGCAGGGTCCCTCTCAGAAGAATAAGGGGGGGTAAAGGTAAACAGGGGGGGGTTCTCAAAAGGGTCCCAACCTAGTTCCCAAGGTAAGGAATCCCAGCCCCAGTTGAAAAGAAACCCTGCAAAGGGGGGTTCCCGCAAATGTTATGCATGTGACCAGGTAGGTCATGTGACGGGGGACCCCAAATGCCACAAAGTGACACCGGCACCCACTGGTGCTCAGTCACAGGGTTTGGCCAATGTAGCGCTCGGGAAGGTGTTGGTTTCAGGTGGGTGGGAGCTAGGTGAGATGACCCTTGTCTCATTAGGGGACAGTGAGATGGTCTAGAGAACCCTTGTGCCTGAAAACACTAAGAAGTACAGGAAGTGGGTGACAATCAATGGACAGAGGGTGGAGGCTCTGAGAGACACGGGAGCCAGTGTGACTACTGTGAGAAGTCACCTGGTGTCTGAAGAGCAGATAGATTCTCATGTACTTCACCAAGTATTTATAGTAGACAACTCAGAGTGCCTGTGCAGAGTGGTGCAGGTTACCTTTGAATGGGGGCGCCGTCTCACGTGCCTTAAGAGTAGCTGTGAGGCCAACCATGCCTGTGGATTGTCTGCTTGTTAATGACCTGAAGGATTCCCCTTGGAAAAAGGTGGAACACAGGTCTCACTTGGAGATTTTGGGCCTGCCTGGGTGGGTGTCTGTGTCCACCCAGTTGATGGCAGCTCGCCAGGGTGATCGGGAGACCCTGGAGCCTGAAAGAGTGACCCAGGTGTCTGCCAGAAGGAGGAAGGGTAAGCAGTGTGGGAAACCCGCCCCAGAAGTTCCCACGGTCCAGGAGGAGGCTGAACCTGAGGGAGATACACTGGAGCCTACAGGGGAAAAAGTGGCTGAACTGGTGGAGGTCTCCGAGCTGACTCAGTGGCAGCAGGAAGGGGGGGACCCACCAGGGAAGCATTCTGTGAGGCACAGAAGAAAGGGGTCTTTCTCGGGAAGGTTTGCAGAAGCAGGCTGCAGACCAGGCGTCTGGCAAGGAGCACAGATCACACTTGATCTACTGGAAGGACGGCCTCCTATTTATTGAGCCTAAGGTTGCTGAGCCTGGATCATCCCGTGTGCTGGTGGTACCCCAGTACTTCAGGGCCTTCCTACTGGGTCTGGCTCATGATGTGTATTTAGCTGGTCATTTGGGGCAGGACAAGATCTTTGATCAGCTTGTCACCCACTTCTACTTGCCCCAAATGTGCAGGCAGTCAAACTGCAAGGCAAGAGTGGAGGGAAATGTAAGGCTCCCCTTCAATTTTTTCCTGTTGTTAGCATCCCCTTTGAAAGAGTTGGAAGCGCTGTGTGCGAGGAGAGGAGGGGCAGGAGCCCTTTAAAAACATTACTGTGCTCCCGCCGTCGCGGGAAGCGCTGTGTGCGAGGAGAGGAGGGGCAGGAGCCCTTTAAACATTTTCGCGCTCCTGCCGTCGCGGGAAGCGCTGTGTGCGAGGAGAGGAGGGGCAGGAGCCGTTTAAAAACATTACTGCGCTCCCGCCGCTCGGGACGCGCGCGGGCGGCGCCCGGGCGAAGCCCGGGCCAAGGGCGGGCCAGCCCTTGCCTGTCATTGCCAGGAAGAGGCAGGGCAGGGCCACCCCCCTGACATCAACCCAAAAGAAGTCTGGATCAGATAGCCCAATGTACAGGGCTACCTAAAGGTACTGTGCCGGTGATTATTCTCTAAAATAAAAGAGGGTCGTCGGGAAGTGCGCTTTTGGTGTTGCTGTGAAGGAGTACTGATCTCTAATTTGAAGGACGCGCCCCCCCCCCTCATGCAAGGACTGACATAGGCGGTTTACGCGTAAGGCGTAAGTCAGGCCTATAACCCTATAACTCTATAACTGCAGGGGACTTGGTGTGGTTAAAGGCTGTGACTGGACATCTGAACCAAGTAGGGTCTGACTATAATTTGGTTCTATTTTTTCCCCACTCAGGGGGTCTGAGTTTGATTTATCCATTAAAGTAATTTACAGTACCCTATCTTGGTCAAAGGGACTAGCCTGTCAAAATGGGAAAACGTAAGGGAGATAATGGGGGAAGGGAACCCACCCAGGAGGCCCCCCCACCCAGGTTAATAACAAGCTACCTAACGTCTGTAATGGGTGCCATTGAGACAGAGATAGGGAGGGTAGAAGCTACCTTAGAGTCGTCTCTTGAGAAAGCAGGAAAGGCTGGGGAGGGGGGACGAAACCCGTCGGCAACACTGCTGCCGAGTAAGACTAAGAAAAAAAACCCTTGTGTAATAACAGAAATTGATTTAATCGATCTAATTACTCCTACAACTCCAGAGAGTCCACCCTCAAAAAAAAGCAGGCAAATAATCCCCCCCCAAACGGCAGTAACCCCCATACACCAAGTGGGACCTCCTGTAGATAGGGAAGGCTTTGGAGAGTCCTCATCAGGAACTAAGAAGACCAAGAGCAAATGTCCTTCTAAAACCCCAAAAATTAAACAAACTATAGGGAAACATCCAAAAGACAGTAAAAATCTGGATTCAATTAAAACTTGTTTTCTGCAAATTGAAGACCAACTTAGAGACATTAAAAAGTTATGCTCATCAGTTCTCGAGAGAGTGGCCGTTGAATCTATAACGAATATAAAACCTGAACCACCGAAGGCAGAACCTCAGAACATTCATTCCATTCCTGACTATTTACCAGCTCCATCTACTCATCAGCATCAGAACTTTAGAATATCTCCTGCCCAGAACCCAACCCAAAAACTCCTGAATGTAGAGGCCTCACAACATTCTACAAACCCACAATATCACTGGGGTACAAACAAACGGGAAGGCCGCCGGGGCCAGGAAACTACAAGTACTCAGGCAGCCTGCCCAAGGATACCTTTGGCATGCACCCCCTATGTTTTAATCTTGGAAAATGCCCCTATATTGGAAAGCACCCACCCCGAATCCCACATGTCTCTACTGAATAAAGTGACTCATTGGGTAGGAAAACACACGGGAGGGCGGGTTGACTTCCATAGGGACATTTTAACTGTAAGAAGGGTACCTTTGGTTGGCTCATCCCCTAAAACATCACCTGGGGACTGTATTATAATAAACTTTAGGACCCCCCGGACCGTTAATGCTCTGTATCACCACCTCTCACCTATGAGAACATCTGTAGGGCCTATAAGAGTCCAACGTTTGACTAAGTTTATCCCTCCGTTATCAAACCCATGCTATTCTGATTCAACCTACTCTGGGATTCAGAATCCCAGTAACCTTGGTCTCTCTAACCCCTCTGACACTGCTTTGACATTATCTAATAGGTATGAGACCCTGACCTCACTAGAGTAGCTAGATTGACAATCACTAACTGAGCCATCCTTGCAAGACCCCCTGGAGACAAACGTATTCTCACAGTCCCCCTTAGAATACAAAGGAGTCCCTGACATACGTGATATACAGGGTATGACACCCCTAGGGATTATTTCATGGAATGTTGCAGGTATAAAATCAAAAATTGGAAACCCTGATTGGATAGATTCAGTGATGGGAAACCTTATTATTTGTTGTCAGGAGACCTGGCTCACAGATTCACCACATATTAATGGCTATACCACATATTGGTGGTCATTCTGACCCTGGCGGTCTTTGACCGCCAGGGCGGAGGACCGCGGGAGCACCGCCGACAGGCCGGCGGTGCTCCAATGGGGATTCCGACCGCGGCGGTAAAGCCGCGGTCGGACCGGCACCACTGGCGGGGTCCCGCCAGTGTACCGCGGCCCCATTGAATCCTCTGCGGCGGCGCAGCTTGCTGCACCGCCGCGGGGATTCCGACCCCCCCTACCGCCATCCAGATCCCGGCGGTCGGACCGCCGAGATCCGGATGGCGGTAGGGGGGGTCGCGGGGCCCCTGGGGGCCCCTGCAGTGCCCATGCCACTGGCATGGGCATTGCAGGGGCCCCCGTAAGAGGGCCCCTACATGTATTTCACTGTCTGCTGCGCAGACAGTGAAATACGCGACGGGTGCAACTGCACCCGTCGCACAGCTTCCACTCCGCCGGCTCGATTCCGAGCCGGCTTCATCGTGGAAGCCTCTTTCCCGCTGGGCTGGCTGGCGGTCTGAAGGCGACCGCCCACCAGCCCAGCGGGAAAGTCAGAATTACCGCCGCGGTCTTTCGACCGCGGAACGGTAACCTGACGGCGGGACTTTGGCGGGCGGCCTCCGCCGCCCGCCAAGGTCAGAATGAGGGCCATTATGTCCCCGCAACCAAGGTCCATGCAGGTAGAGCTAAGGGTGGTCTGGCTATCTTTTTATCTATGGAGGCTGGAGGGATGGAAGCACGTGTTGTAGGTATATCGCCTTTTTTTCTGGCCCTATCTCTGAAACTAGAAGAACCATTCGATATACTACTGATCAACTATTATAACAACACCTTTGATAACTCAGACACTAGCGTGGTCAGTAGTCTGGAGACCCTAATACATAACGTATCAGTATCCAGCAAAAAGGACACAAGAATAGTCTGGGTTGGTGATTTTAATGCCCATCTCTGCGAGCCAGAATTCCTAGACTGTTGTGGACTCCTGGATGAGAATGACACTCCCATTCAACACTTCAAACATTCCCCGTATGGGAACGCCCTTAACTCCTTGATAACAGTAAACTCCCTTTCCTTTCCCACACCCGCTACCAGAGGGATACCAACATTCGTAAGGGGGGACACTTACTCCACTATTGATTATATTATTTATTCTAGAGAATTGTCCCCTATAACAGGACAATTCAGGGTTACCCCGACCTGTTTTAGTGATCATAATCCCTTATCCATCATGATTAACTTAGATCTGACAAATGATTCAAGAAGAGGGAAGCAACACCCTGCCATGAAGCTCTCATCCCAAAAAGGGCTTACAATCAAATGGGGGAAGATAAACAACAAACATTTTTTTAGAGATGTATTTCTGAATAAATGGCCAGACGTTATGACATCTCTGGATGAAAATAAGGCCCCACACGAAATTATTTGTGCATTCTCCTCTCTGACAAATTATATGGCGGAGAAATTACAGCCTCAACAAGCTAATAAATTCCATGGCCCAGGATGGTTTAACCACGCATGTACCTCATCTTTAAGCAAGCTAAATAAAACAATCAATGCATTTCCCAAAGATTTACAAGCAATTAAGGTTGCCAGGAAAAACTATAAAGAAGTTCTTGCCAAAAGGAAAATTGAACTAAGTGAATCCGTGTGGGAGGAACTGATGGCTGCAAGCAAACTCAAAGTTACAACTGCATTCTGGCGTGTGGTTAACTCTTCACTATTGAGCGATAACTATGAGACGCCCATGGACACTGTCATTCCAGCTAAGACCTGGGTGGACTATTTTAAAAAAACTTTTGCCATAGAGACAAATACCCAATCAGAAATGCTAAATTCTCTAACACTTGCAGGAAATGATCAGTTAAGTTTGGCTTTTAGTAATATTATAAGTGTGGATGATGTTAAACAAGCAATTCAGGATAGTCCATCTGAGAAAGCCCCGGGTCCAGACAGAATTCCTGCTGACTTATATAAAGCACTTCCAGGCTTCTGGGGCCCACTGCTAACCAATGTCATGAGATCGGCTGTGGTAGGCCCTTTAGTAGACTCTTGGAAAGAAGCGATCATCGTCCCGATTTTCAAGAAGGGAGATAGGGCAAACCCTCTGTGCTATCGCCCAATCTCTTTGCTGGACAGTTCAGTCAAAATTTTGGGTCGAGTAATCTTAAATAAGCTAGAAGAATGGGCGACTGATACTCACTCCCTCTCAGAGGTACAATTTGGCTTTCGCCCAGGGGTGGGCACAGTCGAACAAACTCTTAGCTTGACACTTATAGTCCAGAAATACACTAAAGCCAAAAGGGGCTGTATACACTTAGGGCCGTATTTATACTCCGTTTGCGCCGAATTTGCGTCGTTTTTTTCGACGCAAATTCGACGCTAAACTAACGCCAACTAACGCCATATTTATACTATGGCGTTAGAGGCGTATAGCGCCAAAGTTCCCGGAATGTGCGTCATTTTTTAGCGTGAACCCCTTCCTTGCGTTAATGATATGCAAGGGAGGCGTTCCCGTCTAAAAAATGACTCCCAGGCCTTTACGTGGTATTTATACTCCCGGGCAAAAGAGACGCCCGGGAGTGGGCGTGGCTAAAAACGGCGCATTTGCGCCGCTTTTTAACGCCTGGGTCAGGCATGGCGTTAAGGGACAAGTGGGCTCAAAATGAGCCCAGAGTGCCCTCCCCTGCCCCCAGGGACCCCCCCTGCCACCCTTGCCCACCCCAGGAGGACACCCAAGGCTGGAGGGACCCACCCCAGGGACATTCAGGTAAGTTCAGGTAAGTATTTTTTTTTTTTTTTAAATAATTTATTTTGGCATAGGGGGGCCTGATTTGTGCCCCCCTACATGCCACTATGCCCAATGACCATGCCCAGGGGACAGAAGTCCCCTGGGCATGGCCATTGGGCAAGGGGGCATGACTCCTATCTTTACAATGATAGGAGTCATGTTGATGGGGGATGGGCGTCGTTAAAAAATGGCGCAAGTCGGGTTAAGACGATTTTTTTGCCTCAACCTGACTTGCCCCATTTTAAGACGCCCTAACGTCATTTTTGCCCAACGCCGGCGCTGCCTGGTCTACGTGGTTTTTTTCCACGCACACCAGGCAGCGCCGGTCTGCTTGCGCCGGCTAACGCCATTCCATAAATACGGCGCCCGCATGGCGCTTCAGAATGGCGTTAGACGGCGCAAAATTTTTTGACGCTAAACTGCGTTAGCGCAGTTTAGCGTCAAAAAGTATAAATATGGGCCTTAGCATTTATGGATCTCTCCTGCGCCTTTGATACAGTCAGTAGGGAGAAATTGTGGAAGGTAATGCTGGGTATGGGCGTGGATAAACACATAGTTATATTACTCAGTAAACTTCATGCCTGCACAGAGGCTCGGGTGCATTACTCTCGGGAGGGTGGCCTGACAGAGAAATTCCCCTCACAAAAAGGGGTCAGACAGGGTTGTGTTCTTGCCCCTTTCCTCTTTCTCTTATATATAAATGGGCTGGAGAAATTTCTCTGCCAATCAGGGAAAGATTCAGCAGTTATTAATAACTCTCCAATCCCCGTACTTTTATATGCAGATGATGCAGTACTAATTTCAAGGACAGCGAATGGCCTCCAGATTTTACTGAATGCTTTTAATACCTTTATGAGGAACCTTGGTCTTAAAATTAACAGAACCAAGTCATTTGTTATGAAGTGCGGTCCTAAATTAGCAAAAACAAATTTTTTTAACTTTAAATGGGCATGAGATACTTAAGGTCCCACATTTTACGTATCTGGGAGTCCCTATTGATGTAGATTTTAACTGGAAGTTTCTAGTTAATATACGCTCATTACAATTCCAAAAAACCATTGAAGCTGTTTTTAGGTTTGCAAGAAGACTTCGACATAAACCTGTTAAAGAAATGATGACTGTCTTCACTTCTAAATGCCTCTCTGTCGCGACATTTGGAGCAGGGGTCTGGAGGCTTGCAGAATGTACAGGACTCCAGATTATAAAAAATAAATTTCTAAGAAGTTTACTATCAGTCCCCCAATCTACACCAATAAAGTTCTGTCACAAAGAAGTAGGTTTAAATACATATCTAGCTATATAAAACTCCAACCTCTTATACTGTGGATAAAAATCTGGACTAAGCCTGAAACGCTTCTATGTACAAAGGTGATACAGGACTGTCTCCTTCTGTCACGATCTCTAGATATACCCTGGCTTAGATATGTTTATCTTTCTTTCCTATCATTAGTATTAGGAGATTTTTTCCTTAAACCAGACACTTTAACAAGACAGGACATTAAGAAAGTTAAAGACATATTCTGGCAGAAAAATCAGGACATGGACCCAGCCTCTAGTTTTATGAGTCAACGGACAAGTTATGAGACACAACAACTTCAACCAAAGTTGTATTTAACCATCATTAATCATGAGCGACAAAGGTTTTTACTCACAAGACTACGCCTAAACACCTTACATTATCTGGTAGCATTCCCAGTTGCTGGAACCTGGTTTAAGATCCTGCCTCCTTGTCGCTGCGATGGAAAGACATCTCAAAGTACATTACACCTTATGCTTTTCTGCACTTTATACATTGCTCCGAGAAAAAGATTTTTACGTCTGCTATTTCAGTCTAACAGTATTAGAACTAGCCAACTTGCTTACTCCCACTTACATGATTTGGGAAATATGAACATAATCCAGGCTGTGCTAAATTTTATACATGCTGCTTTTGGTGTTCGGAAAATGTATTAACAATGCTTTTAGAAAATTTTATGACTGTGAAATCTGTATGTTATTTATTTATTTTATGTCTTTTATGGTCTTTTTGCACCGAATAAAGTAAACTAAAGAAAAGAAAGAGTTGGTATTGGCATTGTGGGACCTCTGGATCCCAAGAGAGCCATGGGCAACAAGTTCCTCCTGGTCTTGGTGGACCATGCCACCCAGTACTCAGAAGCCATTCCTTTGAGGTCAGTCACCTCCCCTGTGGTGGGACGTGCATTGATGGGAGGGGGGGTTTACCCGTATGTGGTTCCCCAATCAGGTGGTATCTAATAGGGGTACCAACTTAATATCAACCTATATGAAGTCTCTATGGAAGGAGTGTGGGGTGACATATAAGTTCACCACTCCTTTCCAACTCAAAGTAACGGTCTGGGTGAGAGATTTAACCACACCATGAAGGGCATGATCATGGGCCTGCCAGAACTCTTTAGGCATAAGTGGGACATCCTCTTGCCATGCCTTCTGTTCGCCTACAGGGAAGTGCCTTAAAAGGGTCTTGGATTTAGCTCTTTTGAGTTACTGTATGGCCACCCTGTCAGGGGTCATTTGAGTCTGATCACGGAAGGCTTGGAGAAGGCTTCCAGTAAGCCTCCCAGGATGTATTCAGTTACATGCTAGTTTTTAAGAACCAGACAGCCTGCTCCAGGAAGCTGGAGGCAAGCCAGGAAGATATAAAGTGCTGGTATGACCAAAATGGCATTCTGGTTGAGTTCCAGCCTGGCCAAAATGTTTGGGTGAAAGCCCCAGTGGAGGCTGGGGCTCTCAAGGATAAGTGGACTGGGCCATTTGAGGTAGTGGAGCACAAGAGTGATGTCATCTCTCTGGTGAACTTGCGGACTCCCAGGAACCCTTTTAGGGTTCTGCATGTGAACCGCTTCAAACCTCATTTTGAGAGGACAGAGGTAACAATGCTCTTGGCAATAGATGATGAGGTGGAGGACGAGAGTGAGCCTCTTCCCCGACCTCCTGTCTGGCAAAGAGAAAGATGGTTCAGTGGAGTGTGTGAACCTTTCCCCCCTCCCAGACCCCGGAGCAACAGAGGGACTTTTGCCAAGTTTTGGGGAAGTTTGCCTCTCCCTTTTCCTTGATCCCCGGGGTCACCCATCTGTGTACACATGATGTGGAGACCGGAGACAGTCCTCCTGTTAAACATAAGGTTTACAGAGTGACTGACACGGTTAGAGCCAACATAATGGATATGGTTTCCAAAATGTTAGCCCTTGGAGTAATTGAGTTCTCCAGTTGCCCTTGGGCCAGTCCTCTGGTCTTGGTCCCAAAAGCTGCTGCTTCTGGTGCCACTCTAGAACTCAGGTTCTGTGTGGATTACCGGGGTCTCAAAGCGGTCACTAAGACTGATGCAGACCCCATCCCCCAAGCAGATGAGCTCATTGATAGGTTATGGGCTGCCCAATATTTAAGTACATTTGACTTGACCTCTGGATATTGGCAGGTTGCTCTCACTGAGGAGGCTAAGGAGAGGTCTGCATTCTCCACCCCAGATGTATTTGTATTTGTGTTTCTTCTAGAGAGCATTCAGATCAGTGGTATCGAAGCACTAGACAGGTAAGAAAGCTGGAACTAATACAAGATCTATAGGGAAAATAACCAAGTCTTGAGTTGCTTGCGCAATGGAAGCAGTGATGACATTCCTCTGATTTCGTTTGGAACAGAGTTCCATAATTTAGTGGCTGCTATTGAGAAGTCCCTAGCCCCCCATTTTACTTTATCATTCCTTGGGCTCCTTGCCAATTTGAGGTTTAGCGATCTTAGTGAGTGACTAGGTGTATAACAACTGATTGCGGTTTGTAAGTATCCAGAGCCCTGGGAATGAAGGGCTTTGTGCGGCAAGCACATCATCTTAAAGGTAATACGTTTCTTAATTGGAAGCCAGTGCAGCTTCCTCATGCCCTCCTTAATGGAGGAAAACTGGATAACCCAAGCACCAGTCGGACAGCTGAGTTTTAAACAAGTTGAAGGTTGTTCAAAGATAGTTGGTTAATACTCAGGTACAGGGCATTACACTAGTCCAATCTGGATACAACAAGGGCCAGGACTATCATCACTCTAAGTTCCTGTGGGATAAAAGGCAGGACTTTCTTTAAAATTTGCATGTGTTAACAATTTTTTTTACCTGGGCCTCAAAGGTTAATGCTGAATTCCAAATAACCCCAATATTAATGACAGCAGGTGTTGGTGAGGGTAATGTCCAACATGTCTCAGGCCACCAGTTGTGATTCCAAATGGTAGTATTCTCACCAAAGACTATAGCTCCGGTTTTGTCCCCAGTCATTTTTAGCCAATTTTGGTTCATCCACTTATTGACTTCTCACATGCAGGTTTGGAACCTGTAAGCTTTGATGTGAACGCTGTCTTACATGGTAACAATAATTTTGGTGTTGTCAGCATATGAGGACACCTGGAAGTCAAAAGATCGAGCCAGTTTAGCCAGAGGGGTAACATACAGATTAAAAAGGGTCAGACTCAAAGATGATCCCTGGGGACCTCACAGGGGAGCTGGAAAGGGGCTGAGTGGAAGTTCCTGCACCTGACTAACAATATTCTCTCTAGGAGAAAAGTCTCCAGAATGTTTAAAGCCAAGCCCCTCAGGCCCACCTGGGATGGACGGTATATCAGTATCTGGGGCATGATGGTGTTGAATACAGCCAACAGATCTAATAGGATCAGAATGGTGCACCCTACCTGATCCACCTGTTTTCTTATAATATCTGTGGTGACAAGTAAGGCGGACTCAGTGCTATGATGTTTCTGGAATCCATGTTGAGAGATGTCCAATTGGCCAAGTGCCATCAAAATAGTAGCAAGTTCTTCATTGCTATGCTTTCTTTAGCAATTTAGCCAGGATGGGTAGGAGAGCAATTGGACACAGATTTTTAAGATCTCCTGGATCTCCTCCTGGCTTTTTTTAATGGGCATGATGACAGTCTCTTTCCAAGTGGCTAGAAACTTTCCTGATTCTAGTACTTCTGCCTAAATCTTTTCTAAAGGCGCTGCTATGCATTCACTGACCATTTGCAGGACTCTGGGGGGACAAGGGTCGTTAGGGGAGCCCTAGTGAGTCTTGGACAGAAAGGAAAAGATTTTGCTTGGAGTTAGGGGTGTATATTTAGCCAGGGTCGCACACCCAGCTATTTCATCATTGAGCTCTGTGACCAGTACTCCTGGGAGCCGGATGAGGAGCTGAGAATTCAGCAAATATCTTCATGATCTTATCTGTAAAGAAAGTAGCTACACTGTCACAGAATTTCTGTGAGTTTTCCAACTTCTGATAAGGGATGGGGGCCGCTAGGGCCTTTACTACTTTAAACAGCTCTTTCAGGGCGTTGCCTGCACTTCTGTTTTTCTGGGAGAAATAGCATCACGGCAAGTTTTATAGTGCTTTTGTATGTTCTGCATAGTTCTCTGAGTTTCGCTCTTTCAAAATGTCGCAGGTCAAGTTTCCATTTCATTTCCTTTCTTCTGCATGACCTCTGGAGTGCCTTAAGCTCTTCGGTATACCATGGGCCTGAAACTTTTTTCCCAGATTTAGGTTTGGTATCCCGCAGAGGGGCCACCATTTTGATTGCTTCTCTAACACACTCGCACTCCAGGACTTCCCTCAAGTTTCTCCTGACATCTGTCTGAAGCTAGGATCCTCTTTTACAATGCGGTTCCAGTTTCTACTGGGAGCAGTGAAAGTCTGCTTGGATTCCTTCCATCTCCTGTGTTTCACTTCAGAGGGGATCAGGCTATGATCTGTCCAATCCAGCAGCCTGCACTTTCCTACCATGATAAGTTCCTGAGTGGAGAAAATGCCATCTAGTATATGGCCCCCAGGATGAGTATTTGAGGTAACTCCTTAATTCAAAGCAAAGCAGGTCATAGAGTCCAAGAGGGTAAGGGTGTCACCATCTTCTCTATTCACCAAGTGGAAGTTAAAGTCTCCAAGAATTACACTGTGGTTCACGGAGAGTAACGGTTCAATAATTTGGGCCCAATTCTCTAGGACATTCTTCTTGGGTCCTGCTGCATGAAAGACTAAGAGCACTTCAAATCATAGCGAACTCCCTTGTTTGATTTTAAAGTACCCACCTTCACAAATATCTGTAGTGACCATTAATGAATTTATACTACAGCCCAAGTTGTGTTTGAAAATAATCGGCACACCACCTCCCCTCCTATCTTGTCTATCTAGTCTCTCTAAACTATAGCCCATGGGAAGAGCTGTGACGAAGTCCAGGTCAGAGTCAGCTCTGCCCCAGGTCTCCATCAGGAATAAGCAATCAAATTTGGGTTCCACAATGATTTCCCTTATCTCCGAACCATGTTTAATTAGGGAGCGGACATTAATCAACCCACATCTTAATAGGTTGTGAGTGGCCGTTTCCACCTTCTTGGATGGATCACTCTTGAGGGTTCCAGTAGGACCGCCTCAGCGGTCAGAATTAGAGCATTTCTCAGGTTCCCAAGTTCTGTTACTGTGGCTCCATCCGTCAGCTAAAGGAAGGGGAACCACCTTCTCTCTCTCAATGCGTGATTTGAGCATGTAACGTCTAAGCTGTGACCCTGTATATTGTATCCGGGTAATATTTTTATTGTTTCCAACAGCATCTCTGGCCTTTGGGCCCAGTCGGGTGCGGACGGGTGCAAACGGGCTTGCCTTAGGTGTGCCTATGGCGCATTCGCTGTGCACCGTGGTCTATCCTGGCTAAATACAGTTTGCCGGTACATGTGGTGAATAAGGGGGGCATGTCACCAGAAAAAAAGGACTGGTCCGACGTCCTCACCCGACAAAAGGTAACTTAAATATGACCGGCACAGTCAGGTTGAGTTCAGGCTCTGACCGGCCCTTTAGTCCCTGTATTGAGCTCATATTGAGCGAAAAATGCCCTGAAGAAAAGACCTTTGTTCCTAACCTTCTTCCAACACAGAAATACAAATTCTAAAATTTACAATGCAGTAATACACTTAAAATTTACGATTCCGTAACATACTTAAGAACAAATGTAGGTTATTAAAATAGTCGTGGAAAATGCCTGCAACATCAAGAATTCAAGAACTGAGCAGCACAGGGTAGGATCAGAGGAATAAAAGTTTATAAATTGTGGAAATTTGCGTCAGCGTTTTTACCTGCTGCGCATCCGTGGTCTATCCTGGCTAAATACAGTTTGACGGCACATGTGGTGAACAAGGGCAGGGTGGCACCACAAAAAAAGACTGATCCAATGTCCTCACCAGACAAAAGTTAACTTAAATCTGGCTGACACAGTCAGGTTGAATTCAGGCTCTTAAAGGCCTTTATTCCTTGTATTAAGCTCGTGGTCAGCGAAAAGTGCCCTGAAGAAAAGACCTTTGTTCCCCACTTTCCTCCCCCACAGAAATACAAATTCTAAAATTTACGATCCAGTAACACACTTAGGCCCATATTTATACTTTTTTAGCAAGTATAAATACGGGCCTTAAAATTTACGATCCCGTAACATACTTAAGAACAAATATACGTTATTACAATAGTGGTGGAAAATGCTTGCAACATCAAGAATTCAAGAATTGAGTAGCATATGGTAGTAACAGAGGAATAAAAGTTTATACATTTCAGAAATGTGTATCTGCGTTCTTATGGGCCCTACCAGTTTAGGGTGATGCCTTTTGGGATGAAGAATGCCCCTGCCACCTTTCAGAGGTTGGTTAACCAGGTGTTGGCTGGACTGGATGATTTTAGTGCAGTTTACCTAGATGACATTGCTGTGTTTAGCTCCACTTGGGAGGAACACTTACAGCACCTCTGCAAAGTGTTGGAGGCCCTGCAAAAGCCAGGCCTCATTATTAAGGCTAGTAAGCGTCAAATAGGGCAGGGTTCTGTGGTGTACTTGGGACACCAGGTGGGGAGTCGCCAGGTGGCACCCATACAGCCAAAGATTGACACCATTCTGGCTTGGGAGCCTCCCAAGACCCAGACTGAGGTGAGAGCCTTTTTAGGTCTCCCCAGTTACTATAGGAGGTTTGTCAAGTGGTATGGCACTATTGTTGCTCTCTTGACTGAGTTAACCTCCAAATAAGCAGCCCAGAAAGGTGATCTGGACTGAGTCTTGCAAGACAGCGTTTGATGCCCTGAAGGCAGCCATGTGCACGGCACCCGTGCTGAAGGCAACTGACTTCAACAAATAATTTATCATGCAAACTGATGCTTCAGAGCATGGTGTATTATCACAGCTAAATGAAGAGGGCCTAGACCAACCTGTAGCCTTTATTAGTAGGAGGTTACTTCCCTGGGAATGTAGGTGGAGTGGAATTGAGCATGAAGCTTTTGCTGTGGTCTGGACGCTGAAGAAGTTAAGACCCTACTTGTTTGGTAATCTCTTCCGGGTTCAGATCGACCACAGTCCCCTCAGATGGTTAATGCAGATGAGGAGTGTGAATCCCAAACTGCTGAGGTGGTCCATTTCCCTACAGGGGATGGACTTTACGGTGGAGCACCGCCCTGGAACGAAACACGCCAATGCTGATGGTTTGTCCTGATTCTTCCACCTTAGTAATGTTGGGTAGTTCTCCCCACTTTCAGCTGGGGGTACATGTGTTAGACCTGGCATCCTTGGCGTGGTCTCCCCTGTCTTTTTTGCCTCTGCTTCCCATGTTTTGACTGTGTGCTGGACTCTGTTTTTGTTGTCTTTGGTACTGAAGGCGGTTTACCACTGCTGACCAGTGCTAAAGTGCAAGTGCTCCTGTGTGAAGAGTATGTGTAATTGGTTTTTCCATGATCGGCATATTTGATTTATTAGTAAGTCCCTTGTAAAGTGCATAGAGATGCCCAGGGCGCATAAATCAAATGCTACTAGTGGGTCTGCAGCACTGGTTGTGCCACCCACATTAGTAGCCCTGTAAACATGGCTCAGACCTGCCACTGCAGTGTCTCTGTGTGTAGTTTTAAACTGCCAGTTCAACTTGGCAAGTGCACCAACTTGCCAGACCTAAACCTTCCATTTCTATACATGTAAGACACCCATAATGTAGGCCCTAGGTTGCCCCATTGGCAGGGTGCAGTGTATGTTAGAGGTGAGACATGTACAGATGTGTTTCACATGTCCTAACAGTGAAATACTGCCAAATTCATTTTTTACTGTTGCAAGGCCTCTCTCTCTCATAGGTTACCATGGGGGCTAATTTTAAATATCCTTAAAGTAGAGTTTCCCTTTGAGAGCTTAAGGAGTTTGGGCTCTCTGAACTTATAATTTTTAAATACATCTTTTAGTGAGGTTGACTTTTAGATTGTCAGTTTGAAAATGTCACTTTTAGAAAGTGGGCATTTTCTTGCTTAAACCAATCTTCCTGTTTGTGAATTCCCTGTCTGGGTATAAGTAGTGGAACCAAAACCCCAGACATTAGATCACTTCTAGAACCAAGAGGATCCTCTGCCAAGGAGAAGAGCTGAAGAGAAGTGCTGCCCCTTTGCACGTGACATTGCTTTGTTGGGCTATCCTGGAGTTGCTGCTTCTGTTTGTGAAAGGGTACAAAGACTGGACTTTGTTGTGCATTCCTACTTGAAGAAAATTCTCCAAGGGCTTGAACTGAATTTGCCTTCTGTTTAGAAGTCTCTGACCTGATAAAGACTTCCTCTGCCAGCACCTGGACTCTCTGCTGAGACTCCTGCTCTGCCAAGTGGTGCCTTATCCAGTCCCTGGGCACTTGAAAGGTGACGTTGGCAAAACAAGAGCTGAAATCCACACACAGAACACCGTGGTGGGAAATGTTCGATGCACCATTTGCAACGTGGCTGATAAATGACACGCCACGTGCTTTGCGGCTGAAATTGACGCTCCTCTTGCATCGTGGCTGGGAGATCGACGCATCGCAGCTGGAGAAACAACACAACACTCACTTGTGGCTACTGATAATGACACTAACCCCACACAGTGTGGTTTTCTCACTCGGTGCGACTGGATTTCTCACGCATCGTCCTTGGGCATCAAAGTCACGTGAACCTTGCGCCGATCCGAGATGCCCTGCCTGGAAATTGACTCATCACTCTCTTGCGAGGGAGAAAAACAGCGCATCGCCTACCTGACTGTAGAAGAATTGACGCCTGGCCTCACTTGCAAGTAAGGAATCTACGCACTGCCGACTTTTCCGACGCACGCTCGCATGTGTGGCTTTATCTTTGTCACAAACTCTGTACTTTGTGTAAAATCAACGTTTCCATTGTTTTCTATGGAGTAAGACTTTTATTCTTTTGAAAATTCATATCTTTATGTTGGGTTTTTGTTGTTTTGGTCTTGTTTTATTTCGATAAATATTACCTATTTTTTTAACTGATGTGGTGTCCACTTCGTAGTGTTTTCACTGTATTACTGTGTGTGTTGGTACAATTACTTTACACATTGCTTCTGAGATAAGCCTGACTGCTTGTGCCAAGCTACCAAAAGGGTGAGCAGGGGTTGTCTAAGAGTGTATCTCCATTGCCCTTACTAGAGTGAGGATCCTTGCTTGGACAGGGGGTAACCTGACAGCCAACCCAAGACCCCATTTCTAACATATATAATGTAGGATATTTTCAACTTGTGTAGGAATGACCTAGTTCTAGAGTCTTCCTGAGTAAGCTTCTAGCTATCTTTGTTGTACATGGAACAGCAAGCTGTTTTGGCATGTCCCCCAAGTGCTCTCACCCAGGACCTTCTCAAACAACTGAGTCTCATCAATTGAAAGCCTGACCCCTAACCTGAATGCCAAGCACCATTTGTTGGACACATCGGAGATGTTGTGTGTGAGAAAGTGTTTATTTTGTGTGGTCACCCCCATTTTTTTAGGCTGATGATGCTATTTAATTTATTCTGTGCACTGGGGCACCAGTAACCAGGCTGCTGTGTATGTGCTCTGACTCCAAAATGTTGAAATGTGTGGAAACCCTAATTAATAGATATATAACTTTCCCATAAGACCACATATGCCTACCTAAAGTACACCCATAGCATGGGAATTTGAGTCTCACGTACGGGCTACAGCACTACTGTACAGTCCCTAATGTGACAAGAAAAACATGACTCCAGGCCAACCACTATAGCCTGGCTGCTGCAGTTTTAAAACTACAGCCCTAGCTATGCTCATTCACTCTCTTACAATGCTTAGAAAAGCAGGAGGCGAGGGACTACCCTGCACTCCCTTCGATGGGTCAACATGTTTCATGTCTCAATTGTTACCGGAACGCAGCAGTGGGTCGGTGCACCGCTGGTTAATGGGCAGCCTGCAAAGTTCTTGCGCCCGTCTCCAGGCCCGTGGTTTCCTATGGAGCCTGTTCCATATTGGAGACGGTTGAGCTCTATATGTGACTAGTCAGATTGCAGTTGACTTGTGTAAGTGACTGGAGACATTGAGACTGACAGTTTTAGATTTACTGACGTCTATCAGTTGAACAAAGGAGAAGTATTGATTTGTTTGGTCCTAAAGAAGCGCCAAATGATCCGTATGGACCATTGAGACACGAAACATGTTGACCCATCGAAGGGAGTGCAAGGTAGTCCCTAGCCTCCTGCTTTTCTATGCATTGTAAGAAAGTGAATGAGCATCATCTCATTCTGCACTCTCTCTGTTGTTTTAACCTAGGCCAATACCCACTCTGGATTAATAAATTGATTGCTCTATATTTAGGTATTGAGCCAATTTTATCCCTTTCTTCTTCTCTCTCTCCACTTTTTTCTGTGCCTAAACCGTGGTTTATGGCACCACACCATTGAGAAAAGATCTCCGGCAAAGAGCCCTCCTTGTGGGGTGCCCGTCAGACATTGCAGTGCCGGTCTGACGAGGAGCAGACCTGATGATGAAGCATGACATCCATTGGATGTGTGAGGGCTCTTGCTTCAAACAATAGGACTGCCATATGTCCTTTTCTCTTCTTCGGTCTTGGAACAGTGTATTTTTGTTTATCAGTGTCCGCAGATGGTGACAGCTGCTCAGTGGTGGTGCTGCTGCTGCTGCTGGTGGTGGTGGGGGGAGGCACCCGCCCATCCCCTGCAGCCTCAGACGGCTGCCCACTGCTGCTGGTGGTGCTGGTGGTGGCGCTGGTGTTGGTGGGGGGAGGCTCCTGCCCATCCCCTGCAGCCTCGGACAGATGCCCACTGCTGCCGGTGGTGGTGGAGGAGGGTCCTGCCCATCCCCTACAGCCTCAGATGGCTGCCCACTGCTGCTGGTGGTGCTGGCGGAGGCTCCTGCCCATCCCCTGCAGCATCAGATGGCTGCACCACCATGGTTGGTGGTGGGGGCTCCGACTGAGTCCCAGCACCAGGCCTGTTGTCCTTTCTGCCTGCTGGTGCAGGCCCCTTGCACTTCCTGGCAGCAGCCGGGTATTGCTCCTTCCTCTTCCTGGCAGCAGCTGGGGATTGCTCGTTGCCCTTCCTTGCAGCAGTTGGGGATTGCTCCTTGACCTTCCTGGCAGCAGCTGGTGATGACACTTTGTCCTTCCTGGCAGCAGATGGGGGTGGCACCTTGACCTTCATGGCAGCAGCTGGGGAGGGCACTTTGACCTTCCTGGCAGCAGCTGGGGGTGGCACCTTGACCTTCATGGCAGCAGCTGGGGAGGGCTCCTTGTCCTTCCTGGCAGCACCTGAGGCAGGCATCCTTTCCATGTGGCTGGCTGGTGGCCTGGATCCTTTACCACCACGAGTGGGTGTGGACACTACTGGGCCCTTGGACTGGGTGGCTGAGGGGCTTGTCTGGGTTTTAGCCACCCTGGCCAGACGTGAAGGACGGGGGAGGGGCAGGGAAGAGGTCAATGGTTGAGAGGGAAACGCTGCTTAGCAACATTGGGGCGGGAAGAGGGAGAATGTCTGTGAGTGGAGGAAGAGGGAGTGATTGTAAGAGGTGTCTGTCTGCTGTGTTTAGGTGCCGGTGCATGGGCTGGATGCTGTTGTGAGGAGGATGGCTGTTGGGTGTCTGAGTGCTTGCGTTTGTGTACTTTGGGAGGGGGTGACAGACACAGTGGGAGAGGACACAGGGGACGTGTGCATGGATATTGGGGTGGGGACTGCCAGTGAGGTGTGACTTCTGATAGGTGTGCTGGTGATGGAGGTAGTGGATGAGGATGTAGTGCATGCAGGTGTGAGTGTAGACGCAACTGGGAGTGAGGTGGAGGACGAGGCGGCGTGGGACACAGTGGAGGCAGTGGATGTTGGTATGTCTGCATCTGGATGGTGTTTGTGTGAGTGCCTGTGGGATGAAGTGTGCTGCCTGTGTTTGCCTGTGCCACCCTTGTGTGTTGTCCTGTGTGCATGCACATCTGCCTCTGTGCTTGGGATAGGTTGGGGTGGAGGGGAATAGGATTGAGCAGAGGAATTTGGAGGGGGAGGGTGGAAACAGGGACAATCTTGGGCCACCAAGTCAATGTGAATGCCCTTCAGAAATGCATTGGTCTGTTGCATTTGGGCTGCCAGACCCTGGATGACATTCACAATGGTTGACTGCCCAACAGAGAAGGATCTCAGGAGGTCAATAGCCTCCTCACTCAGGGCAGTAGAGCTCACTGGCGTAGGGCCTGAGGTGCCTGGGGCGAAGGAGATGCCCTTCCTCTTGGGTGAGGGGGCACAGGCAACTCAATGAGGGGCTGCTGGGAGGGCGGTGCTGGTATGGGGGTGGTGGCTGTACCTGCTGCTGGGGTGGGCACAGAGGTGTCTGCCACCACCAGGGAGCGTCCATCGGAGGAGGTATCAGAGTCTGAACTGTCCCCTCCAGTCTCTTCTGTGATGCTCCCCTCGCCCTCAGTCCTACTGGTGCCCTCAGCGTCGGTGGACTCTGCCTCCTGGATCCTGTGTGATGCAGCTCCCTCCATCCCCGGTGCCTCTGCTTCTCTGCCAGATGATGCTAATGCACATAAGGACAGGGTGACAAAACAAAAGAGGAGGGGAAGAGACAAAGGATACATTGGAGTATATACCACCCTCCCACACAGTGAACAGCCCTACGCACTATGCAACACACTACCAGTAACAATGATAGTCACCAGGGCATGGAGAGAAACACATACTGCCAACTGCAGCATACCTGCGACCCACACAGCCCAGCCCGTTTGTGGATGCCTGCTATCTAGGTTGGAGGAATTTCACATCATATCCATGCCCAACATGGGACCTACTCTGCATTGTCAGGCCTGGTCTAGGGGCACCCACAGACACACAGTCCCCACCAGGCGTAAGATGTAATGATGGGCACTGTACTCACCCCCTTGTGGCTGCTGTGATGCTTTCAAGCGCTGATCCAGCTCAGGATAGGCTACCTCTGGAATGCGGCCCATCCGGGGGATAAGGGTTTGACGGGCACCCCTTCTCCATTGAGAGACCATCCCCAGCTGGGCGTCCGTCGTCTTCCGTACCCAGCGTCTCAGGTCCTCCCACTGTTTCCGACAGTGGGTGCTCCGCCTGCCGTAGACCCCAAGGGTTCGCAGTCCTTGGGGATGGCACGCAATAAACCTTTTTTTTTTTATGGACGCTGACCTGCAGAGGAAATATACACAGGGAAAGGTATTAGTCAGACCATCCTGCCTGTTACACTCATGGCCGACCATAGCCCTTCCCTTCCCCTTTCCCACAGACATGGCCCAGAATACATGCTGCATGCTGCCCAGTGCCCATCTACCAAACCGCCCTACACAAGGCCTTCACACACACCACTCCATGTATCCATGCCCCATGCATCGTGCTCACAGCGTACTCACCTGTTGGTCTGGAGGCCCATACAGGAGTCCGTACTGGGGTAGGACCTCATCCGCTAGTCTCTCCAACTCCGCTGAGGTGAAGGTAGGGGCCCTTTTTCCAGTCACACGGGCCATGTTAGGTTCCAGTAGACGTATTTAGAGACCCAACCCAAAAAGGAAAAACTTCCACAGAAAAATGTTTTTTTGTTAGAAAAACCCTTACCCACCAGGATTACCCCTTGGTGTCATACTTCATCATTAGGTTTCTTCCCGTTCTGCTGCAAAACACAGCATGCTGCGACCGATGGAATACATGGGAGCACTGTTGGTATCAGCGATGTGGATGCTAGACAAGGATAAGAGTGGTGGGTTCTTGATAAGTTAAAAATACCCCCCCTCTGGATGATATTACTAGTTTAATATGCCTCACAGGGGTGGTATGATTAAAAAGGGTTGTCAGGAGGGTCAATTTATTATGTACCTGTCCTCCTTAGTGGTCTACTTGTTTTGGAGTTTACCCCTAAACTCCTCTTCAGGACCAAAGTGATCTTCCTAGTATCACTCCTTGTGCGCCTACCACTAGTGGAAGTACTCTTACTATTTACTGTGGTAAGGTGATATATACCAATTAAATTAAAGTAAATACTATCCATCAGTGTCAATGCTCTGTTGCGCAAATCTGTGGAACAAAAGAGAAAATATTAGCCATAAATGCATCTCTCAGGGGTGTGGTGTTGTTGTCACCATCACCCAGCCAAATGGTATCAGTAGTTCATACATAAAAACGAATACAAGATGTATTACATATAAGACACACTACAAAACACTTAGAACAGGTGAGGCACCTCTAAGAAAACACACGTGGTTCATGCGTGACCTACTTTCAGGGGTATTTTTAATTTACCAAGACCCCACCACTCCTATCTTTTTCTAGCATCCACATCGCTGATATCAACAGTGCTCCCACGTATTCCATCGATCGCAACACACCTCGTTCTGCAGCAGAACAGGAAGAAACCCAATGATGAAGCATGCCACCAAGGGGTAACGCTGGTGGGTGAGGGTTTTTCTAACAACATTTTTTTTTTCTGTGGAAGTTTTTCCCTTCTGGATTGGGTCTCTAAATACATTTACTGAAGCTTCAAGGAGGATAGACCCTCCCCTTTAACCCTCCTTCTCCCCCTTTATTTACCATGGTAGGTTCCAGACCCAGGTCACAGCAGCACATGCAGTGTTGGTCTTCTCCTGTTGAAGGTCAGTGTAAGAGGGGTGGGTGTAGCGTGGTGTGAACAGAACGGAAACAAACCATGAAATAAAAGGGCTTTGGTTGAACTTTATTTTCCTTCTGTATTGTTTCCTTTATACATTCAGTTAGGTTTTGCCCTTACTCCCTCTTCCCTTTTACCATGATTCTTTTCTTCTTTTCAGGTGGGACTTTCGGGTTCTACTCTCTGGTGCCTCCGAGATGAAGATTCAGCGTCGTCAAGTTGGCCAAGGAAGAGAAACACCAAAAAGGAAAAGAAAGGTAAGTCGGATATCTTCAGACTAGTGGTCTGGGTTAGGAAGTGTGAGGTGCAGGTAGGTGTGGGGGATGTCGGGGTAACCGCCACCGGTACACTCTGTCACCCAAATTGTGGTGCCCTAAGTTTCTAGTGACTTCTAACGATGAAAAGTTATCCCAGAGAGAGAGAGAACAGAAAAGAAAAAAAAAAAAAATAAGTAACCCAGTAGGAGGATTGTTGCTTTCACAGTTCTCCTAGTGCCTTGGTATGGTGGGGTATTGGGAATTGGGGCCTGGCCCAAAAGGGAAAAACCAGAATGGATAGCAGAATGGAAAGAAGAAGAGAAAAAAAAAGGAGAAAAGAAACAACTTCTTCCCAAAGTTGATATGAAGAATGCGGTACGGGCTTTTATCTCATCACTTGGATACCCATATATCCTTATTATCAAAGAAAAGAAATAGAAAACAAATATATATCCCTATATTTATTTCTAAGCGAGTTCTCCAGTCTTGCCCTGCTCGCTCCCTGTCAGAGTGGTAGGAGACCCCGTCTAACCCTTGCCACCTCCCTCTCCTTCCTCTCGCCCGAGGACTGCCCGGTAATGTTTATGGAGACAGGAAAATACCTGCCTTAGCCACGCCCCTCCAGGGATGTGGCGGTTGATGAGTTCTCCCGGGGCCTCGGTGTCCCGCGTCGTCCGAGGTTCATTCTTGTCGCCTTCTCCGTACGTCTTCTCTGCGGTCTCCGGTGTCTTTGTTTGCTCTGGCGTCTCTGTCTGCTCTGGCATCTCTGTCTCCTCCTCTCTTCACGGCCGCATCGGTTGTTCTCCTTTTGTTTCGGAGGAAACGTGGATATCAAGGTTCCCTCCCTCTTCTGGTTCTGGGTCTTCCCCAGCGGTGCCCCCGGGGCACCCTTTTGCTGATCCGCCGTGGCCGTGAGTAGCTGGACAGAGAGCCTCCCAGCTACAGTCAGGTAGCAAGTGATTGAACCGAGAGAAAATGGCGGTGACGTCCGCAGCGGTGCATAGCGTCACCACTGGCGTACATCACCATTGGCCACTGTACCCCCATAGGGCCCAATTTTATCCAATGAGGTGTTGCACAGCAGATCCCGACCGCCTACCGCAAGGGTGCACAACATCAGAGGAATGACCCCACCTCCTATCCCTCCATACAGGACATGCGGACGCCATTAAAGGGGGGGGAAGTACATGGAACATTACTGCGTCACAGATCACAATTGTACATACAGAACATATGCCACTAATACATTTAAAATTCGCATCATACATTGAACTGTAGTGGCTACAATGTACATTTTATGACCTGCTCATCACTCTTTTGCCCCATAGATTGCAACCGCTTCGGATGAATAGGAGATGGAGACACCCCTGTGTACAGACCCCTAGTGGACTTGGCAACAATGGAGGACAGGCACATTATCCTCACATACAGACTTGACAGGGCCACAATCACAGAGATGTGTGCCCAGCTGGAGCCTGACCTCATATCTGCTATCCGTCACCCCACTAGGATCCCCCCTCTTGTGCAAGTGCTATCTGTGCTCCATTTCTTGGCAACTGGCTCTTTCCAAGTAACAGTGGGCTTGGCAGCAGGAATGTCACAGCCAATGTTCTCAATTGTGCTAACAAGAGTGTTGGGTGCCCTGATTAAACACATGTGCAACTACATTGTTTTCCTCCTGGTGGAAGATTTGCCCACGGTGAAAGCTGACTTCTTTGCAATAGGAGATATTCCCAACATAATTGGGGTGATTGATGGAACACATATTGCATTTGTCCCCCCCAGCAAAATGAACAGGTCTTCAGAAATCGAAAAAGTTTTCACTCGATGAATGTTCAGATGGTGTGTTTGGCGGACCCGTACATCTCCCACGTCAATGCAAAGTGTCCTGGGTCAGTGCTTGATGCCTTTATCCTGAGGAATAGCAGCATCCCAAATGTGATGGCCCAACTACAGAGGCTAATGTGTGGCTAATAGGTGAGCCCTGGCTCCCACCCAGTGGAGGTTAGTATATGGGTATGGTATGGGCCAGTTGTCCAACGATATTTGCAGGTGATTCAGGTTACCCAAACTATCATGGCTATCATGGCTACTGACCCCTGTGAGGAATCCCAGGACGAGGGCTGAGGAATGTTACAATGAGGCACATGGGTGAACAAGAAGGATTACTGAATGTACATTTGGCCTCCTGACGGACAGGTTTCGGTGCCTCCACCTGACTGGTGGATCCCCGTGCTACTCACTCAAGAAGGTCTGCCAGATAATGGTGGCATGTTGCATAGCCTTGCCTTGAGACACCATGATCCTTTTCTGCAGGAGGAGGAGGCTGGAGATGGCCATGTGGCAACAGTGGACCCTGTGGATAGTAAAAATGAGGAGGCAGAGGATGAGGATGAGGACAACAGATCTGCAGTGATTAGACAATTCTTCCAATGACACACAGGTAAGACAGTGTTACTTCACATTTCATTGTCAGTTTTTTGTTTCACATTGTCACTGGCAGGTTCTGATTTCCCACTTCTATGGCCACTCACTCTACCCTTTCGCAACTCTTTTTGCAGATGTTGGTGCCTCACTATCGCTCCTGGTGTTGTCACTGCAGCCAACTACAGGTCTTCCCTATTTTAACATTACTGTACAGTTGAATTGCAATGTTTAAACCATGTTAAACGAAGACATACTTCAATCTTTCTAAATACTCCATACTTGTATTAATTCAAATGGTGTTTATTGCAGTGCTAAGAAGAAAAAGGGGAAGTGCAATGGGCTGGGGTGATGATGAAGGAAAGTCGAGGGTATAGTTCCAGTCTATTTGTAGTACAGGTGCATTGTCCAAGGGGGCATAGGAAGGGGAGCAATGGGAGTTTGAGGTGGACAGGGTGACATAGTGGGGCACAAGGGTAACAATCAGGAGAGTCTAAATTCCTGGCAGAAGTCTTGGCAATAGTCTCTGGCTTCTGCCTGGATCGCAGGAAACATTTGCAGGGTGGTTCTCCTTCTGCAGGGGGAGGGGTGCTGGTGGCCTGTTGGTCCTGTGGCGGGCCCTTCTGTCCACTAGCGGCAGCGGAGGTGGAGGGCTTTTCAGATGTCTGGCTACTGGCAGGTGCCCACTGGTGTAACACTGCCTCCATCATAATATTGGCCATGTCTTCCAGCACCCCTGCAATGGTGACCAGGGTTTGGTTAATGTCCTTCAAGTCCTCCCTGATGCCCTGGTACTGTCCATCCTGCAGCCTCCTGTTCTCCTGCACGTTGTCCAGGATCTGGCCCAGCGTATCCTGGGAATGTTGGTATGCTCCCACGATCTCAGTGAGTGCCTCCTAGAGAGTTGGTTCCCTGGGCCTGTCCTCCCCCTGGCGCACAGCAGTCCTCCCAGCTTCCCTGTGCCTCTGTCCCCTAAACAGTGTGCCCACTGCCACTGACCCTAGGTCCCTGATTTTCTTGGGTTTTTGGGTCCCTGTAGTGGTGGACACACTGCTGATTGACGTGTCCGGGGGACAGAGGTATGGATACACTGGGTGGGTGCTGTGGTGGTGATTCCTGAGGGGGAAGGCTCTGTGGTGGTGTGTGACTGTGGCTGGGTAACCTACTGTCCAGAGGTACCTGATGGACCAGGTTGGACATCCAGATCCAGGAGAGCAGAGTCACTGTCATCACTCTGGGCCTCTTCTGTGGGGGGACTGGATGTTGCTGGTTCCTCTTCTCTGGTGACATTGGCTGGGATACCTGTGAGGATGTAAATGCAGTGTTATTGTTTCTGTGTGTGACATATTGTGTATGGATGGGTTACCCTCTATGGTTGGTTTTGCCCTGGCAGCTTTCACTTGTGTACATCGGTGTATGGTGGGATGATTCGTTCTCTCTAGTGTGCATGCTTCAGTGATAGGTGCCCATGCAGGTCTGTGAGTGGTGTCCATGCATTGGTGGTGCATGCAGGGCTTGGCATTGGGATGAGTGAGATGTGATGGTGGGGGGGGTGTGAGGTGGTGGAGTGATGGGAGTGAGGGTGAGGGTAGGGGTATGTGAGGGCATGCAAGTAGGGGTGTGATAGTAGTATATTGTTGACTTACCAGAGTGCAGTCCTCCTGCTACACCTGCCAGGCCCTCAAGATGCATGATTGACAAGACTTGCTTCTCCCATGTTGTTAGCTGTGGGGACGGAGATGGGGGTCCACCGCCAGTCCTCTGTACATCGAGTTGGTGTCTTGCTGCAATGGAACGCACCTTCCCCGTAAGTCGTTCTACCTCTTCCTGATGTCATCCCTTGTTCTGGGGTACTGTCCCACGGCGGTGACCCTGTCCACGATCCTCCGCCATAGCTCCATCTTCCTAGCAATGGATATCTGCTGCACCTGTGCTCCAAATAGCTGTGGCTATACCCAGATGATTTCCTCCACCATGACCCTTAACTCCTCCTCAGAAAATCTGGGTTGTTGCTGTGGTGCCATGGGTGTTGTGTGAGTATTGTGGGTGAGGGTGTGGAGGTTGATGTGTTGGGGTGTGTGTTGTGAGGTGCGTGGGTGGGTGGAGAATAGGTGATGGTGGTATTTGGCTCTGGTTGTGTGAGTGGTCTGGTGGCAATTGTGTTCATAAAGGGCTGTGAGTAGTTTGGGTGTGTGTTTTATAGTTGTGTGGGTGTGGTGTGTGTATAGGTGTCAGGTGTGTGTTGTTTGAATTGAGCAATGTAGTGTTGTTTTGTTTGATTGTTTGATTGTATGTATTTGGAGCGCAGCGGTATGTACCGCCAATGGTTTACCACCATTGGATGTCCGCCATGGTGATTCATGGGTCATAATGTGGTGGGCGTAGTTCTGTTGGCGTAACGGTGTGGGTTTGGATACCGCCAGTTTATCACTGGGCTTTAGTGTGGCCGAGTTGTGTGTGTGGCTGAATAGTGACGGATTGGTGTGTGTGTCATAATATGGTGAACGGATATCCGTGGTGGTATGTTGGCGGCAGTCAGCATGGCGGTATATGGGATTTACTGCCAATGTCATAATAAGGACCTAAGTGTGTACTACATGTTGAACCAAAATTTAAAAGAGAGGTAGAAATGACCCACACATGCAATTTATGTGACAAACAGCGGGAATGAAGTGATCGCAAAGTAGGGGACCCACCCCAGAGTCACTTACATTTATAAACTGCAGGAGAAATAAACCTCTGTCTATCGCCGTGTCTCAGGTCGCGGCCACCAGGCTAAATTGAACAACGGCAATACCTCACAATGGAAATCCTACTGGAAAAGAAAAATCATGTTTCTGTCAACTAACATTGCTTCACGGACAGCGTTACCATTGCACACTATCAAAGGTGTGGGATGTCGACTGGGTATAGACAATATGGGGTCTCCTGTCTGGATTTCCCAAGATGAGGAGAGTACATCAATAGCTCAAAAGAAAAGGACATTTATAGAGTGGAATAAGTATGATAACTGTTCACGCTGTAAAAAATGCAGACGTTTCTATTTATGTATCATAGACATCGCTGCGGAGCAACAGAGCATTGCACATTATGGGGAGTAATGGAAGACAAAGCAAGACTGCATACATCAAGTGGGGGCTGAAATCTTTGAATTACACACAGCTGTACAAAATTGCACTATCACGACATATTAAGTGATTTGCCTAAAACTGCACAATATTCATTCAAGAGCCACACTAAATCAAATCCAAGTAACCAAGTTGACTTAGTCCCTAGACCACATCTTCCTCAGCTGAGATTATTATTTTTTTTTTTTAAAGGTTAAGAAATCAGAATGTAGTCAAAAATGCTCCACATATTTACCTTCACCAATCCTTGTGGACCCTCATATACTTTTGATATTTTCCCATAGACATTATGCTGTTTTCTCCATGCTGTCTCATAAGTTGACCAAATGCAAATTATTGTGCTATGTAGGTATTACACAGGGGGTCGGACCTTGATTACACTGCCACTCGTTTGTGGCTTTGGTTTGCCCATCTGCATGTCTCTTCCACATTCTCTCACTTCTCTCTCTTCTCACCATTCTCTATTTCATCTCCCTCTCTCTTTCTTGAGACTTTCTTCCCTCAACCCCTTCCCTCCCGTTCTCCCTCTAACTTTCTCCTCCTGTATCCCTACCAGAGACAGATCATTTTAGAGACTATTGTGGATGAGAGGCCTGTGGTACTCCCACAGATTATGAGCTGGTCTCCAGTATCGCAGACAACACACAAACTAGGAATGAATACAGAGGAACAATGAGGAACAGCTGAGCTCCACCTGTGAATTGGATCACCACAATCTATGAATTATCATGGCCCTTGCTGTGCAGGTCCTCTGGTCTATCTATACAAGCACTTTGCTCTGATTCAGTGCAGGAAATCATCTGTCTGAAGAAATACACAGAATGTCTGTAGGATCTCTGCTCCATCTGTGCTTGAGCTCTACTCTTTGCAGGGATTCAGCAATATGTATGTAGGACTCACCTGTATTTGTGCTAGAGGTCTACTCTATCTGTAAATGTGCTCCACTCTAGAAGTGGACAGATCTGATTGTGACAGAGCCCCACTCCCTTTGCATGTGCAGGAAGAAATTTCAACTGTGCAGGAACTCATTTATGTCATCTAAGAATTCAGCATTATCTCTATAAGCACAACTAACTTCGGTTTTGTGTCGTTGTTTGATCAAACAAGCACTTAAACGTGCTTCTCGATCCCTAGGCATTTGACCCTTCAATTTGCATGTTGCTCAGCAACACACTAGACTCATCATTCATTGAACCACAATTGCACCTCTCATCTCTATTTACATTGTCTTCTTATGCCTCCAACTCAGACACCCTCTTCCTTCCCTGTCTTCCTCTCTCTGCCCTTTGTTATGAACTTCTTCTTTACAGTAATTTATTTTATCTCATTTTGGTAAGTTCTTTTGGTCTACATTTGTAATGAGCAAATTTTGAAAGAGTAGGGAAGCATAGGCAGATGAAAGGTGACAAGGGTAAATAAAAAAGGGAGACAAAAGTGAAATATAATGAGGGAGAAGTGGCAGGTGGAGAAAAACAAAAAAGGAAGATAACAAGCACGGGAAAGGACGACATGGCATGTGGAAAGAGTAACTACAATGAAAGAGGGTACGATGAAAAGAGCTGAACCCAGGTGACTGCCTATGAGTGATGTGATAGAAGTCAAAATGCGCTGCATCACATGGGACACAAAAGCAGTCCTAGGCTTAAAAGCAAAAGGGAAAAACAGACATGAAGAAAGGGGGCTCCATGTTGGAGCCACTGGCATTTTGGCAGGGTTCAGTGGGAAGAGGGAGGTGGCGTCCAATGACAAGTCTTGCTGATGGGTACAAAAATGCTAATTTTTTACAAAAAACGGGAAGTGGGCTGTGAAGCATCGGAAAACCTGATCCCACCTGAGGCAAACTCACCAAAAGCACCCAGCATTCAAGCTGAGATGGTTGGCTCAGAGTCACTTTTTCTGGCTGCTGATAAACTGCTGCCTCCTTCACCCCTTTTGCTCACCTTCAGCTTTACTGTGTGAATCTTTGCCCAGGCAAAGTTCACATTGTTTTACCTTCCAACCCATCTCTTTAGTTGGGGTCCAACTTAATGGATGGCCAAATGGGGCTCCCCTGGTATGGGGGAGTGTCTGTCTTTGCCTTGTCTAGTATTAAGTGGGGCTCCAAGTAGGAATAAAAAACAAATTCTAGCTAACACGTCAAGAATTTTCAATTCTATTAAGGACACGGAGGCGAGGATTATGCTTCTCTCTCTTTACTGCGAGTGCAACAGCGGCCAATCAAAACACCAATAGCAAAAAACTACTCCCATAAACCCCAGAAGTCCATAATGTTCACCAATCACAGGTCTGACCCCTGTATATCTGTCTCTGTTAACTGAGTCCTTCCTCTTTCTTTGCAATCAAAACCAAATAAGTACTTGACTCTTTCGGACAGGAATCTCCTCGAAAGAAACCGGAACTCTAAAGATGTCATTGACCATCCTCCTGAAGTAACCAATCTTCATCTCAACCTTTGTCTCCATAAGACCGCTCAGGCCCCTTTATTCTCAGTACCTAGAAATAAAGAGATGTGCACATAATAGCCTTCACCAGAAATGATATACTGAGTGGGCATACAATCACTCGAACATAATGCATAGCAGAAATTCAACAAGATAAGCAATACAATAAAGTATCTTCCAGGTGGGATACTCCTCGCCTCCGTGTCCTTAATAGAACTGAAAATTCTTGATGCATAAGTTATAATTTTTTTAATTCCGTGTCAGGACCAGAGGCTTCGGATTATGCTAGTTCGAAGCTGATCCACAACCGTTGAAACAACATCAACAATAGGTTTATGATAGAAGATCTTAAATGTGGAGTCTGATGACCAATCAACCGCTCTCATAATATCCTCTAAACAAGAACCGGCAGACAACGCCTTTGAGGCCATAGCTCCCCTAACTGAATGTGCCCCAAACATAGAAACATCTATCCGAGCTTCCTCCAAAGTCTATCGAACCCAACGTGCCAGAGTAGCCACAGAGACTGGACCAAAGGGCTTCTGTAGAGAAATTAACAATTGTCCCTGTAAATCTCTACAGATCTCACAAGTATATTCTTCATAAGCTTTTAAACATTTCACAATGCATAATGTTTGAAGGTGAGGAAAAGCTGGATAAGAGACATGGCTGGAAGCCGTCTTTGTATGGTTTGAAATAGTAAAAGAAACTCCTGAAGGAGTAAACACTCTACCTGCTATACCCAGTGCCCGCACATCTGACACTTGCCGACAGGACAGTAGACAAAGCAAAATAGTTAGCTTTGGTGAAAGTTGCTTGCGTGAAAGATCTTCATTACACTGCCAGGCTTTCAAAAACTGTAAGACTATATCCACATCCCAAAGAGTGGAATATCTAGGTTGAAGCAGTTTTATCCATTCTGATACCACGAAGAAGTTTACATACTAACGGGTGTTCCCCCACAGGTCTCCCTTCTAGATGGAAATGACCTGCTGATATTGCCGATCTGAAATTGTTGATGGTTCTGTAAGCCAAACCCTGGTAGGCTAATTCAGAAAGGAAATTAACAATCATACTAATAGAAGCTCCCAGGGGATCAACACGTAGCTCACCACACCAACCCACCCATCTTTTCAAAGAAGATTGATATCTTTTGTGAGTGGAAGGAGCCCAAGATTAGGACAAGAAAAACATTGCTTTGTCCGAAACTCCAGGCACTTGTCATCTTTTCCGGAAACTCTCCACGCCATAAGCGATAACTGCCCCATCCATATCAGGGGATGTGGAGACCCCACTAGGTCCAACAATAGTCGAGGGTCCCACGGGATCGCAACTGGAGAAGCACACGTCATTGACATTACAGCTCGAAACCACGGTTGCGCTTTCCAAATGGGTGTCACCAAAATCAATTCCGCTTTCTGCCTCCTCAACTGAGAGAGTATTCTCTGTATCATGGCAAAGGGAGGAAACTCATAAAGCATCCCCTTCTCCGAAGATTGCAAAAAAGCATCTGTTCCTGACACCAAGGGATCCAGTCTCCAACTAAAAAAACAGGTCATTTGAGCATTGAATCTTGAGGCAATGAGAACTATCAAACAAGGACTCCATTGAAGATTCAATTTGTGGAATACCTGAGAATTCAGTTTCCAATTGCTGCCATCCCTGAGAAAGCGGGAGTTCCAATCCGCAATCAGGTTGGTCTGGAATATATTCTGCAGTCACTGAAATTTTATGTTGCAGGCAAAACTGCCAAAACTCCTTCGCAATTTCCACAAGAACACAAGATCTGGTCCCTCCTAGACGGTTTATATTTTGGGCAGCTGAAATGTTGCCCATCCGAAGAAGAATGCAGCATTTCGCTTGACGAGGAGACAGGGAGCAAATTGCAAATGCCCCACGCTAGTAGTTCTAGGCAGTTGATATGTAGGATCAACTCCTCTGGAGACCACCTGCCTCCTGTCTGGACCGAACCACAACGAGCACCCCAGCCCCATTGACTGGCATCCGACTCTATAATCACCTCTGGGAGTGATGCAAAGATGGCTCCGCCGTTCCATGCATCCATATGTGCTCCTCACCAATCGATCTCCGCTCTGGCTTTGCCCGACAGAACAATCTGTTCCGCGTAAGATTAACCCTTGCAAAGTTGCAAGATCCTCAGGTGCTGTAAGGCTCGATAATGAAGAGGCCCTGGAAATATCGCTTGGATGGAAGATGCCAAAAGACCCACTAAGAGGCTATGGTCTTCGATGATATAGTCGAAGAGGCAAGGGCTCTCCTCAACTCTTTCTTGATAGAACTCCTCTTTGTCAGAGGTAACAATTGGGCCTTGACAGAGTCCACCTGAAAGCCTAAGAATTCTATGACTCTGGAGGGAGTTATCACTTACTTGTCTGAATTGATAAGGAATCCTAGATCCTAAAGAAGCTTGACTGTCCAGGATAAATGTAATAAGACCGACTCTTCCGACTGAGCCATGATCAGAATATCATTCAGATATATAATGAGACGGACTCCTCTTTCTCTGAGAAACTGAACCACTGGTCTTAAGAGTTCGGTAAAACACCATGGAGTGCATGACAGACTGAAAGGAAGGATGGGAAATTCGTAAAAATGATCTCGCCAGTGGAATTTACGATAACATTGGTGCGGATTGAATATAGGGACCTTAAGATATGCATCTTTGAGATCTAACCGCACTAAGAAGTCTCCTACTTGAAGAAGATCTCTTAGGAGATGGATGCCTTCCAGCTTGGAATGACGATATACCACCCATTAATAGAAATCCCTCAGATTGAGAACCAGACGAGGTCCGCCACCTTTTTTTGGAGCCAGGAAAATAGAACAGACAAACCATGTAGGGTGGGGACTCGAATGGAGGATAGCTCGTTTCTGCAGAAAGCACACTACCTTTTTGTCTATGAAAGAACTCTCTGTCTGGGAAAAATGAGTGGGATGAGGAAGAGAACTCTGTTGCTGAGAAGAGGCGTAAAACTCTATTCTGTATCCCCGCACCATCTGAAGAACCCAAAGATCCTGTGAAATGCGCTCCCAGGACACAATGCGATCCTTTAACCTTCCCCCCAGAAAAACCTCTGAAAATGGAATAATTCTCACCTGTTGAAGTTCCTTCGAAGGAGTTGAAACCACCTCTGCTGCTGCTGAAACCACAACCTCTACCTCTTCGGGCTCTTGTTCGATAGAACCCAGATCTGGAGTGATAACCTTGGCCCCGCTGACTGTAACCTCCAGAGGTCTGATAGTATCCACGGCCTAGCGCTCGACCCCTGTAGTGTGCGGCCCTGAGAAAAAGGCCCCTGTTAAACTTCTTTTTCATTGAAGATTAGGCTTTGTCTAGTGCAGAAAAAGTGGCAACGTACTTCCCCAAATCCTTGATGAATTTGTCACCAAAAAGCAAACCATTCACTAAAGAACCAGCCTCATTAGGAGCCAAATCCACTACTTTAGGATCTGTGTGCATCAAAAATGAACGTCTGCGTTCCATAGACATAGCATAGTTCGTGTTGCCCAATATACATACAGCTCACTGAGCCCATTCCAACATGGTTTGGGGATCCAGAGGGGAATTAGATTCCTTGGCCTGGACAGCCAATTCCAGAATCTTTGTGATCGTCCCATATACATCAAATAATGTATCTTGGCAGCCTTTCCAGGCTCAGTCTAAACCTTTCTTTGGGTCTTTAGAAAATCTCTTTATGAAAGTTGACATATTTGGGCCCAAATCAGGAGTATCTGTCACACTGCCCAGTAACGAAGGGCGGGGGCACTCTGAACGCAAAGTGTTGCATACGTTACAGTCAAAACCCTTTCTGATACGGTCTTGTCAATAGTGCGCTACCTCTGCACACGGGATCCACTCAGTTGAGCGGGGATGGCTTATGTTTTCAGGGTCAAATGATAATGTGCGAGAAATTGGACCATTCTCTTGTATATTGTGAGATTTGTGTTTGCGCTTTCCAGACGGTTTAGGCTTGTCCTTATCTAGGTCAGAACCTGAAGAATGAGAGGCAGAAGAAGGAGCACCCTCTGTCAGAGTGGAAGAATCCAGACCGATCTCAGGAACCTCCAGACTAGGAAAGGAACCATATCCATGATCTTTTATGAAAGACGCAGCCATGTGTGCTAAGACATCTGCAGAGGACGTTGGTCCCTTTGAGGCTCCTCAGGCAAAGCCCACAGGCTTGTCTTGTTGTGACCCAGAATCGAGAAGAGAGCACCCTCTCCATTCACATTGGCCAAAGCGTACAAGAGGCTGAGTAAAGGGTTTCAATGCCTTAATAAGAGCCTGATTCATGGAGTCCTGGACATGATACCCCAGTACCTCCCCTAATCTTTCCTCCATATGATGTTCACCAGTTACTTCAGTTTGATCCTGATAGTACTCATCCTCCTCAGCGTAGTACGCCATGATTAAATGAGGATGTATGAATGAGTTCAAATGGGGGGGTTATAACCCCAACAGGGAAAATTTCACAAAGTGAAAGAAACCACAAATGTGATTTCACCAAACAGCTTAAAGTGTGGAGGGAGCCCCTGCAATTCCCTCGAGGCAAGGCCTCCGGTTCTGACATAGAATCTAAGGGGATCAAGTACATTTTCCATGGGGATGTTGCTTGAAGGGCCAGCCTGGTGGTTAGCTATAATTTTGAAATATTTCAGACAGAAAATTTAATGTCTAGCATTGTATTAATATAGATTTTCAATGTATGCAATATAAATATATAAAAGTGTGTCTATCAAGACGTTTTGATTACGTGTTTTTTTGAAAAATAAATATGGCTTGAGAATGTTTAATTCTCAAAAAACAGGTTTAGTGGTTTCAGGCTACTTCATTTCTTTGATGTTGAGGTGGGGCATGGGGATGGTTTAATGTGCTCACCTAGATGCCTATGTAAAATGTGAACTCTTGGCTCTGGTTGCAAACTTGAGCTTTTAAAATCCACTCAATGACTGGACATTGAAAAGAGTGGTGGTGTCTGGTGTGTCTAAGCATTAGGTGTATTAACTCACAGGCCTACAATTGCCAGTTCGAAGTTGGCATGTGGTAGTCGAAGGCAGGGTGGGCAACAGATAAGTGCAAAAAAAGGTCACCCCAAGGAGAGGTTGTGCAGCCGAGATATACTTCAATTGACCCTTTTGAAATGTGTGAGTCTCTTGGATTTGAGTAAACCCTCTTCTCTGTGTTTTCCAACCACTAACTGCCACTTGCAGTTAGTGGTTGGAAAATAGGACCAAGAGGGACAATGGCAGAGTGGTTTGTGGCACAACATGCTAATGTGGCAGAAAGCTTTGGTGGGCACATTGCCAGATGCTGTCCATTCACACTGCCATGCTGATCCACTTATCAGTCTATTGCGTGTCCAGCTATAAAAAAAACATGGAAAGAGGCATGCACTGTGTTCTGAGATGTAGACTGTAAGAGGTCAGCATCCGGCAGCCCTCCACATGTACTGTAGAAATTGCTTTTATACGTGTCTCTCTGCTGTAGTACACAGGTCCCACCCTACGTAAACTGGACTATAGATCAATCATAATGTAGAGGGGAACAGTAGCAGTCGGCTTTCTGCTGCTGCCTTTGTACAGCTGTTAAACTAACTGTGTAACTGTTGAAGTAAATAGTATGGCATCATGTTGTTGTCAGTCCATCACCCCGACACCAATAATGTTTGAAAGCCTCACAACTGATAGCAAAGTTTAGGCCTTATGTGGCCTACCTTCTGGGACATAGTAGGCAGCCATGTACATTTTACTCAGAGGCTGCCTGTTTGACCATCTTTTAAAAGATTCTGCACCCACCAGTAAATGCTGGTGCCATCCAATATCAGACACCGAAACTAACTGCTGACCAGATGCCTATTTGCAATCTTACCCTGCGCATCCTTAAATTTTATAATTTTTGTATACTTTGAATTTATGGAAGCCAAACTACAAGCACTCCCCCAGGAATGCAAGATGCTATTGATAAGACAACGAATCACTGCAAAGCCATTTAAAATATGGAGAAAAAAAACGAGTTACCTCTTTTTTCCATTTATATAGCGCTTGCTATCCCTCGTCACGGTTTGTAAACACTCTATAATTACAATACAATATTAATTTGTCATTTTGTGCTGTGTTTGCTTGGATCCAGGATATTCATCAGTTTACCAAGAGGGCAGAGATCGCCTTTCAAGTGCAGAAGTAGCTTTAGCCATTGAAGTATTAATCGGCAATCATTGTCTCTCTAATGAAACAATGAGGAGTGCTAAAGCAGATTGCCCTGGACAGCGAGAGCCCCACCAAGGAGCATGTGTACAAGCGTCTTGTGACTAACCAGTGAGCTCCACCTCTTCCTTTAAATACATTTTGTAGCAGCACGAGAAGCTGAACATGTCTCTGCAAAGAAAATGATTAGTGTGCTCAAACGCACTCCTCCAGCCATCTTCTGCCCAGGATTTCCTTTCTGCAAGACCCCATTAAGCTGCAGCCCGGCCTTGGGCTCACGAGGGTGAGGTGGTGGGGGGGGGGGGGGGGGTGATGGGGGTTGCAGCCATTTTGGTCCAATGGGCGTTGCACGCCTGAGAGTGCGTATGAGGTGCCACCTTTTTAGGGGGATAGATATCTGTTTAGTAGAAGCCTGTGTGGAAAGAGAATCCTCTTGCCAGTGAATCAGTGTCTCCTGAAGCAAGGGTGTACGAATAAAGGCATCCCTATGGTGTAGAAAATCTTAAGAACAATAGCTAAGGTGCTGCCTCACACTGAGTCCCTGATGGGAACCTGCGATGTGTGGGTGGTGATTAAATTTGTTTAAAATGGGGTCTCAAGTTGGCAGGGTATTTTTTCTGTCCAAGCATGAACCACAGTCCTCATCAGGGTAAATCATTTACACTCCCTTAATTAACCTTTTAGGCAATGTGTAAAATATTTGAGCCACACTTAATTCATAGTACCCCAGTGAGAGGCACTGTAAAAAAAGACTCAATACTAGGGATGGACGGTGAGTCCGTTCTGCTCCGCTGGCAAAGTTAAAGAAGTTTTGGCACTCTACGCTCCAAGCGGAGCATGAAGTATGGCAAAAAAACTATGCCAGCCTGTGGCAGAGCAGAGTTCACTGGCATGCCACTCACCCACCCCTAAGATTATCTGAGTACCACCCGGTTAGTAAGAAATGGGAAGGAGGGACAGAAACACTGTTTTCATAGAACAGGGACAGAGCTCGAGTTTCGGCTTCTTCCCTCCCAGTAGCATTCAAATATCTTACTGTGCATCTTTTCAATCTCATTTTGTGCTGTCGTATTCTGTAAAAGGAAAGCAAAGGTATGAAACAGCAGATACTAAAAAGGCATGTGCTTTCCAGGAAACCAGGCAAGCCTGCAGACACGGGCGCAGACCTTGGCTGTTGAGTACATAGGAGAGGGTCCCAGGCCGGCAGCTCAAAGCGTCGCCTCCCCCTCAAGAGCCAGTGTCTGACCTGCTGCTAGAGCTGGGTAGTTCACAAAGGGCTGCCTCACACTGACACACACACACACACACACACACATTGGGCTGCAGCACACACACACACTTGTTGCACGTCTCCAGCGATTATGTTGGCTCTGCTCACAGGGACTCAGCAACCTCCCTGAGCGGCTCTTCTGGAGGGATACAACATCTGTGCATTTGTCCTCCCCCCATTGGTGGCTCATGTCTTCTCCGGATAAGGTTGCAGAGACCTGTGATGCCAAGGGCTGACAGGTAAGGGGGGGGTGCTTGAAGTTATCTAGGTGTTTGAAGCTATCTATGCACTATTGTACTCTTCAGCCAGTGTTGAGGGGTGGAGAGTAAGAGGGTTGTTGGGATGGAAGCTTGGCCTCACAAGGGTACTAATTATACCACAAGTGGAGGCATGAGGAAAGGAAGGGTTCTGAGCCTGCGTTTGCTGTAGCTCGGGATTCCACAACTGTCAGCATGTGTGATATGTGCCCCATGCTGATCCCAGTTGTTCTTGACATTGAAATTCTAAGCACTGGCTTTGCCTTTTATGGCTTTGATGAGAAGGACCATGGTCAATTTGAATTTCGACGTGGTTCTGGCTCTTGAAACGATGGTCACCTGAGAACTAAACTTTTCTGGAAAGAGGTGCATTGTGCAATTGTTGATAACATGTTTCAATATTTTGTCACTGGCTGTGTGGAGCTGCCACCCCTCCACCACATTCTGCATTGTCTGGGAGATTAGCCAGGATCTGCTGTGACTGGCAGAGTTTGGCCACTGTTTACCCACAAGACAGCGTGGCCCGGAAGGGCCTGTTAGCTCAGCACTGCGGGCCCTGAGTTTCAGTTTGGAATACACAGGCCTCCCTGGGGTACCAAATGGGGTGTATGGGGTGCAACAGAACCACCTGTGGCACAGGTGGCACCAGCCCAGTGCCAAAGAGTACTGTGATATATGGAGACTCATCACAATCTGCTGAGGGGCTTCATTTTGCGCTACGCAATTGGTGACAGGCACATTTTAGGTTTAAGTCTTAGGCCTGCACTGACTGGTAAACCGATGCACTGAACCATGTTCCGCGTATGATGTTAATGTTTCCGACTTTAAATAATTGCTTGCTCCTTGATGCCCATGATGTGGCCTGACATCACCTGACCAGGCCTCTTATCCAGTGTGAACTGTTGCATGACTAATTTAGACTATTTGGTGCACTCTTTTTTGTCTAGTGGTAGTTACTGCCCAGCATCTGTACGGCAAACTGTAAAATGCTTTCTTCTTTCATACGCCAACTCAAGTCTGAGGTCATTCCACCAGTCCTGGTTGCTTATGTGGATTTTCCCCTTGTTGACTGGTGAATGTCTGCAGTAGGAGAGGGCGGCTTTCCACCACACGCAGAACTCTGCAGAATTTGACTGAGTTTTTAGATAACTCTGCTTAATCCCGCAGAGTCAAACTCCATGAGCTCCGTCCACCCCTACTCAACACCAAGGTAGAAAAATAAATAGTATTTATCTGGTAAATTAAGACCAATATGACGAAAATACAATCAATTAGTCAGTAGTTATGCTCTAGAGTGGGTTGCATGAGTGTTCACTTGTGAGTTTTTAGGGGAAATGTATCACTAGTCCCTCATGGTGTCATAGAGGTACTTAGGGTTCCATGGTGCCATGGTTACAAGGCCGAGACGGGGAAATAGCGGGTTCTCTGGAGCATTTTCCAAGAGATCCTCGAGGGATGTGAGGTGACAGGTAGGTGCTGAGAAAGTTGAGAGTGCTCCCATTATGGGAGTTACAGTACTAGTTTCTGAGCACATATTCCATTGCTGGTTGCTCTCTGCCCTGGGTTTTCCTTTGGAGCAAGGGCAGTGCCTTTGGTCCTGCCAACAACAGGATTCCCACAGGGCAGGCAGTGGTTCGATGGTGCGCCACCCGCCCCCCCCAGTGCAACTCTGTCTGTCTCAGAGGGGTGAGTCATGTTGTTGTGCAGCTGCACAGGCTGAGGGCATCCTGATGCTTGGGGTTTCTGGTATTGGCGGCGATCTCGGGCCCTGAGATATGGGAAGCTTCTCTCCGGCTGCTGCAGCTACAGAGTGAAAACATGGGTGGGCAACCCTGTTCACAGTTTGGCACCCACCTCCTAGAAAGCTGGTGTCAATGGTCCTGCAGCCCCTCCTTCAGTATGCCCTGACCCCTTGCTTTGAACAAGCCAGGAGAGGTTGAGCAGCCCGCAAGAGCCTCAAGCAGGTGGGGACAAGCTCAGGGAATGCTTCTGCAATCTGGCACGACCCGCCCTGCGTTGACCTCGGATGGTGCGGGTAGCGGCAGACTCCCAGTGTCCCAGTCCACAGCTGAGTTGGCTGTAGGGGGCGGCTTCTCTAAGCTCACACCCACTGGTGCAGGGTTGAGTTGACAGGAGTCCAGGCCCACTCCTGTGGAGCGCACAGCGAGCGGGTGGTAAAGACAGTGATGCGAGGTCGGTGGAAAACCAGGGGCAAGCCAACAAGCCCTTGGGGACCCTTGGGGACCCTTGGGGTAAAGGCCTCTTAGAACTGTCCAGTCCTTCTCTAGAGGGTGAGGCAGCAGGCAGCAGGACAGCACACAGGGCAGCAGCAAAGTTGCAGTCCCTCCTAAAATGCAGCACACAGCAGCAGTAGGCAACACAGCAATGCAGGGCAGAGTGGCAGTCCCTCCTGCCAACCTGACAGTCCTTCTTCCTGGAAGAGTGTCCTTATTCCAGTAGAGTACTAAATTTGGGAGATTTGCGGTCCACTGTTTATACCTTGGTGCCCTGGTCATTTAGCAGCTGAAGATAAACAAAGGCTGGTCTGAATTGGAATAAAGCCCTTTGCATTAAGGACTGGCAGCAAAAACCTCCTTGTTGGGGGTTCATAATGTCGACAGAACCGAAGAAAATGCTCAAGAGTCTGAAGCGAGCAACCATCTCAGGGGCAAAGTCATATTGACCTCGGGGGAAGCAAAGATTAACCCTAATAATAGCCAGCCTAAGTCTAGTGAAAAGTGATCTCTCCCACGGATTTCTAACAAAGGAGAGAAATGCTTCTGGTCTGACGGTAGTGTTCTGGAGCAATAGATGACTCAAAGATGGATTACCCCAGGCCAGGTTCTCTCTACATTCTTTGTCCTCCTGGAGAAATTGCTCCTTGACTAACTTTCTGTCACTCTTAGTTACCAGCTGTGGGCTATGGAACAAATCCCGACTCCCCATCAAGGAAGCAATATCTTTAACATAATTTAGCCACAGAATTGTATGTCTTTGCTCACAACTGAAACAATCTTCAATGATCTCTCTATTGAATGCGGTGTGCTTATCCCTCCAAAAGGTGATCCATAAGAGCAGCGGGGCAATTTTCGCAATATCTTCTACATGTTCAAGGTCCAGCTCATCATGTATGAAGAAACTAGAGCATGAAGGACCCAGGCCCAAAAGCCGTCTACAAAAACGTTTTTCTTCCCATTGTAGGGATTGACAACTATGATATCCTCAGATAGCCGCTGCATATAAGAGAACTGGCAAACATTTCAGATTATAAATCTGGAGAAGTGGTAAAACTGGTTTGCTCCTCACCATACATGAAAACCTAAACAAGGACCCACAAGATTGGTTAAAATGGGAACAACAATTAACAAGACAAAGGGTTTGTGTGCACTGCTGATTGAAAGTAACTCCCAGATAAGGAAATGAGACCATCCTACTAACCGCCTGTCCCTTGATCGAGATTGGTATAAGTTTAGACGGGCGCTTCCCACAGTCCATAAAATGTGTCTTTGCAATGTTAACGTCAAGCTCCAATTCCCCTATGAATTGAACAAAAAGGTCCACCAAGCCCTTAAGGCCATTTAATGTGTGCGAAAGTAGCACTGCATTGTTGGCATACAATAACGAGGGAACCAGGATGGACTTTACTCTCAGTATATCTTTACAATTGATAGCCAGGAAGAGATTGAGCCTATTTATATAAAACAAAAATAGTATAGGCGCCAAAGCACAGCCTTTACTGACCCCTCTTGATAAACTCTCAGGGCCGAATCTGACAGAAGTATTAACCCCAATATGTAGGGCTCTAAGGAAATTGACCCAAGGTTCTGGCAATCCCAAGCTCTCTAGAATACTCCAAAGCTTAGAGCGATTTACCCTGTTGAGTGCACAACTCAGGACCATAAAGGCAAGGTAAGCCGCTTCCTTCTCTGCCACTACATATTTGCCCACCAGCAGGTTTAACTTCAGGCACCCTCTCTAAACCCATATTGGACATTATTGGCTTGAGCCCAATCCTCAATGCGATTTACGATAATGAGTCCTATGATCTTGACAGTTGAGTCAAGTAAAGGGATTGGGTGGTAGCATCCTGGATCATGTCTATATCCCTTTTTTAAAACCGGGACAATGACCGCTAATTTCCAAGAACTAGTAATTTCAGTTTGGATAGCGGCGTTCAAAACATTTGTCAGTAGTGGTGCCCAAAGGCAAATATTCCCCTTATAGATGCTTTGGTGAAAGGACTACCCATAATGGCCAACTCGACCTCCTCTACTCCAAAGTTAATAATATCCGTGAGCATGGTGTTGGTGCTTCGGCCATGGTCGAAGGAACTTCAGTGTCCAGCGAGTCCACCTTCCTAAAATACTAGTCCCTATCCTGTTGTGAGAAACTTGGCAGGCTGGCTTGCCTTTGACTATGTTCCAAAAAGCCCAATTAACAGGTGCTCAGTAACTCCTCCCACATGCCTTCCTTTTAGGGCTTGCTTTCTATTTCCCACTGCTACTTTATAGGCAACCCTGACTAATTTAACAAGTTGTTGGTACCAAGGCTTTATCTTGAGGGTATTATGTAGTTGCTTACTTGCCAGTCTACATCAAACCAGCCGGCTGCAGGACCTCTAGTAGGCCCAGTCAGATCAAGCATAATGGATCTGATAGTACTGTTTAGAATCTGGAAATCGGTCAGAACCGCCTCTTCTGGGGCTTTATACAATAGCAAACAGTCGAAAATCATAGTCAGGCTTGTTTTTATTGAGGATTCATACAGCTTGGGGATTGGGACTTTACGCCATCCAATCCTTCGTCCCTGATCTTTTGGGAACAAGCCTGTTGCACTGGTGATTCTAGTTGGGGGAGCAGTGGTTGGCATAACCACACTCACTACAATTGCATTGTGGTCACTGTAAGGGGAGTCATATACCTCCCCCCTATTAAAAATGTGACAAAGGGATTTAGAGGTGAACATAAAATCTATGATAGTCCCCTTGCCCCACCCTACAAGGGTGGTCCGGCTCCTAAGAGAGTCCTCCACCAACTCCAGTGAATTGGAGAGGCCAGCCTGCCCAAGCATGTTGAGCAGCAGCCTTCCTCTGGCATCAGGGCCCTCAAGGGCCACAGCAGTGTCACCTGGTAAAAAAGGATCAACAAAGGTAGAGGTGGTGTCCAGTTAAGCATCAAAATCGCCCGCCAAAAAGACATGAAAACAACCCAGGCTTGAGCCAGACCTACCCTGCAAGATAGATAATCCTTGAAAAAGGGTCTTAATGTGACAGCCCAAATCACATAACGCATTGTAAAAAATCATAAGAAAAAAAGTGAAACTTTGGGAGAAATTAACCCATAATATCTGAATCCTATTGTGGAAAAAGGGGTCCTGAATGACGCAAGGGTGTTTTGCAATACGTAACAAGATGGCTAAACCTCCTTGTGCTCTATGCCCAGCGGACGGGGTGGCCGGGACTACATCTGGTACAAACCCCACCACTGTAAGCGAACCCTGGGTCCATATTTCTTGTCATAAAATCACAAAGAATAGGGAAATCAATGTCAGCCGCACTGTGTCAAATATCTTATCCTTAAGACTCACACTGTTCTGTCAAAGAAACCTTAGATCCACACCCTCTATTATGGTGGTTTATATAGATGGAAAGTTATTAGTTTTGGTAAACCTATTGCTGAACCCCAAAACAGTGGTGCTTGACAGTCAGCCACCACAGTCCATGTCAGTTAGGGGGTAAAACCTATTGCTAGTCAGGGTAGGAAGCAGCACCCAAAGGAGTAGGGGTGAGTCCTGCCACAGTTCGGGGTTGCAGGTGTCTGTAGAAAAAACCCAGAGGCAGGATTTTAAGGTGTCAGGTGAAAAGGTTTCACTTGAGGTGGAAATGAATCGCCTTGCAGGCTAGGTGATCTGTAGTTAACCACTATACAATCACCAGCAATCTTCTTTCCAAGTGGACCCACCCAGTCCAGCCGCCTTGCAAATAATATATCACTAAACTCCCTGATATCAAAGTTGGCATTTTGGCACATCTAGTGGTAGATTCCTCCATAAGGGACTGAAGACGAGGCACCCCTGTCATCACCGCAACATAGGGGCAGTATTAGGGTAGCAGATTCAGACATGGTAAATTATTGACCCTCCGAGCTTCTTCCCCCTCGACCTGAGGGACCCTGCCCTCAGTTGGTCTGCTCCATTTGAGCCCATCCTGGACTAACATGGGATTGCATGCTTATACTAACAGGGACAATAGGTGTGTTGTCTAGGGCTTTATTTGTGATAGTGGGACCAATCGCCCAGGTTTGGTGTCTATAGAAACCACTGCAGGAGTTGTAATAACCACCTGGGCTGGCTGGGTAGTGTTAATGGCGGAGGAGATGTTAACCTTAGTAGCAGGGCTGGACAGGGGACGAATAGTTAATTCCAATGAGATATTAACCTTAGTAGCAAGCCTGGACAGGGCAAGAATAGTTCATTCCAATCTATATAGTCTCTCTAATAGGGGAGCCAAACACCGCTTGACCACAGTTTTAAACTTGCCAAATATAGAGCCCCTGTGCAGTAGGTTTATTTCCCGGGAGCAGGGGAACATCTTCTGTCAGCGGTACTACCCAGGGGATCATCAAACCAGGGTGCTTTGTTTGGTGCTTGGTCGCAGGAACATAATAACTTCAATTTAAGAGCTTCTGGGCTAAAGCATTAGGAACATTCTTCAGAGTCAGGTGCCAGGCTTATAGTCAAATCAGTGGGATCATTGAGAGCCACTATAAATTGTATGTCCTGCAGATCTTGTCCAGCGGTAATGGGTGAGGTATAACTGGTGCCTTCTTCCGTGTCCAGGGACAAACGCTGCTCTGCAAGGTCAATTTCCTTGGCAATCACCCCCATTGCCTGGGTCAGAAAAGAGTCAAGAGTGGAGCTTTGGGAGGGCTTAGAGGGAATTTCCCTATTTCCCTGCATGGGCTGTTTATGTTTCCCCATAGTGCCCTGAACCAGGTGGAAGATTAACCTTAGAAGCAGAAGAGGGGGATCTCACCGCAAAACGCCCAACATAATGCAGATGAAAGAGTGGAGGCCCAGCCCATACTCCTACAGTTGATGACAGGCGAAGACAGGCCTGGTCTTGGCCCGGTTTTGGCTTGGACTTGGCCTGGTCTTGGCCCGGGTGCATGCCTGGTCCCGACCCAGCCACTTCCCGCACAGCGGGAAGGCAAGGTTCAAATTATGCACCTCTGGGCACAGTCAAGGAGTTGGCAGCCCCTCCTGATGCTGATGATGCTGGGGGAGATGGTGCGCCCCCCTTGTCTGTAAATAGCATCCCACGCAGTTGGAATGCAAGGTTCAATTTATGCGCTTCCGGGTGCAGTCGAGGCATTGGTGGCCCCTCCTGCCGCGAGTGATGCTGGGGGATGTGGTGTAGCCTAAACCAGTCTATAAAAAGAATCCCACACAGTGTGTTTCAATTTATGTACCTGTGGGTGCAGTCAAAGTGTTGGCGACCCCTCCTGCCACGGATGATGCTGGGGGATGTAGTGCGACCCCACCCATAATTATGATACATATGAATACACACTAAGGCCCTCATTATGACCCTGGCAGTCTGCAGTAATATGGTATAAAGTACTGCCAACAGGCTGGCAGTACTTTCCACTATGTTATGACATTAGCGGTTTGGCTGAAGCCAAAACTGCAATGTACCACACCGACCGCCACAGCGGTAACTGCCGACGGGCTGGAGAGATCAATCTCCAGCCCAGAGGCTGTCACTGTATCGCCTGCGGGATAATGACCCTGCCTACTGCTTCCTTACCGCCACAAAAACCATGGCAGTTGGCACTATCAGTGGCAAAAATGTAATCATGACCACAGCAGAAACCGACAGACAGCCACTTTAACACTCTGAGAGCCATGCAGTAGTAACAAACACCGCGGCAGTAACCACCAACAGCCAGGTGGAAGACAATGTACCGCCCACCCCTTCCCTGTCACTGATAGAGGTCTTCCCCACCTCCAGCCCCCCCGGTTCCCACCCTTCCTCTCCAAACCCCCCTTCATTCATGCCCCTCCCTTCACACATGCATACAGCAGCAGCATCTGCCAGCAGAACACCACCAGGCTGTATTATGGGTCATAATACCGCTGGCGACGGTCTACTGGCATGGCGCCGCTGCTGGCAGCAGCGCCACCTTACAGCCATCTGCCGGCATGGCCACAACTGGATTTCCGCGATCCTTCTGGCGGAAATCCGGCTGTGGTTATAATACGGCAGATGGCTGGTAGCACACAGACAGCCACTTTAACACTCTGACAGCCACGGCGGTAGTAACAAACACTGCAGCGGTAACCACCAACAGCCAGGTGGAAGACAATGTACCGCCCACCACATTACAACCCGCCCATCCGCAATCTTTTCCGGGCCGGTACCAACGCCTTCAAAACCACAGCAGAAACAGTACACAGAAGGGAAACCACTCACCTCTTGAAACCCAAGGAAGAATCAGGATGCCATGGAGCCCGAACTACAGGTGTTACCCATGCTGGTGTATCTTCTCATCTGCCAGGAGTATGAAGGGCGGCGGCGACGACGACCATGGTGAGTACTGCACCTAGCACACGGGGGGAGAGAGTGACACACGCAACACGCAACACCCCCACACCCCCCTAACTTCCAACACCATACACACAAACACATGCATCAACATTACATACATACCCCCTAACCCTCTGGAATAACGCAAGGACAAAAGAAATGTCAAATGAGTGTTTTTTATTAGAAATAGTCAGGCATACGTTATAAATTGAAAAACAGTATTTACAAAATATACAATATGTACATAAGGCAGTACATTGTCCACTCAAAATGTCTGTGGGCCACTGGGCTAAAACTCATAGGCCAAGCCCACACTTGACTCCTGCCTCAATACGGAGAGAACACTGCAGGGGTATTAGGTTGAAAACACACAGGCACCTCAGGGGGATGGGGAAGTGGGGGGCACCTCAGCCGGAATATGGGACAACGTCACTGCTCCTGGAGGGGGTTCCATGCCCACAGCGATGTCCTGGGGAGTGCAAAGCCACAGTCTCTCAAGTCTCTCAAGTGGGTGGGTTGGCCACTGCTTGGTCCTGGGGAGTGCAAAGCCACAGTCTCTCAAGTCTCTCAAGTGGGTGGTTTGCCCACTGCTTGGTCCTGGGGAGTGCAAGGGACCTGGCTCTCAAGTCTTTCACATGGGTGGTTTGCCCATTGCTTGCTCCTGGGGAGTGCAAGGCCACATTCTCTCAAGTGGGTGGTTTGCCCACTGCTTGGTCCTGGGGAGTGCAAGGCCACAGTCTCTCAAGTTTCTCAAGTGGATGGTTTGCCCACTGCTTTATCCTGGGGAGTGCTGGTCCACAGTCTCTCAAGTGGGTGGTTTGCCCAATGCTTGCTACTGGGGAGTGCAAGGCCACGGTCTCTGAAGTAGGTGGTTTGCCCACTGCTTGGTCCTGGGGAGTGCAAAGCCACAGCCTCTTAAGTGGATGCATTTCTCCACTGGTTCTGGAGGGGGCTTTGTGCCCAGTGTGCTTCATCCTGCCAAGGATAGGGTGAGTGTATGCATGTCTTGCATGTCTCCACTGGTTCTGGAGGGGGCTTTGTGCCCAATGTGCTTCATCATGACAAGGGTAGGGTGAGTGGATGCCTTCTTCCACTGGTTCTGGAGGGGGCTCTGTGCCCAGTGTGCTTCATCCTGACAAGGATAGGGTAAGTGGATGCCTTCTTCTGCTGGTTCAGGAGGGGCTTTGCGCCCAGTGTGCTTCATCCTGCCAAGGATTGGGTGAGTGGATGCATTTCTCCACTGGTTCTGGAGGGGGCTTTGTGCCCAGTGTGATTCATCCTGCCAAAGATAGGGTGAGGGGATGCCTTATTCCACAGGTTCTGAAGGGGGCTCTGTGCCGAGTGATGCAAAACTTGGGGAGTGGCGTTCACAGTTCCTCACCTGGGTGCCTGAGCCACGAGATTTGAAGTGACCAGGATGCATGATAGTCCATGGAGGCAGGGCTAGAGTCCATCCGGCGGCGGCTATGGCTGCACAGTGGTGGTAGTGCCGGTTCTGGTGGGGGTGCTGCCAGTGGTTGAGGGAGGCTGCAGCCCCTCTCCTGTAGCCTTGGATGACTGCCCACTGGGGATGCTGCTGCTGGCAGTGGTGCTACTGTCAGCAGTGCTGGTGGCGGTGCTTGCGGCGGTGCTTGCAGCAGTGCAGGTGGGGGTGCTGGCTGCAGTGCAGGTGCTGGTGCTGCCATTGGTGGAAGAGGCTCCAGCCATTCTCCTGCAGCCTCGGACGGCTGCCCACTGGGGCTGCTGAGAGTAGTGGTACTTGCGGCGGTGCAGGTGGCGGTGCAGGTGGCAGTGCTTGTGGCAGTGCTAGCGGTGGGGCTGCTGGCAGTGTTGGGTGCGGTGCAGGTGGTAGTGCTGGCACTTGTGGTGGTAGCCAGCAGGCCTGCACCTGCAGGCTCGGATGGCTGAAGTGCCTTGGCTGGTGTTTTGTGCCCCTTCCTGACCTTGTCAGATGGTGGTGTTACCTTGGGTCTGGCAGCTGGAGTCTGAGGTGGCCTTGCTGGGTGGTTGTGGCTCCTTCCCCTTGCTGGATGCTGTTCCCTTCTTCACCTTGCCAGGTGGCGGAATGGTTTTTGCCTTGGCAGGGGTTGGTGGCACACTTGCTGGGCTGAGGGGTGCCCCCTTTGAGCCTCTGATAGCTGCAGGAACCACAGCGGACATGGACTTGGTGGCTGAGGTGCTGGGCTGGGTTTTGGCCACCCTTGCCTGAGGGGAAGGACGGGGGGAGGGTTAGGGAAGTGGTCAATGTTTGCCCGGAAAAGCTTCTTAGGGATGCTGGGGTGGGAGGAGGGAGAAGGTTTGGAAGTGGAGGAAGAGGTAGTGGTTGTAGGAGGTGTCTGTCTGCTGAGTTTGGGTGCAGGTGCATGGGCTGGATGCTGTTGTGAGGTTGATGGCTGTTGGGTGGGTGAGTGCTTGCGGCTGTGTACTTTGGGAGGTGGGGTCACAGACACAGTGGGTGAGGACAAAGGGGACGTGTGCATGGATGTGGAGGTGGTGACTGCCAGTGAGGGGCCTGTGATGATAGGCTTGCTGGTGATGGAGGTAGTGGATGAGGATCTAGTGCACGCAGGTATGAGTGGAGATGCTATTGGGAGGGAGGTGGATGAGGAGGAGGCACAGTGGAGGCAGTAGATGTTGGTGTGTCTGCATGGGGATGGTGCTTGTGTGAGTGCCTGTGAGATGAAGTGTGGTGCTTGTGTTTGCCTGAGCCACTTCTGTGTGTTGATTTGGGTGAATGCTGGTCTGAAGGTGTGCTTGGGATAGGCTGGGGTTGAGGGGATTGGGGCTGGGTAGAGGAAGTTGGAGGGGGAGGCTAGAGACAGGGACAATGGCTGCCATCTGTGAGGAGGCCTGAGCCTGAAATGCTCTCTGTTGGGCCGCACGCCAGTGTGAATGCCCTCAAGGTATGCATTTGTTTGTTGCAAATGACTCTCGACACCCTGGATGGCATTCAGAATGGTTGACTGCCCAACAGTGAGGGATCTCAGAAGTTCAATAGCCTCCTCACTGAGGGCAGCAGGGCTGACTGGAGTGGGGCTTGAGGTGCCTGGGGCGAAGGAGATGCCCACCCTCCTGGGTGAGCGGACACGGGAAACACGCTGAGGGGCTGCTGGGAGGGCGGTGCTGGTAGGGGGGCGGCGGCTGTACCTGTTGTTGGGGTAGGCACAGAGGTGTCCGCCACTGCCAGGGAGCTTCCTTCGGAGGAGGAGTCGCTGTCTGTGGTGTCCCCTCCTGTTCCAGTCGTTGTGCTCCCTTCCGTCCCACTGGTGCCCTCACCGTCGGTAGATTCGGCCTCCCAGCCCATGTGGGATGCAGCTCTCTCCATCGCCGGTGCTTCTGCTCCTCTGCCAGTTGATGCTAATGCACACGAGGACAGGGTAACAAAACAAAAATGGGGGGAGAGACAGAGGATACACTTGGTCAATGCCAGCAACAACACTACCGTTGGTGTACACAACTCACAGGGAACAGCCCTATGCACTATTCCATGCACTACCAGTTACAATGAAAGTCACCAGCCCATGGGGTACAATTCTTAATGCCATCAGCTGCACACCTGAAACAAACAGGGCCCTGACCAGTCGGAGATGCCCACTAACACTATTGAGGTTGGAGTGCTTCAGAGCCTGCACAACAAGGGACGTACCCTGGCATGTTCGCCCTGGCCTAGGGGCACCCACAGTCCACATCCCCACCCAGGTAAAACCTTAACACACGCAAAGTAATGAATCTGAATTTGTACTCACCCCCTTGTGGCTGCTGTGATACCCTCAAGCGCCCATCCAACTCCGGGTAGGCCACCGTCAGGATGCGGAACATCAGGGGGGTCAGGGTACGATGGGCACCCCTTCCTCGGTGGGAGGCCAGCCCCAGCTGGGCCTCCACCATTTTATGTGCCCAGCGGCGCAGGTCCTCCCACCGTTTGCCGCAGTGGGTGGTCCGCCTGTCAAAGACCCACAGGGTCCGCACCTCCTTGGCGATGGCACGCCAAATACCCTTTTTCTGATGGGTGCTGACCCACAGGAAAAATACAGCAGAAAAGGGAATTAATTAATCGTCCGGACGGTCACACTTATGGCCCACCATATCCCTCCCATCCCCTAATGCATATACATTGACCACCATACATGCAGCACTGTGGCCAGGACGCCTCAGCCCCCCCACATGTGGCTTACACACACAGCACTCTAAACCTTCATGGCCCACACATCATGCTCATAGTGTACTCACCTGTTTGTCTGGAGGACCGTAGAGTAAAGTGCACTATGGTAGGAACCCAACCACCAGTCTCTCCAACTCCTCCACACTAAAAGCAGGGGCCCTTTCCCCAGACAAATGAGCCATTGTCGCTTCCAGACACAGGTCACAACCACACTTGAAGAGTAGGTCCTCTCCTGTTGAAGGTCAGGTAGCAAGTGAGTGAACAGATAGAAAATGGCAGTCACGTCTGCGGCAATGCGTGCTGTCACTGCCGGCGTACATCGCCATTGGCTCCTGGAACCCATAGGACCCAATGATAACCAATGCGAAGTTGCGTGGCAGTCATCGACTGCCTTCCGCAACGGCACACAATGCCAGTGGTATTACCTCATTTCCATTTGTCCCTCCTCACAGGTCGAGCAGCCGCCATTTAAGGGCCATTTCATGACCTAACTGCGTCACAGCTGACATTGGCAAAGCAACTGACTCTCGGATTCACATACTGGTTCTGTAAATGAAGAAATACATCATTATTGCAATAGATGTGTGATTATGACCCTCTGCTCATCGTTTTCATCCATAGGCTTCAATCACTGAGGCATCCTCCAGTGTACAGACCCCTGGTGGACCTTGCGACAAAGGAGGACAGACATATTATACTAACATACAGACTTGATCGGGCCTCAATCCAAGAACTGTGTGCCCAATTGGAGCCAGACCTGATGTCAACTATCCGCCAGCCCAAAGGTATCCCCCATCTAGTGCAGGTCCTGTCAGTGCTCCATTTCCTGGCAAGTGGTTCCTTATAAACAACAGTGGCCATGGCATCAGGGATGTCTCAGCTAATGTTCTCCAACGTCTTGACCGGAGTGTTGTCAGCCCTGCTGAAACACATTCGCAGCTACATTGTATTCCCACAGATGGAGGATTTGGCCAAAGTGAAAGCTGACTTTTATGCCCTGGGACATATCCCCAGCATCATTGATGCCATTGATGGTAGCATTTGTCCTCCCCAGAGAAATGAACAAGTGTTCAGGAATAGAAAAAGCTATCACTCTCTCAATGTGCAGATAGTGTGTTTGGCGGACCAGTACATCTCCCATGTGAATGCCAAGTATCCTGGCTCTGTGGATGACGCCTTTGTCTTGAGGAATAGCAGCATCCCATATGTGATGGGCCTACTCCAGAGGCACCGGATGTGGCTAATAGGTGAGCCCAAGGTCCCCATCCAGTATATGTTGGTGTCTGGGTATGGGGTTGTCCTTATGAGATGGTGTGTGGCTACCAGGTATCCCTCGATATTTGCAGGTGACTCTGGTTACCCCAACCTCTCATGGCTACAGACCCGAGTGAGGAATGCCAGGACAAGGGCAGAGGAACGTTACAATGAGGCAAATGGGCGTTCAAGGAGGATAATTGAGAGAACCTTCGGCCTCCTGAAGATCATTGTTGCATGTTGCACAACCTGGTCTTGAGATGCCAGGTGCCTTTTCTGCAGGAGGATGAACCTGAAGATGGTCTTGTGGCAGCGGTGGAGCCTGTGGACAGTGAGGAAAAGGAGGCAGAGGATGAAGATGTAGACAAGAAAAGTACTATCATACAGCAGTACTTCCAGTGACACACATGTAAGATACTGTAACTTCACTTATCATTTCAATTTTCTGTTGGACATTGGACATGGCAGCATGATTTCCCTTTGTTTATGGCTACTTACTGTATCCTTTGGCATCTCTATTTTCAGATCTCTGTGCCCCACTCTGGCTCCTGGTGTGCTTACTGCTGCCCACTACAAGTCATACCAATGTACTGTACAGATGAATTGAAATGTTTTCAGATTGTTGTATTAATACATATTCCAATCAATTGACAGACTCCAGATTTGTATTTTTCCAAGGGTGTTTATTTAAGTGCTAATAAGTAGAGGGGAATGTGTAACGGCCTGGGGTGATGCTGGAGAAATGTCCAGTTAGAGTCCAGTCTCTTGGTATCACAGGTGCATTGTCCAATGGGACATAAGAAGGGAAGCAATGGCAGTTCAAGGTGGACAGGGTGACAAAGTGGGACACAACGGTGACAATCAGGAGAGTCTTATTTCCTGGTGGGGGTCTTGGCAATGTTCTCTGGCTTCTGCCTGGATCGCAGGGACCTTTTCTGGGGTTGTTCTCCTTCTGCAGAGGGTGGGGTGCTGGTGGCCTGTTGTTCCAGTGGTGGGGCCTCCAGTCCATTAGCGCCGGCGGAGTTGGAGGGCTGGGGCTGTTCATCGATGTTCCTAGTGTGAGGGACCCGTTGTTGTGCCACTGCCTCCCTCATGGTATTGGCCATGTCAGCCAGCACCCCTGCAATGATGACCAGGATGGTGTGGGTGTGTTTAAGGTCCTCCCTGATCCCCAGGTACTGTTCCCCCTGCAGCCACTGGGTCTCCTGCAACTTGGCCAGTACCTGGCCCAAGGTCACCTGGGAATGTTGGTAGGCTTCCAGGATCCCTGCAAGGGCCTCGTGGAGAGTGGGTTCCCTGGGCCTGTCCTCCCCCTGTCACACACCAGTCCTACCAGCTTCCCTGTTGTCCTGTGCCTCTGTCCCCTGAACTGTGTGCCCACTGCCACAAGGTCCCTGATTGTCTTGAGTTTGGGGGGTTCCCTGGGGTCCCTGTAGTGGTGGACACACTGCTGATTGACGTATCCTGGGGACAGGAGGATGGGCCCGCTGTGCGGGTCCTGTGCTGGTTTTTCCTGAGGAGGGAGGCTCTGTGGTGGGTTCGGACTATACCTGTGTACCTGACTGTTCAGAGGTCCCTGATGGGCCAGGTTGGTCATTGTGATCCAGACGTGCAGAGCTGCTGTCATCACTGTGAGCCTCTTCTGTATGGGGACTGGATGTTGGTGGGGGTCCTGTAGGGATGTAAATGCAGTGGTATTGCATCTGTGTGTGCCATCTTATGCATGGTTGTGTTTCCCTGTAGGTTTGTGATAGCCCTGTCAGCTTGGCCTTGTGTGCGTGGTGATTCTCTCTAATGGGCATGCTGTGGTGATAGGTGTCCATGCAGGTCTGTGATGGGTGTCCATGCATGGGTATTTCTTGCAGGGTTTGTTATTGGGGTGGGTGTTTTGTGATATTGGGGTATTTGTGAGTTGGTGGAGGGATGGGGTGACGGTAGGAGTTTGTGATGGCATGCAGGTAGGGTTAGGGGATAGAGCAGTAAAGATTTGACTTACCAGAGTCCAGTCCTCCTGCTACTCCTGCCAGGCCCTCAGGATGCATGATCTCCAAGACTTGCTCCTCCCATGTTGTTAGTTGTGGGGGAGGAGGTGGGAGTCCACCGCCAGTCCTCTGTACTGCTACCTGGTGACTTGTAACCAAGGAACGCACCTTCCCCTGTAGGTCGTTCCACCTCTTCCTGATGCCATCCCTTGTTCTGGGGTGCTGTCCCACGGCATTGACCCTGTCCACGACTCTCCACCATAGATCCATCTTCCTTGCAATGGACGTCTGCTGCACCTGTGATCTGAATAGCTGTGGCTCTACCAGGATAATTTCCTCCACCATGACCCTTAGCTCCTCCTCTGAAAACCTGGGGTGTCTTTGGGGAGCCATAGATGTGGTGGGAGTGCTATGTGTGAGGATGTGTGGGGTGATGTGTTGGGGTGTGTGCTGTGAGGTGCGTGGATGGTGTATGGGTGATGGTGTTTTGTGGCTCAGATTGAGTGGGTGCTCCTGTCTTGTCTCTCTCTGTTTGGTATCTTTGTTTTTCATCGAAAGGGTTGTGGGTAATGTGGGTGTGTGTTTTATATTGGATTGGGTGTATGTGTCAAGTGTGTGGTTTGAATTGTCTAATGTGGTGGAGTTTTGTTAGTGTGTATGTATTATGAGCACGGCAATGTGTACCACCATTGGTTTACCGCTGTTGAAACACCGCTGCAGTGATTTGTGGGTCCTGATAATGTGGGCGTATTCCTGTTGGCGCAATGGTGTGGGTTTTGGTACCGCCAGTTTTTCACTGACCTTTGGTCTGGCAGACTTGTGTGGGTGTCTGTATGGTGGCGGATTTCTCTGTGTGGGTCATAATACCCGTAGCTGTATACCGCTGCGGTCATGGTATGTTGGTGGCCGTCAGCACTGCATTAGGCAGCATTTACAGCCAAGGTTGTAATAAGGGCCATAGTATGCAAGTGTTTTGTAGGAGATACAAAGCATCTTGAAAGAGAATCTTCTGGCAACCAGTAACCAATACAGGGCCCTTAATGGAGCGGAGATGTAAACTTGTGGCTTTAGATACAGGAACAATCTGGCAGCAAGATTTTGAATTCAATGTAGTTTTTTCATAGTTGATAGAGGTGAGCCACGGTAGAAGCCACTGGCACAATCAAGTTTAGACAGAACAAAGCAACAGGAACTTGGACCTTGTGTGGAAATCCTTGTTGGGTTATATGCAGGTTTCATATTAATGAAGCATGATCTTGCTAAAATATTAATGTGGGCATCATCCATTGATAGTTTAGAGTCCATGAAGTTAGAAATGGGGTTTCTGGTTGTCTAGGCTAGACATCTAAGCCAGACATTGTTGTTCTTGAGCCCCTTCGTGCCCCCCCTAATGCCACCATGGTAGCATTGTATTTACCATGGCGCTAAGCAGAGGGACTAGCATCATCATGTTTTACGCTAGTCCGGTGCTTTGCAGAATTAGCATACAAAATGATGACGCTAGTCCTGCAAAGCAGCCAGAGGCCCTTGAAATTAATGAGAGACTCTTTTTAACAACTGCACTTAGCAGGTGTTAAAAAATGCTGATAAATATGGCACACAGGAATCTCATAGAAACTTTGTAAATATGGCACACCGTAAATGCCACTTTAGCGCTGCCTTTTCTTCCAAAAAATGCCGCTATGTCAGAGCTAAGGTGGCACTAGGGGCTCATAAATATGCTCTCACATGTTTAGGTCGCCATTGATGCATAGGTTGGTGTGTAGAGTCAGAAGGTTTGAAACTGTGTCTAGAAATTTGTCTAAGAATGTTCGATTGCTAAGTGGTGGTCAGTAAAGAAGGAGAAAGTTATAGGAGAAAGGTCGAGTAGGATTGCAGCTAGTGATGAGGGACTTAAAAACTTGTATAGAAACATTCACAGCTTTTTTGAGATTTATAATTTCCATGAATATAACAGCTAGTCTACTTCCTCTTTTGCCTATGTGATTATGCATTTATTTGTAAGAAGGTTATAGATTGTGTTTTGTTGTTTGTGTGAGTTTATTTTGTGGAAGTGCGAGTACTATCCTTTGGGCTTGTAGTAAGGTCACGATTAGTGATGTTGTTAACTGTATTAGAATAGTAATAGTGTTTGTCTATATTGTTATCCTTATCCAACAGGCTCAGAAGGGATTTTGTTGTGTCTGTATGTGTAGGGGGTGGGGACAGTGGTTGAGAGCGAAGTGGTAGGCTGCGCTGTTGATTTTTGTGGTATTCTTGTGTAATGGACATGGAGATGGAAAGTTGTGAGCAGGGGTGTGTTGTTTATGTTGTGTATATGTTGAGGGGTGGTTGTGGAGCATGTGGGCCATGTTTTAAGGTTCCAAATTGTGCCATGGGTCAGTGATGAGTGGATGAGTATTGTTGTGTATTGGACAAGTTTGTGTTTGGTGTTAGTGAATGTTTGAAAATTTGTGTGCAAAGTTGTTGTAGGATGTGTATTATTTGTGTGGGCATGAGGGAGGGAGTGGGCATGTATACTTTTTAATGGAATGTAGCAAGAAACTGTGTGTGTGTTTTGTTTGTTTTCTGTGTAATATTGGCGTTGTGAGTTTGTATGTAGGATCTGGTTCTAAAGTACTGGTGGGGAGTGTATGTTAAAGGAGGATGTTGGTGTGTGCTGGAAATGTGTGTGTGGTGTATGAGAAGAGATGAACAGGAGTTGCCAGTGTTTGCAGATGATTTGGTAGCTTGATGAAGTAGTATTTGGGGTGGAGCGTAAGTAGTGTTTGTGAGTTTTTGGTAAAAAGGGAAGGTTTTTTTGGGAGGATGATATGAGAGAGGGTTGGTAGTGGTGGGATGGGATGTGTTAGGAGTCAGTAAAAGGTAGAGCTGTTTTTTGTATGAAAAGGGAGGATGTGTTTGAGGAATTAAGCTTATATGTAATTTGTTTTTGTGTTGTGTTGGTGTTGCGTGTGCTTGATAGTAATATGCAGCAGAGGAGTGGATATGTGAGGGTAAAGGTGTAATTGTGTGGCAGTAAGTGTAGAAGGATATATAGATGTTTTTTGTGGTGTTTTGTAGTGTTTGATACGAGACTGAATTGTGGATTGAGTGTTTTTGTGAAAGAAAAGTGAGTATTTGCTGAGTCAGTGTTTTTATGTTTAAAGATGTGGATGAGTTATGGTGGTGGCTGTAATTGGCCATAGACCGGACTTAGCCTAAAGGGCCCAAATAGGTTACACCCTTGTTCTCCCCACTCTTGACCTCAACACCCAGACTGAGATGTCCTGATTCATATGGTTAAAAAGCCCTAGTGATCAGATGACCTTTGACCGATGTGACCCCTAGCCCTAACTCTAACCAGTCAAATCACTAGCCCTAAAGCCAAATGGAAGCCTAGCCCTATTAACAGCCTTAGCCCTATCAACCAATCAATCAATCAATCATAACTATAGCCCTAAGCCCTAGCTCCAACACTAACCTTAGCCCTCATAACTAATCAGAACCCTAGCCCTAAGTCCCAGCACCATTATGAACCCAAGCCCTATCAACCAATCAGAACCCCAACCCTAAGCCCTAGCACCAATATAAACCCAATCACTATCCACCAATGTGTACCATAGCCCTAACTGCCAACCAGAACCCTTAGCCAAAGCCATAGGTCCAATACAAACCCTAGTCCTATTAACCAATCACATCCTTAAGCCTAGCACCATTACAAACCCAAGCCCTATCAACCAATAGGAAGCCTAGTCCTAGCAACCAATGAGAAAATGGAAGGAATAGCCAATAAAACCCTTATTTTTAGCACACCTGACTTTTAACTTAAGGAGCTGTGCACGGTGTGAGGGGAGGGGCGAGACCTGCTCAGGTGCCTGTGGGAAAATCACTAAAGCACAGATTTGTGTGCAGGGGGCAGGGAAATTCTCCTGGGCTCAGAAACTCCTTGGATAGAGACAGACCCAACGTATACTTTGTAGTTCCTGTTCAACCCTGTAAGTAAGGTAAAGAATCTAAAGCCACTAAATAATGCATTTCACACACTTAAAATACCCTTGTATTTCTAGCAAAAACAAGTGGTACATGCACTTTCCAAACCACAAAACAGATTAAGCAGTCTCCTGGGGAAAAACTCAGGTTAGGCTAAGGGGTATATTTTTTGCTTTTTTACCTTGTGAAAAATGAGGGGAGGGGGGGCGCTTCTAGTATCCTTAGCATAGTTTAGGAAAGAAATGTAAATAATCACAGGTAGAATAAAACAGCAGTTTTAATCCCAAGAATAGCACAGCAACAGAGTCTGTGCTCATACCACCTGTCCTTCGGCCTATAATCCTCAGGGTTTTAAGTAACATTTCCTGTACATTGATTTACACACATGTATGACTTATTGTGCCTCTGTGTGATGTAAAACGCCCTGACACACTACATAATAGCTCAATAAGAGAACTAAATTAAATATAAACTATTTGGTGCCATTTAAATCATTGTTAGAGTAATTACTCATACGCACAGCTAAATCTTGCATTTTTTCAGTTTATGCACAATTCTTACATGGGGGATGGGTTGAATAAAGTCAAAAACCTGCCTCCAAGTCATAGTTTCTATAAAGTACATCTGAAGTGATAAAGTATGTGCATTTGTTTCCTTCTTAGCATTGGCATCTAGGTATTAGACTCTAGATGGGCCTCAACATGGATCATACTTGAACAAAAGCATTGCTGCTGGTTCTTTAAATCAGACCTTTGTTTGTGCCTAGCTAGAAGTGAAAATAAGAAAGCCACCAGGTTACTGAACCAAATGGAAGGTAGACACTGCTCAATTGTGTACCGGTGTCGAAAAAGACACCAGTGCAAATTCAGCATATTTCCCTGCAAGAAATGACTGATAGAACTGGGGTCTGGCATGATTCTCCTACTTTTCAACACTGGTTATTATGTAAGTACCACATTTATCCCAAAGGACAAGAAGCAGCAACAGTTCTGAACCTGTAGCAAGGTGGTTTGCTCCATCTTTAAATCAAAGTAGAAAGTAAGCTTACATTGGAGACACGTGTGATCTTGCCCCATACGATGGTCATTTGCAGAACATCAAACTCTATAGTTGGACCAGGTGCTGCAAGCAAGGCACAAGAATTGTGTGGGCTACAACCAACCTGCACTGCTATAAGGATATGGTGAAGTCATCATTTGTAAATAAGGGAAAACAACGAACCTCCTGGCTAGCAAAGAACAAGAACGTAAAGTAGCCAACCACCTTAGTCTCTCCACCAAGATCAAACTTGAAGGTGTGTATGAGCTCTAACTCTACAGTCCTGAACTTAGAAGTTATGACCATAGTCTTGGATGCTGAAAATAAACAAAATCAGGCAGTTTAACCACCTGGTATATTAATTACACAAGACTCTGTGCTGTAGGCAGAACAAAGAAATCAGTGTATGATGTAGTGTCTATGGTAAAATCGATGATATTATTGCCAACTTTTTTACGAAAAACTCAGTAAGTGTATGATGCAGTCATTTTCGACAGTAGAAGCTTTGTATAATGGTGGAAACAAGTGAAACCACAGAAACAAACTTGCTTGTGAGGATGCTGTCAGGAGGTAAAGAATTCCAGGTGTTAGACCACAGCATGTTCTTGAGAACCTAACCAAATAAGACCCATTCTGTAACAACAAGTTTGCAGTGAAGTGAGGATTCTAGAATCAACTTTCAGAGCACAAATGCTCCATGGAATATGTATGGTTTTCTCTATACAATAGATCACATCCTAGAGGATACAAACAGGAATCTCTACCAAGTACAACTGACTTGTTATAAAACAGACAGTACTATTGAGGTGGGAAATTTCATATGTAGCATTCCTTACGCACAGCCTTCGTATTATTAGTTTTAGTCTCTACGCATTTTGCTGTTTTCTAGATGCAACAAAGTAGAGTGTTTGGTAACAGTAATTAAAGTGAGTGTTTGAAGATCTCACTTTTGTCTACCTGGATATATTGGACCTGTACAAACAATATGAATGTCTACATTCACTTGCACATCATAATTTTCTGCTATTGTAGTAGAATCTGAAAAATTTGAGACTACATTTAATACAATTTTTCAACAGTGTACAGCACCACTTAACAAATATAGTGATAAAGTATTAACAAATCCTAAAAACATATTAATGTTATGTGTTGACGTAAAAAATATTAGCCATTGATTAATCATGTTGTTTTGGGCCTACTTGACAAGCCTCATGCTAAATTACCTGACATGAAATTTTTTTGTAAATGTTCTGTGAAAGAAGAGAATCAACGTTATTCCTTGTTCACACGGGGATGACCAAGCAGTTTGTAAATGTCTTAGACTTTCTCATGAGAACTGCCTGCTAGAATGTCTTGTACTAGGCAATGCAACATTGTAGATTTGATGTGTGAGACAGCGATGTATCCAGGACTGAACAATGGATGCACTGACTGCAGCTGGGATTGCAACAAGAAAGTTACCTGAGGAACCTTATGATGGAACCAGGGAAAGAGGAGCCAATCATCGACATGTGAAAGACAGTTTAGTTATATTTTAAATATATAGGTTATAGCCTATTGGTTCTACTGTAAACATACTCAATTCTGACCAATGACAGCATGAGAAAAGTGGAGCAAAACCACTTTGCACACCGAACCATGTCGTAAAAGGGTTTCTGCCATTTTTAGTCCGCATTAGCACCAAATTTAAACACACAAGCAGGAAAAAGTTCAAGTGCAACTGAAAATGGAAGATTCAGGCCAGGAGAGACCCTAGGGAGACCCCAATCGCCCAAGCACCAGCCAGGAGGATCCACAGAAGTCCCTGGATAAGGAGAAGAAAAAGCGCAAGTGTTGCTTCAGTGAGGAGGAGCATTACATGCTTGTCAGAGAGGTGACGGCGCACCAATCCCAGCTCTATCTCATCTCCAAATTGTCAAATGGTAAGAGCGAGGCTATATGGCAGCAAATAGAGGACAAAATCAACTGTGTGGCAGAGGTGAAGAGAAATGCCAATGAGTGCAAGAAGCGCTGGCAAGATTGCAAGCGTAGAGCTAAGGAGAAATTGGCCAAGAAGAGAAAGGCAGCACTTCAGACTGGAGGTGAAAGTCTTGCTCCACAGGAGGACCTGGATGAGCTTGAGGAGATGGTTGCAGCAATCATCCCGGAAGAGCTAGTCACAGGAATCCAAGGACAGGACAGCACAGACTACCAACCATCATCACAATTTCCACTATAGCTCGCAACCCGTGGAACACAACACATACAGGGTGAACACAAAACAACTCAGACACATTCATATTACACACATGGGAATTGGCAAACAATTGAACGAATACAACACATGGTGCATGTCTGTGAACCTAATAGCACTCATTACGGAATTTGCCGGCGGAGGCTGCCCACCAAAGTCCTCTGTTGGAAAAACAGCCAGTGCAGTCTTCCCTTCCTCAGTAGACATTATGAGATTCCAGCTGGGACAGTGGGTGGAAACCGTGTCTCGGGCTGCCAGCTCTGTTGGAAACTCACCACAACATTGACGTTGGCTTGTAATATAGCCAGCACCAATGTTAGGGTGTGCTTATCACTGCCTGTAATGTGAGCAGTGGAAAGTGCAAAGGGGCTGCCCATGGGGGCCCCTGCACTTCCAAAGCCAAGTGCAAGGGCAGTGCAGGGGCACCCAGGGGCGCCCCACACTCCATTACCACCAGCTGTTACATGGTGGACAGACTGCCATGCAAAGGCTGGTGGGAAAGTGGGATAATAATCTGGAGGGCAGAGCTGAGTGCAATGCTGACCTGGAGGATAAAGACCGTTGACACCACTAGCCCATAGGCATTGGACCGTGGCGCTCACACCATGGTCCCAATGTGCCTGTTGGACCACTGCAGTTGGCGGTGGTCCGAGCACCATTGTAAGTCAGTTGATCATAGGACCGCCAGACTCATCATAAGGGACCATGACCCTCATTACAACATTGGTGGTAAGTGCCGCTTACCGCCATGCTGACTGCCGCCAGCATACCGCGACTGCGGCAGTATACCGCTACCCGTATTATGACATGCACATAGAAATCGGCCACTATACAGACACACACGCAAGTCCCCCAGCCCAAAGGCAAGTGGTACCAAAACCCACACTGTTGCGCCAACAGAAATACGCCCACAGCATCATGATCCACGAATCGCCGCGGCGGTCATTCAACCGCGGTAATCCATTGGCAGTACACACTGCCATGCTCAAAATATACACACACTAACAAAACAACACCACATTGGGCAATTCAAACTACACACACTTGATACACATACACACACTAAACCCACAACACTATAAAACACACACCCACAATACCCACAACCCTTTACGAGCCAAAGATTTTGACAAGTGGGAGAGATACAAGCCAGAAGCACCCACTGAATCTGAGCCACAAAACACCATCACCCATACACCATCCACGCACCTCACAGCACACACCCCAACATATCACCCCCACATACCCTCACACATACCACTTACACTACACCCATGGCACCACAAAGACATAGGGGTCATGGTGACAGAAATCATCCGGGTAGAGCCACAGGTATTCGGATCACAGGTGCCGCAGACGTCCATTGCTCGGAAGATGGAGCTATGGCGGAGAGTCGTGGACAGGGTCAACACCGTGGGACAGCACCCAAGAACAAGGGATGACATCAGGAAGAGGTGGAACCATCTACGGGGGAAGGTGCGTTCCATGGTTGCAGACACCAGATAGCTGTACAGAGGACTGGCGGTGGATGCCCACCTCCTTCCCCACAACTAACAACATGGGAGGAGCAAGTCTTGGCAATCATGCATCCTGAGGGCCAGGCAGGAGTAGCAGGAGGACTGGACTCTGGTTAGTCAAATATTTACTACCTTATCCACTCTACCTGCATGCCATCACAAACTCCTACCCCTACCCTCACCCCATCACTCCACCACCTCATATATACCACACCATCACAACCCACCCATCCCAATACCAAGGCCTGCATGCTACACCAATGCATGGACCCCATCACAGACCTGCATGGACACCCATCACTCCATCACCCCCGCATGCACACTAGTGACAATCACTTAGCCAAACCAATCACAACTCACACAAGCCAAAGCTTCCTTGCTAATAACAACAAGAGGGAAACATATCCATGCACAAGATGGCACACGCAGATACAATAACACTACATTTACATCCCCACAGGACCCCCACTCAACATCAACGGAGAGAAGGTGCCAGCCACATCCAGTCCCTCCCCAGAAGAGTCCCACAGTGATGACAGCAGTTCTGCACGCCTGGATCACGACGATCAGCCTGGCCCATCAGGGACCTCTGGACAGTCGGTGACCCAGGCACAGTCCCAACCCAGCACAGAGCATCCCCCCTCAGGAAACATCTCCACCGCACCCACCCAGTGGGCCCATACCTCTGCCCCCAGGACACGTCAATCAGCAGTGTGTCCACCCCTACAGGGACCACAGGCAACCCCACAAACACAGGACAATCGGGGGCCAGGGGTCCTTGGCAGTGGGCACACGGTTCAGGGGACAGAGACACAGGACAACAGGGGAGATGGGAGGACTGCTGTGCGACAGGGGGAGAACAGGCCAAGGGAACCTACTCTCCATGAGGCACTCACCAACATCCTTGGAGCATACCACCATTCTCAGGAGACCATGATGCAGATACTGGCCAAGTTGCAGGAGACCCAGCGGCAGCAGGAGGGACAGTACCTGGGACAGTAGCTGGGATCACTAGTCACACCGGAGAACAGCCCTCCACCTCCGCCGATGCTAGTGGACAGGAGGCCCCGCCACAGGACCAACAGGCCACTAGCACCCCACCCTCTGCAGCAGGAAAAAAACCCTGCAAACGGTCCATACGATCCAGGCAGAAGCCAGAGAGCATTGCCAAGACCCCCACCAGGAAATGAGACCCTCCTGATTGTCAACCTTCTGTCCCACTCTGTCATCCTGTCCACCTTCAACTGCCATTGCTCCCCTTCCTATGCCCCCTTGGACAATGCACCTGTGATACAAATAGACTGGACTCTATCCTGGAGATTCCTCCATCAGCAACCCACCCCATTGCAATACCCACTCCACTTATTAGCACCGAAATAAACACCCTTTGAACAAAATCAAATATGAAGTCTGTCAATTGTTTGACAAATGTATTAGTTTCACAAACTCTAAACATTGCAAATCAAATGCACTGTAATATTTACATAGGTCTGACCAGTGGTGGGCAGCAGTAAACACTCCAGGAGCCAGAGTGGGGCACAGAGATCTGAAAATAGAGATGCCACTGGGTACAGTAAGTGGCCATAGAAATAGGGAATTCAGGCTGTCATGTTCAATGTCAAACATAAAACTGTAATGGAAGGTGAAGTTACAGTGTCCTACCTGTGTGTCACTGGAAGTACTGTTGAATTAGTGTATTTCTGTTGTCCACATCTTCTTCCTCTGCCTCCTATGACTCCTCTTTGTCACTGTCCACAGGGTCCACCGCTGCCACACAACCATCCCCAGGCTCATCCTCTCGCAGAAAAGGCACCTGCCGTCTCAAGGTCAGGTTGTGCAACATGCAACGATGATCTGGCACACCTTTTTGGGTGAGTAGCACAGGGATCCACCTGTCAGATGGAGGCACTGGAATCTGGCCTTCAGGAGGCCAAAGGTACGCTCAATAATCCTCCTTGTTTGCCCATGTGCCTCATTGTAACGTTCCTCTGCCTTTGTCCTGGCATTCCTCACTGTGGTCAGTAGCCATGAGAGGTTGGGGTAACCAGAGTCACCTGCAAATATCGAGGGATACCTGTTAGCCAGACACTCACCCTTAGGGCCAAACTCACACCCATATACCTACATCAACTGGGTGGGGACCATGGACTCACCTATTAGCCACGTCTGGTGCCTCTGGAGTTGAGACATAACATAAGGGATGCTGCTATTCCTCAGGATAAAGGCATCATGCACAGAGCCAGGATACTTTGCGTTGACATGGGAGATGGACTGGTCAGCCAAACACACCATCTGCACATTCAGAGAGTGAAAGCTTTTTCTATTTCTGAACACTTGTTCATTTCTCTGGGGGGGGACAAATGCAATATGTGTACCATCAATGGCACCAATGATGTTGGGGATATGTCCCATTGCATGGACGTCAGCCTTCACTGTGGCCAAATCCTCCACCTGGGGGAATACTATGTAGCTGTGCATTTGTTTCAGCAGGGCAGACAACACTCTGGTCAGCACGTTTGAGAACATAGGCTGTGACATCCCTGATGCCATGGCAACTGCCGCTTGGAAGGAACCACTTGCCAGGAAATGGAGCACTGACAGGACCTGCACTAGAGGGGGGTACCTGTGGGGTGGCGGATAGCTAAGATCAGGTCTGGCTCCAATTGGGCACACAGTTCTTGGATTGTGGCCCTATCAAGTCTGTAGGTCAGGATAATGTGCCTGTCCTCCATTGTCACTAGGTCCACCAGGTGCCTGTACACGGGGGGATGTCTCCATCTCCTATTCATCCTCAGTGGTTGAACTCTAGTGTGAAAAACGGTGAGCAGAAGGTCATATACACATATATTATTCCAACATTAATATGCCATTTTTTCTTTACAGAAACAGTATGTGAAGTCGTAAGTCAGTTGATGTGCCAATGTCTGCTGTGATGCAGTTAGGTGCCATGGCCTGTGCCCCCCTGAAATGGCGGCTGCCTGACCTGTGAGGAGGCACAAGTGGAAATGAGGTAATACTGCTGGCATTGTGCGCCATTGCGGTCGGCGGTCGGTGACCTCTGCGCAACACCACATTGGTTATTATTGGGCCCTATGGGTTCCAGGAGCCAATATAGATGTACGCCGGCTGTGACGGTATGCACCGCCATGGACGTGACTGCCATTTTCTATCTGCTACCTGACCTTCAACAGGAGAGAACCTACACTGCAAGTGCTGCTGTGACCTGTGTCTGGAAGCGACAATGGCTGGAGTGTCTGGGGAAAGGGCCCCTGCCTTCACTTCAGAGGAGTTGGAGAGACTGGTGGATGTGGTCCTACCCCAGTACACTTTACTCTATGGTCCTCCAGACAAACAGCTCAGTACACTGTCAGCATGATGCATGGGCCATGAATGTATGGATTGCTGTGTGTGTAAGCCTCATGTAGGTGGGGGTCTGAGTGGTCCTGGGCTGCATGTATGGTGGGGAATGTACAGGGAGTGCAGAATTATTAGGCAAATGAGTATTTTGACCACATCATCCTCTTTATGCATGTTGTCTTACTCCAAGCTGTATAGGCTCGAAAGCCTACTACCAATTAAGCATATTAGGTGATGTGCATCTCTGTAATGAGAAGGGGTGTGGTCTAATGACATCAACACCCTATATCAGGTGTGCATAATTATTAGGCAACTTCCTTTCCTTTGGCAAAATGGGTCAAAAGAAGGACTTGACAGGCTCAGAAAAGTCAAAAATAGTGAGATATCTTGCAGAGGGATGCAGCACTCTTAAAATTGCAAAGCTTCTGAAGCGTGATCATCGAACAATCAAGCGTTTCCTTCAAAATAGTCAACAGGGTCGCAAGAAGCGTGTGGAAAAACCAAGGCGCAAAATAACTGCCCATGAACTGAGAAAAGTCAAGCGTGCAGCTGCCACGATGCCACTTGCCACCAGTTTGGCCATATTTCAGAGCTGCAACATCACTTGAGTGCCCAAAAGCACAAGGTGTGCAATACTCAGAGACAATGGCCAAGGTAAGAAAGGCTGAAAGACGACCACCACTGAACAAGACACACAAGCTGAAACGTCAAGACTGGGCCAAGAAATATCTCAAGACTGATTTTTCTAAGGTTTTATGGACTGATGAAATGAGAGTGAGTCTTGATGGGCCAGATGGATGGGCCCGTGGCTGGATTGGTAAAGGGCAGAGAGCTCCAGTCCGACTCAGACGCCAGCAAGGTGGAGGTGGAGTACTGGTTTGGGCTGGTATCATCAAAGATGAGCTTGTGGGGCCTTTTCGGGTTGAGGATGGAGTCAAGCACAACTCCCAGTCCTACTGCCAGTTCCTGGAAGACACCTTCTTCAAGCAGTGGTACAGGAAGAAGTCTGCATCCTTCAAGAAAAACATGATTTTCATGAAGGACAATGCTCCATCACACGCGTCCAAGTACTCCACAGCGTGGCTGGCAAGAAAGGGTATAAAAGAAGGAAATCTAATGACATGGCCTCCTTGTTCACCTGATCTGAACCCCATTGAGAACCTGTGGTCCATCATCAAATGTGAGATTTACAAGAAGGGAAAACAGTACACCTCTCTGAACAGTGTCTGGGAGGCTGTGGTTGCTGCTGCACGCAATGTTGATGGTGAACAGATCAAAACACTGACATAATCCATGGATGGCAGGCTTTTGAGTGTCCTTGCAAAGAAAGGTGGCTATATTGGTCACTGATTTGTTTTTGTTTTGTTTTTGAATGTCAGAAATGTATATTTGTGAATGTTGAGATGTTATATTGGTTTCACTGGTAATGATAAATAATTGAAATGGGTATATATTTTTTTTTGTTAAGTTGCCTAATAATTATGCACAGTGATAGTCACCTGCACACACAGATATCCCCCTAACATAGCTAAAACTAAAAACAAACTAAAAACTACTTCCAAAAATATTAAGTTTTGATATTAATGAGTTTTTTGGGTTCATTGAGAACATGGTTGTTGTTCAATAATAAAATTAATCCTCAAAAATACAACTTGCCTAATAATTCTGCACTCCCTGTATATGCGTAAGGGGATGGGGGATATGTTGGGCCATGAGTTTACCAATCCAGACGGTATGACTAATACCTTTTCTGATGTTTTTTTTCCTGCACGTCAGCACCCATCAGAAAAGGGGATTTGGCGTGCCATCACCAAGGAGGTGCGGACCCTGGGGGGTCTTTGACAGGCAGAGCACACACTGCCGTAAACGGTGGGAGGATCTGAGCTGCCGGGCAAGGAAGATGGCGGAGGCCCAGCTGGGGCTGGCCTCCCAACGAGGAAGGGGGGCCCGTCGTACCCTGACCCCCCTGATGTTCTGCATCCTGACGGTGGCCTATCCAGAGTTGGATAGGCGCTTGAAGGCATCACAGCAGCCACAAGGGGGTGAGTACAGATTGAGAATCATAACTTTGTGTGCATTAAGGTGTTATCCGGGTGAGGGATGTGGGCTGTGGGAGCCCCTAGGCCAGGGCAAACATGGCAGGGTATGTCCATAGATGGGCAAGCTCAGATGCACTCCCACCCCAATAATGTTAGTGGGCATCTACTACTGGGCAGGGTCATGTGGGTTTCAGGTGTGCAGCTAATGGCTTTAGACATTGTACCCCATGGGCTGGTGCCTAGCATTGTGACAGGTAGTGCATGGTCTAGTGCATAGCGCTGTTCCCTGTGAGTTTTATATGCCAATGGTAGTGTTGTTGCTGGCATTGACCAAGTGTATCCTCAGTCTTTCCCCCCACTTTTTGTTTTGTCACCCTGTCCTTGTGTGCATTAGCATCATCTGGCAGAGGAGCAGAGGCACCGGCGACGGAGGGAGCTGCATGCCACATGGGCCTGGAGGCTGAATCCTCCGACCGTGAGGGCACCAGTGGGACGGAGGGCGCAGGGAGCACCATGACAGAGACAGGAGGGGACACTACCGACAGCGACTCCTCCTCCGATGGAAGCTCCCTGGCAGTGGCGGACACCTCTGTGCCCATCCCAACTACAGGTACAGCCGCCATCCCCCATACCAGCACCTCCCTCCCAGCAGCCCCTCAGCGTGTTTCCAGTGCCCGCTCTCCCAGGATGGTGGGCATCTCCTTCGCCCCAGGCACCTCAGGCCCTGCCCCAGTCATCCCTGCTGCCCTCAGTGAGGAGGTGATTGACCTCCTAAGATCCCTCACTGTTGGGCAGTCAACCATACTGAATGCCATCCAGGGTGTAGCAGGACATTTGCAACAAACAAATGCATACCTAGAGGGCATTCATTCTGGTGTGGCGGCCCAACAGAGACCATTCCAGGCTCTGGCCAACGCACTGATGGCAGCCATTGTCCCTGTCTCCTGCCTCCCCCTCAAACTTCCTCTACCCAGTCCCAATCCCCTCAACCCCAGCCTATCCCAAGCACACCTTCAGACCAGCAATCACCCAAATCAACACACAGAAGTGGCTCAGACAAACACAAGCACCACACTTCATCTCACAAGCACTCACACAAGCACCATCCACATGCAGACACACCAACATCCAGTGCCTCCACTGTGTCCTCCTCCTCCTCGTTGTCCGCCTCCCTCCCAGTAGCATCTCCACTCACACCTGCATGCACTACATCCTCATCCACTACCTCCATCACCAGCACGCCTATCACTACATGCCCCTCACTGGTAGTCACCACCCCCACGTCCATACACACGTCCCCTGTGTCCTCTCTCACTGTGTCTGGGACCCCTCCTCCCAAAGTACACAAACGCAAGCACTCAGACACATAACAGCCAACCACCTCACGACAGCATTCAGCCCATGCACCTGTACCCAAACAAAGCAGACTGACACCTCCCAGTGTCCCTAACAACAATTCCTCACCAACATTGACCTATTCCCTGACCCCCTGTCCTTCACCTTGGGCCAGGGTGGCCAGAGCCCAGCCCAGCACCTCAGCCGCCCAGTCCACAGCCACTGTGGTTTCTGCAGCAAGTGCAGGTGTGAGAGGCTCCAAGGAGTCACCCGTCAGCCCAGCCAGTGTGCCAGCACCACCTGTCAAGGCCAAGAAGGGTCCACAACCTAGCAAGGGCAAGAAGGGGACACCAGCCAGCAAGAAAAAGACAACAGCTGGCAGAGGCAAGGAGGCACCACCATCTGCCAGGGGCAGGAAGGGGCACACAACACCAGCCATGGCACTTCAGCCATGCAAGGCTGCATGTGAAGGCCTGGAGGCTACCACCACCACTGACAGCACCTCCACCTGCACCGCGGGCAACACTGCCACCTGCACCACGTCCAGCACCGCCACATGCATCGCCACCAGCAGCACCACTGCCAGCAGCAGCAGCCGAAGTGGGCAGCCGTCTAAGGCTGCAGGTGAAGGCCTGGAGGCTATCACCCCCACTTCCCACACCGCCACCTGCAGCTCAACTGGCATCCACTGAGCAGCCGTCACCACCAGCGAGTAGTGTGTAGTGGTGACTACATGGGCTGCAGTGCATCCTGGCCCCTGCAACACCTGTCAGTGTGACACACAGGTGAGAGACTGTGACCTTGCACCATCCAGGATGAAGCACACTGGGCACAAGGCCCACTCCAGAGCCAGTGGAAGAAATCATCCACTAGAGAGATTGTGGCTTTGTACTCCCCAGGACCAAGCAGTGGGCAAACCACCCACTTGAGAGACTGTGGCCTTGCACTCCCCACTGGCAGGCAACGTAGAGGGAGCATGGACGTGCATCATAACAAGTCATGAAATCACAGAGGCACACACTCTCCACTGTGTAGAGTACAGCAGTCCCTGGCGGACATAGCTGCTGCCATGAGGTAGAGGCCACAACATTTTCCCTCCCAAACTGGCAGCAGCATAGCAGACAACAAGCTGGAGTCCATTCAGCCGGAAGTGGCCTCCCTCAGGGGAGACATGGCTGTCTACCACCACGATGTTGAACCTATATTAAAAAATAAGCACTTCCTGCTTCCTGCAGTGATCCCTTATTTCATATCACAAATGGCTGCTGCTGGGAACTTGGACTCCACATCTTTATCCCCTGAAGTGTGTGTGGCCCCCTCTACCTCTACAACAGCACCACCAATGGCACAAGAGGCATCACACACATCAGAGGATGAAGATGTGGAACAAACTACTTTCAGTAGGAAGAGTACCCGGTAGCACCAGCATGTGCCACATGGGCAATTCTCCTAAGTTATGGCCTCAAGATCGTGCCAGAGAAATGTGCTCTCTTCTTCCACCCACTGTTGGCTTGTCTGCTATGTATTGTCATTATGTCTGACATACCAATTGGCAATTGTTGTTGCTCCTCACTCATGGACACTACTCCTAAGCATGTCTCATAACATGTCCCTCAACCCTGGACTCTGATTGTGTCACATATCCTTGACTTTCACTAATGGGTTCTCAGACCAGGATATTGTAAATAAGTCACTTTCCCACTTCCACCTGTATATAAACGCCTTGTACACATTTAGCATGTCTATGTTTTCTGTGATCCAGCTAGTCAGCTAAATGAATTAATTGTGTGAATCCATTGCAATGATTACAGTATAACAGTACATGACTGCAAGACAAAGGGACACCAAGCTACACACAAGGATGCTAACTTGAGAAAGGTGTGTGATGGTGTTGTCTGATACAGCTAATTAACTGAGTTTAAAAACTAAAATGTTTGCATTTATCGTTTACTTTTGTTATATGGCAGGTGTGGCTGAGAACCAGGTCAATGCCAATATAGGCAGCTGGGAGTCCCAGAACACCTCATTGGTGAGGTATAGAAGTAGCTAACCTCATCAGTGATGGGCACCTGTTAGGGTTGCAGGATACAGTTCCAATAGTGCCTGTTCTCAGATGTGTCACAGTTCTCAGTATTGAAACTACAGGACCTTACCAATGACAGCTGATGTACCAGACGTACCTGTCTAAGACAAAGTACACATGAACATTGTGAACGGCAGGTACACTGGAGGGCAAATGCATGGCCCAGTAAATGTGATGTTGCAGACAAAGTGAAAGCTCATTTGTCAATAGGGGAAGCACGTGGTAAATCAGGGATTACAAGACAGTAAGGTTTCCAATGGCCTTTCCCCCAATTTGCCCAGTGCACTCATGAAAAGGACCGGATATTTAGGCAAGTGACCCAAAAATGAATGCTACAATAAAGAGGACTTATTATTAAAACCACAGCCTATATAGTAAATAAAACCTACCCTATCCTAAGCTAACCTATCAGCTGATTCCTTTGCTTGAGGATGCCATTCAAGTCCCTACTGATCTCCACCTCAAACTGACTTGGGACACTGGCTGCTGATGGCTGTACCTGTGACTGTGTGCTGACAGGTGGTGCTGATATTCAGGATGTAGGTGGAGCTGGGACCTCCTGCATCCCTGAGGTGCTGGGTCCTGTGTTCATGAGTGCCTGCATCGTGGGACCACCATGTGGAAAGGCACGCCATTCCCAAGAAGCTCTCTCATGGCTGTAACACCTGCCCATCCTGTGGTATCCTGCTTCCACTTCTAGGATGTGGCAGTAATGGTCTGCCCTCTCCATGAACATGCACCTCTGTTCAAGAGTCATGTTGGCAGCTGAAATATGAGGACAAGCATGCATCAGTATCAGCATTGGGTACAGTTTGTACAGAGTTAACATTTACACTGTAACAGCAACTAACACATACAGTCCCACACACATTCCACAACAATGACTGGATCCTCATCTATGTCTAAAACAAACAGACATCACCAGTATCATGTACATGTCAGTGAGATGACGGCAATCCATAGTAAGTCAAAAGTGCACAGAGCTGACAGGAACAAATACAACCCTCATCAGCATTTGTGTCATCTAACTTGTGAGGATCACGTGCCTCTACAAGTCTGAATTAACTGTCTCCCGGGCCATTAGGGGGCCTGGGCATGTTATCCATCTCCTCAACACCCTTGGTGATACCTCACGGCCTGACCACTCATTATAGAGTCAAGGTGTGGCCCATATCATTGTGGGGCTGCTAACTACCAACCTGCTATTCTGAGGTCAGGTAAATCTACATTCATGTGTCCTGGTGTAAGACCTGCCCTGAGTATATGTTACAAGGGGCCACCCCATAGCCTATTATGTGCCCACATGTACAACTAATGCAATATTGGCAGAAGAACGGTTGAGCAAAGTTTGATCTGCACATCACAGCTGTCAACACATTACAGAACTGAAGCCCCCTACCCTGTACTATGTAGTCCTACGTGTGTAAAACGGCACACACAAGGTGGCTGTATGGATGGCCTTAAGCCCACAGTGATATTGGCACAGCATTGGGTGCTGCAACTGTATCCTGAAAGGTGTTACATCATTAGCACATGCATGTCATACATCATCAAGGTACCAGTTACGCACACACATTTCACATAATTTGCATATGTGATGTGACCTACATCGATCACATTTATCATTGTGGCAGGACCATGGTGTGAGAATTGCAGAAATCTGGGCCCATATTCATTGGAAAATGACGGAGCGCAAAGCAGTTCCATAATTTGCTGCACCGCGCTCTGTCAATTTCACAACACAGGGATGCACCTATTTAATTGGATAAGGCACACACCTGTGTTGTCCCCTGCATTGGCCCTAAATGTATCTGTCTGCGCCAACGCAGGCATCCTTGCACCATTGTGCATAGATGTCTGCATTGAGGGGTGTTATTGTTCTTGTGCAGGTAGGTGTCTCTTCTCGCACATAAACAATCATTTCCACAATTTTGTTCTTTCTATGTGTGCTGCAGAATGGAGCACGCATAGAAAAAGGGAAGCATGAGGAGGATAAAAGTATTCCACCTTGTTGCGCCTTGCTAATGCCACCCCTGGGGTGGCGATTGATTTTGGTGCTGCCTCAGGTTAACAGAATCTCGTAGATCTGAGGCAGCAACAAAAAGCAATGGGTGTTGTACGCCCCTCTGATGCTGAACACAGCATCAGAGGGGCCCAGATTTACAAGGAGGTGTAACACCACTAAATATTTTGTTACACCTTCTACTCTCTGTCCTTTATATCTGACCAAGGGTATGGCATCCAGCTGTCGGTGATGACCCCTTTTGCTATTCCCACAATGGTGGAATAGTGGACCTACAATGAGGGACACAGGAAAACCCGAAATGTGTAAACATGGAACTGAGGTCAACGCGACTGGAGCGTCATGTTAACTGATGCTCCAGTGGTGCTAGGCGCCCTTGCATATGGCCCCTGGTATGGGAGGATCATAGGCTTTTCCCACAACCATCTGGAGTGGAGTTGTCCACAAATTGTGTACAATACTGACTGTTGTGCAGCACATAATGACTCCCTGCTGTCCTACAAACACATGAGGTCTGAAGGTTAATACATAACCCCACCTAGTGACTTCTGCAGATAGAACCCACATCTATACCATCATGTCAATAAGTGTTTGCTATGTGTGGCACACAGTGCTGACAATGGTGCTGTGACATAGTAGTTGTCAACAGGCATGCTATGTACATGTACAGCTGCCCTGTGACCCATAATGGTAGATAGCTATGAGTATGTGGTCAGCCATAACTATTCCTATTACACACAATTCCATGCCAGCACATGTTGGCTCATAAACTACATGCAGGTTATTCTCATTGCATAACATTCCAACATCCATGATGTCACTATCCATCCTCCTATGATATCAGGTCATTGGTCAGTACTAAATACTTCTGTCATTGCATTCCACACCTCTGATTGACTCACAGCATTCCATGGATTGGCTCACAGGAGGCACAATGTGACACTTACTGGTTGCTTTGGAGTCTCCAATGGTGCTGCGACACACAGCTTCTTGAACAGTTCTCCGGTGGCATGGGATCCCCTGTTGTAGTGCTGTGCGGGTCTCCTTTTGTACCTTCTTTGTCCCCATGCTGTAGGACTCCTGTGTATGCTGCCTGATCTTCTGAGGGCTCTCTGAGTTGCAGATAGCCCCCTCTAATTACCCCTCCTGGGTACAGTCCACCAGGTCCCTCCTGGTCCGGGACACTGCCATTTTTCTCTAACCTCAAGCTTTGCGTGTGCCAAGGCTTGTTGGCAGAATCCAATGACACAAACCAGACTGCAATCATCCATCCAGCATGGGACATCATCTGCACCAACAAGGAACCCGCATCTGTCTTCTTGGCTGCAGTACTGACTGCTGTTCTTTGACTGAGGTTCTTCTTTTGCACCTTCATCTGGGTTAGAAGGGGATCCTATTCTCCCTGGACTCCTCTGTGCTTCTTGGACTTGGTCCCCTTATTTCACAGGTCTTCCGGTCCAGGAATCCACTGTTGGTGTCTTGTAGTCTCTTCTGGTACTTGCTTAATCTTGTTTCTTATGTTTGTGTGTGTTCTAGGAAAGTTACTGTGATTTACTCCTGCTTTTCTGGGCTATGGGGTGGGTTCTAGTGCTTTCCTTTGGTGTTTTCAAATACTCCCAGCACCCCTCTACACACTACACGTGCCTAGGTGGGAAACCAACACTCACATTCCACTTTCTTAGTATATGGTTTGTGTTCCCCTTAGGCCCATTTCTAACTAGTGTGATTTTCACTATTTGCCCTGTTTTGTAATTGTTTTTACAGCTATTTTTGCATACTAGTGTATATTATTTGTGTATTACTTACCTCCTAAGGGAATATAGTCTCTATGGTATTTTGGGAATTTGTGACACCAAAATAAAGCACCTTTATTTTTGTAACACTGAGTATTTTCTTTCATGTTTGTGAGTACTGTGTTACTACAGTGGTATTGCATCAGCTTTGCATGTCTCCTAGTTAGGCCTTGGCTGCTCATCCACACTACCCCTAGAGAGCCTAGCATCTAGACACTGACTACATTTCACTAATAAGGGATAAATGGACCTGGTATAAGGTGTAAGTACCTTAGGTACCCACAACAAATCAGACTGGCCTCCTACACAAATACTCTCAAATAAGGTAGACCCACGCAGCTACAAACCATCACTGTCCCTGACACTCCTGTGGTGCTTCTGACTGCACCTTTTTAATATGACATTGCCATGCAGCTGTCTGGTAGCACAAAACCTCCATTACCATATGGGACTGCTTGATAATGCTTATTCCATTTGAGGAGCATGCAATGGTTGTCGCAGTGCCTGGCCCACTGTAACACCCATAGCATTTCAGCCTGTATCTGATGTTCTAAACATCTACATCATTGTCACAGCTGACTGACAAACTACTACCCTGGGGTTGTGGGGTATTTCAAGGTCTTGAGGAATGCCATCATACATCCTTCAGTCAAGTAAGTAATCTGTGTGTGCCATCCCAAGGCACACATACCTTCCAAATATCTATGGGAGTGTACACTTGTGATTTTGAGGTACCTACCTGCACATTGACTGGATGAAATCATGGATGTAGTGCCAATAGTGTGTGGCCTGCCATTGCTGCCATGGTATACTTTTGTTAGTCTAGTGAGGAATTAGTACATGGGCACAGAAATGCAGCTCAACACGATACACTTGCTCAGTGGTCAAGGGATGCATCTGGTGTTGCAGGTTAGTGAGTGGTATGCCAGTGATGGAGCTGATGCAGGGCATTCCCATACTGTCAAGTAGCAGGCCTGTGGAACTGACTCAGCACATGTGTCTGGTTCTTGACATTGTATGGGCTATCCATGATACACAATCAACTGGAACATGGAACTGCCAGTAGTCTGGACCATTGCATGTTCAAGCACCCTTACATGGCCTTGGCTATTTACAGAAAGGGCCCGATAGGACTACAGTGGTGCATTACCAATTGCATCTGTACTCATCAGTGCACCCCTTACTCACCGCCATGTGTATGCGTAGTCAGAAATGTGTCACAGCATGATGCATGTGTCATCCAACATAATCTATTCATGTGAAGGTCACTGATGCACACAGCAGGAGATGCAACAGATCATCAAAACTACTGCTGAGTAAATAGGGCCCCTTTCCATAGATTTGTATGACCACATTGCACAGCTTCTTATAGCAGCTGTTCTGAGTGCTAGAAAATGATACCTAGGGAATTATCTTCTGATTCAGATGAAAATTTGGGATCACAACAATGTTTTAGGGTGCTCTTTCATGCATGTTGCATAGCGCAGGCCTCATTTGTAGCTGTTCATTACCTAGTTACAATATGCGTGCATCACAATACTTGGAGATGGTTGTGCATGGTAAATTATACATCTGTCCTGCATTTGCTTCTATGTTGTACAATTGAAATGCTGCCCTAGCATGGGGCATTGACTCTTCATACACGTCGCATACGACATGGCCACATCTATTGCATGCAGCACTCAAACTTAACAGCAGTGCTATCAGAATTTGGTTGTATGGAAATGAGTGACTTACCAACTGTTCCACCAATCTCTACTCCCAGATGGTTGAGCAGATCCTGCTCCCTCAACACTTGATCTGTCCAGCGGTGCTTGATGTGGTGGTCGTTCCCTCCAGTTTTGAAAATCCCGTCAGATCATGAAACACCTTGCCCCACCGCAGTCGCCTTGCCTCCATGGGGTAGCCTTTAATCACCCGGCCACCCAGTTGCAGCATCGTGGAGAGGTAGTGTGCCACAAGCCAGAGGAACCCCCATCTCACATCTCAACAGCAGACATCTGGTTCATCCTCCCTTTCCCAGACATTACCAGTGGTGAATGGAGTTCACACAAATAAAAAATAAATGAAACTTAACCCCTACTCCTACTCCAACTACCCAAACTACCCCAACTACTTAAGTACCTCAGATGAACTCCCGAATATACAGAGAGAATTTCAGTACACTAAATAGACAGAATACAAGTATTGACACAATAATAATACACATTTAACACAGGACACAACACAATGTACACAACATACACAGCAAACATTCCACAAATCCACTAGCAACAAAAACACAACCTCACACAGTCACAGGCAAACAGACTGTAAAGTGAAAGTGAAACTACCCTCACTGTAGCATGTTTGCAGGCAGGATGTCTTGGTACATCACTTCCTGGACGTGTACATCAGGTTTTTCAGTCATGTGTCATTTTTTTGTGCATGACGATTTTGTGCCTTATTTTCACACCATAAGCGGGAAAACGGCCCTTGGACGTGCAATAGACACACAAGGGCTGTGTGTCTATTAGCCTAGGAGTATTGTATGGCAAATGCATATCACGCATGATGGTAGTGCATGGATTTTTTAATTGTGACACTTGAGTGCACTCTGAATGACTTGAGGTGTGACATGAGGTGTGCAGCTATGGTGTATATGTGTACTGGCAACATGTGGGTGTACGTCCAGTACTGTCATTACAGTGACAATGAGATGTTAGACCTATGAGTTCATTTGAGAGTGTGCTGCATTCGATTACTGAATACCTCATGCACATGGGCATGTATAGCTACACTGTGTCCACAGACATGTTGGCGCATTTGAGCTATGTGTGTATGCATGTGTACCTAAGCTAATTTTGGTGTGGACTACATTGTTATGTCTGAGATATAGATGCCCACATACCTCTGACACCAAACGTGTTTGGTGGCCATGGTAATGAATGTGACAACCATGTAAACTTCTAGACACAGTACTCAGTGGACTTGGACTGCATTAACATCATGCCAACCCAGCCAATTTGCCTGTATATGTGTGTTCACTCTGTGCTGTGTCATTGGATTTCTCTTCATGTTGTTCTGCTACACATGTGCCATTTGTACCCTCATGCACCATAGTTTCAAGAGATGTCATGTACACATGTGTTGTGTAAGACTGGTATCTGCCGGGTGTGTCGATGGACATATGTTTTGTGATTTCTGTCACATGTGACGACAGTGGTGTGTTCATGGGATGTGAAATCTCACATTAGATTTTTCCTGCATGGAAACATGTTGCCATTTGACAAATGCATCTGTTGTCACATCAGTGGCACCCATGTTTCCATATGTCGGAACACATGTGTGGCTCATTTCTGTCAGCCACTGATCTTGTGACAACCTATGCCCTACTTTTGCGCTAGTATGCCTTTTGCTCTCACTCCTTACACATTTCCATGGCTGAGCCAATACAGTGGTCCATGTGTGCTGACATATGTGGCATATGTGTGCATGCCATCAACTAGGCACCCATATTTGTCCTCATCAGGTTAGTAATGACTGTCACAAACAATGGCATACCACTGTGTCACAGTGTTGCAGTCTGGCATTGCTGCCAGCCTACTCATCATCACAACAGTGTGAGTTCCTATAGCAACACAAAACTATGGTTGTATGTGAGGAGGTAAGTCAATGGAACCCCAGTTTAATCACACCCCTGTGCACATACATTAGGCCCCTGGGTACAGATGATGTAATCTGTCGCAGCCTCCTGTCATGGTAGCATGCGATTGGCAAATACTGTGGTATGCAAGTGGGCAACATGACTGGGTGATGCACTGACCCGGTCACCCTCGCTGCACAAATGTGTAATATTGACATGTAGACATTGATGTGTTATACAGTCAGTGTTGATCTATGTGTGTCCCTTCTTAATGTATTCTGGCACTACTGGTGAGGCATGTATTTTCATCTACATTGTCCCCATTCGTTTGTCTGTTAGCACGTTATGCACATCTCATACTGCAACATTGTCTATATATACATGGACATGATGCAACATGTGACTTGTGTTCATGGAAGATGTTCACGTCTCCTTCTCCTGCCAACTTGATAGGTACAGTTCCATTGTTTGCATTTGTGAGTTGTCATGTGTTCCACACACACATTACATCACTCCTACCACACCACTTATGTTATCTCCATTTGACATCCCATGCTGTATGCATAAGTATGTGTGGGTGTCTGGAAGCAGTCCATCCAGTATGTCAATTGTACATGTGTTAGTATTCCTTCCAGCATGGCACAGCTTAGGTAACTCTTACCATGACTGACTGATATTGAGATGTCACATCATCTCAGTGCTGGAAAGTTATTAGCCAATTGCAACATATATGAGTAGGTCTACTCCCACTCTGTTTGGCATTGTGTCTCAGACATATTTCAACAATGCTGGACACAGTAGCACATCTCACACCTGATTGCGATGTTGGAAGCCATGACATGTATCGGGCTAATTGTCTATATTGCCATCATGCACTTGTCCTGTCATGTGAGTGACAATGGGTGGTGTGTATTGCTTTGTGCTGTGTGATGTAGCTGTACACAGCATACTAGATGTACATGCTGTCACAACAGCATTGTTGATCCTGGCAAAACCGTTGCTACCTAGAACATACACCCTTACATCAGTATGCGCATGTTTGCCTAGATTTGGACTAGCCATGTGACATGACAGGAGATTTGTGTGAAAAGTTTGCACCTTATGTACATTGTGATCATTTGCTACTCTGACTTCATTCAACCCAGTTCGAAAATGTGGTGGTCCATTGTCCCAAAATACCCATGGACGGTGACAATGGGTCATGCGTTTGGATAGTGATTCTGCACCCATAGCTGCTTATGTTGTCAAGGCAAGCCATAGCACACTCCATAGACAAAGTGAGTGTGCCATACGTGAGGTACAGCCCACCATGTGCCCGGGTTGCGAACATTTGCAGTGCTGGAACAACACATTTCAATGGTTACACTGTGCAGGCTCAGCATGGGACATTGGTTATGATCCCTGGGCTTCAACTGAGGGACCACAGTTTACAAAACTGTACCACCTTTGTCACACATGCACCATGCAGGCAATGATTCTGTCACTATGAGTTGTGACAGTGTACTGTTCCTACATGACTTGTTATCCATTTGGTGACAGCCCCTACCTCATGTGTGCCCCCTTACATTCATCCTGTTATGCATGGTGCCTTGGTGGTGGATGATCTAGGTATTGGTACCTTTACCACTTGACGGGACAATATATGTGATGGTACATGGATCAAGACCATCAGGATTCCACTGCCCGCAAATTGCGTGCCACTGATATTTGATATGGTGGCAGAAGACCCACTCATGTCACAAACATTGTTGCTACTATACTGGTCATCTTTGTGTTACCTACCTGCTCACTGTGGTTAGAGTCATATTCCATTGGAATATATAGTCAAGAATGAGTAGACCAAGGAGATGATTCAGGTGCAAAGTAATTTATTAGTGCTATTTACAAAGTGATGTTTAAAGTATTGCGGTCATGCGTAGAAGTTCTCCACAATGTAAAGTCTCCTACAAACTCTGGTTGCAGTGTTAATTTATTCTCCCTCCACATGATCTGCTCCATCATCATCCTCATCCTCGCTGGGAACATCATCCTGTTCAACCCAAAGGATATTTGTCCAGACACAAATGTTGTGCAGGATTGCTCATGCCAAGATGATTTTACAAACAAGTGGCGGAGCATATAAGAGGCTTCCTCCTGTCAGGGATAGACACTTGAACCTGGATTTCAGCAGGCCAAATGTCCTCTCCACCAAATTTCATGTTTTCCTGTGTCCCTCATTTGTAGGCCCGCTATTCCACCGTTGTGGGAATAGAAAAAGGGGTCATCACTGACAGCTGGATGACATACCCTTGGTCAGCTGTAAAGGATAGAGAGGAGATGTGGTGTTAAGTGTTGATAGTGGTTTGGTACGTCCCATGGAAGTTGTACTTTTTCGTTGGAGTTGTGACAAAAACTTGCGTGAGGTGTACTGTATGTTCCTGTACTTGTGAAATGATTTCTTTGAACTGTGTTGATGGACATGACAAACTTGGGTAATGGCTCAAGGGCCTGGGACGTTTTTATGCTGTTCCCAGAAGTTATGGTCATGATTTGGGCCCATGTGTTGTGTAGTCCATATTTGGTGGCATACTATTCTTGCATGGCACACACCACTTCCTAGCAGCACAATGGTGTCAGATGTTGATCCAGCATTGTTGCCCTACATAAGAAGATTGTGCCGTCCTTTTTGACATGGTACACTATGCATGCAGTGTGACACTTAGGGGCATAATTTTGACCACCTAGTGTCACCAGAGCATCACTTTTATATAAGCTCCGGTGGCGCTATGCTCTGGCCCGTATTTAAATGTAGCGTTATACCATATTTTGTTGCTTGATGCCACCTTGTAACTACCTACCTTTGCGTGGAATGAGCGAGCAATGGGTGTTGCTATGGGTGTTCTACAGCAAAACCCATAGCATTTTCTAGGTGACTCTGATTTGGGAGTTTTTGTAAACCTGAGGCAGCAACAATACCCCACCCCAGGGGTGGCGTTAGCAAGGCACAACGAGAAGGAATACTCGTGTTTTAGCAAATTCTATATGTGTTACATACTGCTGCACGCATAGTAGGATCAAAATGCCAGACATGGTAGTTTATGTGCTGGAAGGTGTCCCATCCCACACATGAACAATCACATCCCTCAACTCAGACATCCTTGCATGATGGTGCAAGGTTGCTTGGGTTGGTGCTGGTAGCTCATTTTTGCACAAGCACTGGTGACAACACAGGGGTGTGCGGTATACTATTAAATTAGGTGCCTCCATGCATTGTGTAAATGAGGGTCAACGGTGCAGCCTATTTTGATACAGTGTTGCAGTCTGTCATTTCCCTTAAATGAATGTGCCCTAGTGACCCGTTGTGGCAGATGATGGTTGTGCCAGCCATGAAGAGTACGTGAGTTTGTGTCCCACATTGGTCAGATTGCAGAAGTTTCACCTGCCTTCTATTACATGATTTCTGACAGACCCTTTCAACACATGCACAGTGCTGGCTTTGGGAGGGGGCACTGCTATTTTTCACATGGGGCCCTTGGCACAGTGCATTTAAGGCCAGGTATCTCCACTATACACCTAATACATCCGACTATGTCATCCATGAATGTTAGTGATTTTTTTCACAGACACAGGACCATGGTTAAGCCTTTCTGGTAATTGGAATAGACATAGGCCTTCATTACAACATTGGCGGTAAATGCCGCTTACCACCGTGCAGAAGACCGCCAACACACCCCTGCGGCGGGGGAATTCTGCTACAGCTATTATGACCCACAGGCCGGAATCCGCCACAATACAGACACCGACACTAGTCCGCCACACCAAAGGTCAGTGATAAACTGGCGATAACAAAACCGACACTGAACAGGAATACGCCCACACTATCACGACCCACGAATCCATGCGGCGGTCTTTCAACTGCAGTATTCCATTGGCGGTACACACCGCTGCGCTCAAAATACACACACATTTACAAAACACAACCACATTGGACAATTCAAAATACACACACCTGATACACATACACACCCACACCCACATACCCAATACAATACAAAACACACACCCACATCACCCACAAACCCCTACGACAAAAATTAAGAAGCACAGAGAGAGACACCACTATCAACAATACTAGCATCCACACCATCATCAGTCACACAACATCCACGCACCTCAGACAACACACACAAACACATCCCCTCACACATCACAACACACACCACCCTACACATCAACCACACCACATCATGGCATCGCAAAGACACCCTAGGTTCTCTGAGGAGGAGCTCAGGGTCATGGTGGAGGAAATCGTCTGGGTAGAGCCACAGCTATTCGGATCACAGGTGCAGCACACCTCCATAGCTAGGAAGATGGAGCTATGTCGCACAATCGTAGACAGGGTCAACACAGTGGGACACCACCCAAGAACACGGGAAGGGGTAGAACGACCTACGGGGAATGTGCATTCTGCGGTCCCAAGATACCAGATTGCAGTTCAGAGGAATGGCGGGGCACCCCCACCTCCTCCCCCACAACTAACAACATGGGAGGAGCAGGTCTTGGCTATACTGCATCCGGAGGGCCTCGCAGGAGTAGCAGGAGGAATGGACTCTGGTAAGTCAAATCTTAACTATTACATCCCCCACCCTACCTGCATGCTATCACATACCCCACCCTCACCCCCATCACTCCAACACCTCACATATGCCCCACTATCACAACCCACACATCCCAATACCAAGCCCTGCATGCAACAACAAAGCATGGACACCCATCTCCAAAGCATGTCCACTACAGATATCCACACAGACCCCAAACCAAGTATCACACAAGGTCCTAGACAAGAATACAAGCACTGGAGTACAGGGTCCCCACCCATTGCACATGATGGCACAAACAGATGCAATAATCATGCCTTTACACCCCTGCAGGACCCCTACCCAACGTCACCGGACAGGAGGTTCCAGACATGTCCACTCCCCCCACAGAAGAGGCCCACAGTGATGACAGCAGCTCTGTCCAACTGGATCAAGATGACCAGCCCGGCCCATCTGGGACCTCGGGACAGTCGGTTCCCCTCACACTGGCACATGCCACCACAGAGCCTCCCCCCTCAGGAAACACCAGCACAGCACCCTCCCAGCGGGCCCATCCCTCTGTCCCCAGGACACGTCAAGCAGCAGTGTGTCCACCACTACAGGGAACCCAGGCAAACCCACTAACCCAAGAAAATCAGGGACCTGGGGCAGTGGCAGTGGGCACACGGTTCAGGGGACAGAGGCACAGGATAACAGGGGAACTGGGAGGACAGCTGTGGGACAGGGGGAGGACAGGCCCAGGGAACCCACTCTCCACCAGGCCCTCTTCAACATCATAGGAATGTACCATCATTCCCAGGAGACAATGGCAACAGTACTTGCCAAGTTTCAGGAGACCCAGCGGCTGCAGGAGGAACAGTATCAGGGAATCAGGGAGGAACTTAAGTCCATCAAAACCACCCTGGTCACCATTGTAGGGGTGCTGAAGGACCTTGTGGACACCAGGAGGGACACTGTGGCACAACAAGGGGCCCCTGACACTAGCCTGGATGATGAACAGCCCACCACCTCTGCTGGTGCTAGTGGACAGGAGGCACCGCCACAGGACCACGACACCAGCACCCCTCCCCCGACAGATGGAGAACCACCCCGTAAATGGTCCCTGACATCCAGGACAAAGACAGAGAACAATGGCAAGACCCCCGCCAAGAAATGAGACCACCCTGAATGTCATCCTTCTGTCCCACTTCATCACCCTGTCCATCCATCAACTGCCGTAGCTCCAATTCCTATGCCACTTTGGATGATGCACCTGTGAATCAAATAGACTGGACTCTGCCATGGACAATCCTCCACCATCACCCCTGCCCATTTTACAACTCCCTCCACTAATGTGCACTGAAATAAACACCCTTGAATCACAAAACAATCTGGAGTCAGTCTGTGCTTTCACAAATGTGTATTTACAATAACTAAGGAAAATAGCAATGTCGATTGTATTGTCAACATACCTTTGTCACACAGCTCTAGTCCATGATGTAATATAGCAGAGGTCACACAGTGGGACCCACATCTGTGAAATAGAAAGGCAAAGTGACAAGTCAGGGTCCATACACTGGCTGAAAGTGACAGACTTATGATAGGTCTAACAATTGTATGAGATGTGTGAGCCAGTGACATCTTCTTACCTGTGTCTCACTGGAAGTATTGCTGGATAATGTTGTTTCTGTTGTCGATATCTTCTTCTTCTGCCTCCTCTTCTTCACTGTCCACAGGCTCCACAGCTGCCACAAGACCTTCTTCTGGACCATCCTCCGGCAGAAAAGGCACCTGCCGTCGTAAAGCCAGATTGTGCAGCATACAGCAGGCCACGATGATCTGGCACAGTTTCTTTGGTGAGTAGTAGAGAGAACAACCTGTCATATGGAGGCACCAGAACCTGGCCTTCAGGAGGCCGAAGGTCCTTTCAATCACTCTCCTAGTTCGCCCATGTGCCTCATTGTAGCGGTCCTCTGCCCTTGTCCTGGGATTTCTCACTGGGATCAGTAGCCATGACAGGTTGGGGTAACCAGAGTCACCTGAAAATATCGAGGGACAACTGTTAGACACACACTAACCCTGAGGGACAACCCCAGACAACTATTCACAGGGTATAGGGTCCTTCTCCCCACCTATTAGCCACGCATGGTGCCTCTGGAGTTGCCCCATCACATAAGGGATGCTGCTATTCCTCAAAATGTAAGCGTCATGCACTGAGCATGGAAACTTGGCATTCACATAGGAGATGTACTGGTCTGCCAAACACACCATCTGCACATTCATTGAATGGTAGCTCTTCTGGTTTCTGTACAGCTGTTTACTCCTGTGGGGGGGGGGGGTACCAAGGCCACATGTGTCCCATCAATTGCACCTACAATGTTGGGGATATGCCCCAGGGCATAGAAGTCACCTTTCACTGTGGGCAAATCCTCCACCTGAGAGAAAACAATGTAGCTGCGCATGTGTTTCAGCAGGGCAGACAATACGCTGGACAACACGTTTGAGAGCATAGGCTGGGTCATCCCTGATGCAATGGCCACTGCAGTTTGAAAAGACCCACTTGCCAGTAAATGGAGTACTGACAGGACCTGCACTAGAGGGGGGATTCCTGTGGTCTGGCTCCAACTGGGCAGAGAGTTCATGGATTGTTGCACGATCAAGTCTGAAGGTGACTATTACATGTCTCTCTTCCATTGTCGACAGGTCCACCAGCGGTCTGTACACCGGATGATGCCACTATCCCCTCACCTGCCCCAGCGGATATGCCCTATGGACGAGAACAGCAAGCAGAGAGTCAGCCAACACTGAGGTATTAAAAAACGTATTATTGCACACATTTGTCAATCCGCAATGTGCATGTCACTGTGTGTATGCAAAGCCTAGATAGGTGTGACGCATTTAAAATTAATGCCATGTGGCCCCATGAAATGGCGGCTGCCTGACCTGTAAGGTGGGACAAGGGGATATGAGGTAACTGCGCTGGCGTTGAACACCGTCGCGGTAGGCGGACGAAGACCGCAGCGCAATCCTGCATTGATTAACATTGGACCCTATGGGTCCCAGGAGCCAATGACGATGTACGCCGGCGGTGACGGTACGCACCGCCGCGAACATGACTGCCATTTTCTGTCTGTTCACTCACTTGATACCTGACCTTCGACAGGAGAGGACCTACAGTGCAAGTTCTGCTGTGACCTCAGTCTGGAAGCGACAATGGCTCATGTGTCTGGGGAAAGGGCCCTGTCTTCACTTCAGAGGAGTTCGAGAAGTTAGTAGATGGGGTCCTCCCCCAGTACACGCTACTCTACGGTCCTCCAGACAAACAGGTGAGTACACTATGAGCATGCTGTTTCGGCAATGCCTGTTTGGAGTGGTGTGGATGGAAGATACGGGGGGGACTGAGGCCTGCATGAGCGGACGGTGAGTGTATGTGCGTCAGGGCAAGGGTGGGAACGTGGGTCAATGACTGTGACGGTCCGGACGGTTAAAGATTTTCCTTTTTCACCTGTACTATTCCTGTAGGTCAGCGTCCACCAGAAGAAGGATATTTGGCGTGCCATCGCCAAGGACGTCCGGACCCTGGGGGTCCACCACAGACAGAGCACCCACTGCGTAAAAGATGGGAGGACATTCGCCGCTGGAGCAAGAAGATGGCGGAGGCCCAGCTGGGGATGGTCTCCCAACGTGGGAGGGGTGCCCGTTGCACCATGACCCCCCTGATGTTCTGGATCCTGGCAGTGGCCTATCCGGAGTTGGATGGGCATTTGAGGGCATCACAGCAGCCACAAGGGGGTGAGTACAGTCACATCCATCTGACTCTGCGCACATTAATAGGTGTCTGGGTGGGGGAGGTGGGCTGTGGGTTCCCCTAGGCCAGGGCGAGTTTTGTAGGCAAGGTCCCTTCGTGGGGTAGGCTATGTGGCACCCCAACCCCACCAGTGGTAGGAGCCAACTACATCTAGTCAGGCTGCTGTGACTTCTATGTGTGCAGCAATCGGGCATAGGCCTTAAACTCCATGTCCCTGTGATTAATTAGGGAACTCTAAGTGCATGGCGTAGTGCAGGGGGCTGCTGTGTCTGTAGTGTCTGCCAACGGTAGTGGTATAGCATGCACTGAACATGTCTTTCTTCTGTCTCCCCCCCCCCCTTTTTGTGGTCTCCCTGTTCTTGTGTGCATTACCATCATCAGGTGGAGGAGCAGGAGAGAGCTGCATCCCACATGGCCCTGGAGGGCGAGACAACGGAGTCTGAAGCCCCCATTGAGACGGAGGGCGAGGGGAGCTCCACGGCGGGGACAGGAGGTGACATCAGCGACAGCGACTCTTCCTCTGATGGGAGCTCCCTTGCGGTGGTGGGCCCATCTGTGCCCCCCGTTCAACAGGTACAGCCGTCACCCCCCCTACCAGCACCACCCTCTCAGCAGCCCCTCAGCGTGTGTCATGTGGCCGCTCACCCAGGAGGGTGGGCATCTCCTTCGCCCCAGGCACCTCAGGCCCTGCCCCAGTCAGCCCTGCTGCCCTCAGTGAGGAAGCTATTGACCTCCTGAGATCCCTCACTGTTGGGCAGTCTACCATTCTGAATGCAATCCAGGGTGTAGAGAGGCATTTGCAACAAACAAATGCATACCTGGAGGACATTCATTCTGGCCAGGCAGCCCAACAGAGAGCATTTCAGGCTCTGGCCTCTGCGTTGATGGCAGCCATTGTCCCTGTGTCTAGCCTCCCCCTCCAAACTCCTCCACCCAGACCGAATCCCCTGTACCTGAGCCTACCCAAGCACACCATCAGACCAGCATGCACACACCTCAACACACAAGAGTGGCTCAGGCAAATATAAGCACCACACATCCCACAGACACTCACACAAGCATCATACCCATGCAGACATACCAACATCGGCTGCCTCCACTGTGTCCCCCTCCTCCATGTCTCCCTCCTCCCTCCCTGTCTCGTCTCTACTCACACCTGCATGCACTACATCTTCAGCCACTACCTCTATCACCAGCACGCCCATCACCACACACCGCTCACGTGCACTCACCACCACACTACCATTCACACATCCCCTGTGTCCTCTCCCAGTGTGTCTGTGAGCCCTCATCCCAAAGTACACAAACACAGCCACAAACCCACCCAACAGCCATTCACCTCACAACAGCCTCCAGCCCATACACCTTCACCCAAAGTCAGCAAACTTACACCTCCTACAACCACTACCTCTTCCTCCACTCCCAAACCCACTCCATCTACCCGTCCCAATGTGTCTAAAAAGATTTTCCTGTCTACTATTGACCTTTTCCCTACACCTCCCCCTCGTCCGTCCCCTAGGGCCTGCCTTTCCACGTCCCAACCCAGCACCTCAGCCACCACATCACCGGGCACAGTGGTGCCAGCAACTGCCGGCTTTTGGAGTGCGCCAAGCATCAGGGCTGCCAGTGTTCCACTGAGCGAGGGCAAGGACATTCTGCCACCTCCAAAAGTCAAAAAGTTGCCCACATCCCGGATGGAGAAGGCGAAAACACCTGCCACCAAGGGCTCAGGCAAAACAAAAGTGGATAGTGGAAAGACAGCTGCGCCACCATCCAAGGTGGGGAAGGGCCAGAAAATCAAGGGCAGGTCCACGTCGACACCAATCTGCACTGCAGACAAGACCGCCACCAGCCTGCCACCTGCACCCAAACCAGCACCGCAGTCACTGAGCCCGCCACCAGCACTGCCACCACAAAGACCGACACCAGCACCTCCGCCACAAAGACCGGCACCACCGCCACAAAGACCGCTGCCAGCACCGATGCCACAGAGCCCGCCGCCAGCACCGATGCCATAGAGCCTGCCGCCAGCACCGATGCCACAGAGGCCGCCACCAGCACCGATGCCACTGAGACCGCCGCCGGCACCGATGCCACTGACCCTGCTGCCAGCACCGCCAACGGCCCCGCGACATCCTGAGCCAGTGGCACCAACGCAGACATGGCTGCCATTCCCAGTGGTCAGTCATACGAGGCTGGTGGTCAGTTCCAGGGGTCTGGGCAGCTTGCATTTTGCACCACCGTCAGTGGAGTATCACATCCACCACCTCAGTCCTTGGCAGGATGAAGCACAATGGGCACAAAGCCCCCTCCGGAACCAGTGGAGTATCACATCCACTACCTCAGTCCTTGGCTGGATGAAGCACTCTGGGCACAAAGCCCCCTCCAGAACCAGTGGAGTATCACATCCACTAACTCAGTCCTTGGCAGGATGAAGCACTCTGGGCACAAAGCCCCTTCCAGAACCAGTGAAGAAAGACATCCACTTAAGAGACTGTGGCTTGGCACTCCCCAGGATAAAGCAGTGGGCAAACCACCCACTGTAAAGACTTGTGAGACTGTGGCTTTGCACTCCCCAGGATAGAGCAGTGGGCAAACCACCCACTGTAAAGACTTGTGAGACTGTGGCTTTGCACTCCCCAGGATACAGCAGTGGCCAAACCACCCACTGTAAAGACTTGTGAGACTGTGGCTTTGCACTCCTCAGGATAGAGCAGTGGGCAAACCACCCACTGTAAAGACTTGTGAGACTGTGGCTTTGCACTCCCCAGGATAGAGCAGTGGGCAAACCACCCACTGTAAAGACTTGTGAGACTGTGGCTTTGCACTCCCCAGGATTGAGCAGTGGGCAAACCACCCACTGTAAAGACTTGTGAGACTGTGTCTTTGCACTCCCCAGGATAGAGCAGTGGGCAAACCACCCACTGTAAAGACTTGTGAGACTGTGGCTTTGCACTCCCCAGGATACAGCAGTGGCCAAACCACCCACTGTAAAGACTTGTGAGACTGTGGCTTTGCACTCCTCAGGATAGAGCAGTAGGCAAACCACCCACTGTAAAGACTTGTGAGGCTGTGGCTTTGCACTCCCCAGGATACAGCAGTGGGCATGGAGCCACCTCGTGGAGCTGGCGTCGTGCACTTATCCGGCTGAGGTGCCCCCCTTCCCTTCCCCCTGAGGTGCCTGTTTCATTTCGATCTGATGCCCCTGCAGTGTTCTCTCTGTTTGAAGTCTGGTATCGAGTGTGGGCCTCGCCCATGCTTTTTGGGCCCAGTGGTCCACGGACTATGAATGGTGCACTATCCAGACTTGTGTAGTTGGTGTACATAATTGTATATACTGTATTTAAAGTTTTGACTAATGGAGTTTTATTTATTACACTCGTTCAACTCATTTCCTTTTGTCTTTGCATTCTTCCAGGGGGGTGGGAGGGTGTAAATGTAATGTTGCAGCATGTATTTGTGTGTATGTTGTTGTGGGTGAGGGTGGGGGTGGGGGTTTTGCGTGTTGCCTGTGTGTATCACTCTCTTTTCCCTCCCCCTCCCCTGTGTTGTAGGTGCAGTACTCACTGCGGTCGTCGCCGCCGTCTTTCGTGCTCCTGGTAGAGGAGCTGGAATACCATTGCAGGGAGTCTTTGGAGTTCTGGCTCCATGGCGTCCTGATTCCTCGTGGGGTATGGAGAGGTGAGTATTTTCCCTTCCAAGTCCTGTTTCCGCCATGTTTTTGTTTGCGTTGGTTCCGCCCCGGAAAAGGTGGCTGATTGGCCTCTCATAATAGTGTGGGCGGTACACTGTCTTCCGCCTGTCTGTTGGCGATGACCAACAGTTGTAGTGTTTGTTTCTACCGCCGTGGCGGTCGGAGTGTTAAAGTGGCTGTCTATGTTGGCGGTTTCCGCCATGGTCGTGATTCCATTTTTTTTACCGCCGGCCTGTTGGCGGTCTAACCGCCACTTTAACACCGACCGCCAGGGTTGTAATGAGGTCCATAGTGTTCTTAGTGGGCACTTGGAGCTCAGGGGAGGTGACACTGGAGTAGGTGCTGCCCCATTTCTCCTGATTCAACCCCAAGGTCTTCCATGACAAATACTTTTGTATACATATGTGTGGGACACAATGCAGCAGACAGGTATATGTGTACACTACAGGTATGTCAGGTATGTGTAGCTGATGTATACTTGGTTATCCCACCACTTGGGTGGCATTGGATTTAGGTTCCATTTGAGGCTTACACACCATGGCCCATATTTATACTTTTTGACGCTAAACTGCGCTAACGCAGTTTAGCGTCAAAAAATTTAGCGCCGTCTAACGCCATTCTGAAGCGCCATGCGGGCGCCGTATTTATGGAATGGCGTTAGCCGGCGCCAGCAGACCGGCGCTGCCTGGTGTGCGTGGAAAAAAACCACGTAGACCAGGCAGCGCCGGCGTAGGGGGAAAATGGCGTTAGGGCGTCTTAAAATGGGGCAAGTCAGGTTGAGGCAAAAAAATCGCCTCAACCCGATTTGCGCCATTTTTTTCGACGCCCAGACGCCATTTAAATGACTCCTGTCTTAGTAAAGACAGGAGTCATGCCCCCTTGCCCAATGGCCATGCCCAGGGGACTTATGTCCCCTGGGCATGGTCATTGGGCATAGTGGCATGTAGGGGGGCACAAATAAGGCCCCCCTATGCCACCCAAAAAAAAAAAGAAAAAAATGTATACTTACCTGAACTTACCTGAATGTCCCTGGGATGGGTCCCTCCATCCTTGGGTGTCCTCCTGGGGTGGGCAAGGGTGGCAGGGGGGATCCCTGGGGGCAGGGGAGGGCACCTGTGGGCTCATTTTGAGCCCACAGGCCCCTTAACGCCTACCCTGACCCAGGCGTTAAAAAGTGTCGCAAATGCGGTGTTTTTTGACCCGACCACTCCCGGGCGTGATTTTTGCCCGGGAGTATAAATACGACGCATTTGCGTCGCCGTCATTTTTTTAGACGGGAACGCCTTCCTTGCATCTCATTAACGCAAGGAAGGCGTTCACGCAAAAAAATTACGCTATTTGCCCATATTTTGGCGCTAGACGCGTCTAACGCCAAAGTATAAATATGGCGTTAGTTTTGCGCCGAATTTGCGTCGAAAAAAACGACGCTAATTCGGCGCAAACGGAGTATAAATACGGGCCCATGAGTTTCATAGGACTGTGCCTACTTGTGACTTCCTCAACATGACCATAGTCTATGCCATTGACATACCTATGCGCTTCTTTGTTTGGTGTAATATGTCTGTGTGATCTGTATTTATTTGTCAACCTGTGGACACTGGTAGTGATTTGTGAGCAGCTTCCGAATGTAAAGGAAACTTGACTCCACCTGTTCACACGTGTTTTGCCAGTCACCGTGTTGCTGTGTTTTGTAAATTTGGCTGTATGTGTTTGTGACATGCAATGTGTGCTGTGTGGTGTGGCATGTGGCCTATGTATTGTTGCCTGTACATCTCTGTGGCCCTGCCCATGTGTATTTCTTATTGAGTTTATCTTGTTTGTCCTTGAGAATATGTGACAGAACAACTAGGTCCTAAACAACCATAGCCTAAACCACTACTGCTAAACAACTAAAACGTCTTTAAAAACAAAGTACTGAACAACTACTGTCTAAACAACAATTGTGCCTGAATGACAATTGCCTGAACAACTAATTTTAAGGTAAGGTATTCTTTTTGGTTTTTAAACAACTTATATATATATATATATATAGTTGCTTAGAATATATATATATATATATATATTCTAAGCAACTAATAAGCCATAAAAAAAGAAAAAGAAAAACTTACCTTAAAATTAGTTGTTCAGGCAATAGTTATTCAAGCACAATTGTTGTTTAGACAGTAGTTGTTCAGTACTTAGTTGTAGAGACTGTTTAGTTGTTTAGCAGTAGTGGTTCAGGCAAGTAGTGGTTTAGACCTCGTTGTTCAGGATGTTTCCCCTGAGGGACTCACTGGAGTAGCCTGAGGACTAGACACTGGTAAGTCAATATTTACTACTTATCACCCCCATACCTGCATGCCATCTCACACCCTCATCCATCACTTCACTCCATCCCACACAATGCACCTACACATATGACTAACCCCAATGGCAAGCCCTGCATGCCATTCCAATGCATGGACAGCCCTCCCAGCCCTGCATGGACACCCATCACCAAATCATGCACAGCATAGGGGAACTAACAATCACACAATACATCACCATACACAAACAAAGGTGGCAGGGCAACAGCAACTATAGAGTGGAAGCCAGGGATGTATAGTATGTCACAGATATGAAGCATAATACATCACTTACATCCCCACAGGTGCCCCAGCCAATCTCAGTAGAGAGGAGGTGCCACTTTAAACCAGTCTCCCAACAGAAGGTGCACCCAGTGATGATAGTAACTCTGGACTTCAGGATCTTGACCAACAACCTGGCCCATCAGGGAACACTGGGCAGCCTGTCACCCAAGCCCCAAGCCCACTCACAGTCCACCATAGAGCCTCCCCCATCAGTATCCAAAACCACAGCACCCACACCTCTGTCCCCAGGACATGTCAATCAACAGTGTGCCCACCTGTACAGGGACCCCAGGCCACACCTCATACCCAAGACAATCGGGGACCTGGGGTAAATGGCCGTGGGCACACCGTTCAGAGGACAGAGGCACAGGCCAACAGGGACACTAGGAGGACTGCTGTGGGCCAGGGGGAGGACAGAACCAGGGAAGAGACTCTCCAGGAGGTACTCTCCAATATCATGGGAGCCTACCAACATTCCCAGGACACAATGGGCCAGATCCTTGACAACGTGCAGGAGAACAGGAGGGACAGTATCAGGGGATCAGGGAGGACTTGCAGGCCATTAACACTACCCTGAGCTCCATAGCAAGGGTGCTGGCACACATGGCCAACATCATGAGTGAGGCAACAGCACAGTACTGGGCCCATGCCACTAGCCAGCCATTGACCAGCCCTCCACCTCTGCTGCAACTAGTGGGCAGGAGGCCCGGCCACAGGACCCACAGGCAACCAGCACCCCTCCCCTTGCAGAATGTGAACCACTCCGTAAACATTCCCTGCGAACAGACAGAAGCCAGAGACACTTGCCAAGACCACCGCCAGGAAATAGGACTCTCCTGATTGTCCCCCTTGTGTCCCACCCTGTAACCTTGTCCACTTGGAACTGCCTTTGCTCTCCTTCCGATGGCCCCTTGGGCACTGGACCTGTGCTACAAACAGACTGGAACAATACCCTGGACCTTCCTCCATCATCACTCATTCCATTGCATTTTTCCCCCAATTTCATAGCACTACAATAAACACCCTTGAACACAACTTGACTACTAGTATTTTATGTTTTAAAAATGTGCATTTATGGAAACAGTCACATCTAGTGCAAATGATCTGAACACTATGAGAGCATAGAAATAAGGACCTGTAGCTGTCTGTAGTCATCACATCAGTACACAGTTGTTATATCACCAACATCTGTAAATTGGCAATCCATAGGTGACAGTTAGTTGAGATGCAAAGGAAGGTAATGCCATCATGCTACAGCCACACAGAATAGAACAATAATCAAAGGAATAGTCAGTTGCACTGTCTCACCTGTGTGTCATTGGAAGGATTGAAGATAACTGATGTTCTGTTGTCCTCATCCTCATCCTCTGCCTCTTCATCCTCACTGTCCTCAGGGTCTACTGCTGCCACAGGGCCATCTCCAGTCTCTTCCTCCTGCAGAAAGGATACATGCCGTCTGAGGGTCAGGTTGTGCAACATGCAGCATGCCACTACTATCTGGCAGATCTTCCTGTGTGAGTAGCACAGGGATCCACCTGTCAGATGGAGGCACCTGAACCTGGCCTTCAGAAGGCATAAGGTCCTCTCGATGATCCTTCTGGTTCGCCCATGTGCCTCATTATAACGTTCCTCTGCCCCTGTCCTGGCATTCCTCACAGGGGTCAGCAGCCCGATAGGTTTGGGTAGCCAGAGTCACCTGCAAGTATTGAGGGATAACATTTAGCATCACACAATGCAATAGGGATGACACCTGAAGGCATACACTAACATACAGTGGGTGGGGACAAAGGCTCACCTATTAGCTACACCCTGTGCCTCTGTAGTTGGGCCATCACATTTGGGATGCTGCTATTCCTCAGAACAAAGGCATCATGCACCAACCCAGGATACTTAGCATTGATGTGGGAGATGTACGGGTCCGCCAGGCACTCTATTTGCACATTCAGTGAGTGGAAACTATTCTGATTCCTGAACACCTGTTCATTCATGTGGGGGGGGGGGACAAACGCAATATGTGTCCCATCAATCGCCCCAATAATATTGAGGATATGTCCTATTGCATAGAATTTGGCCTTCTCAGTGTACAACTCTTCCAAACGGGGGAAAGAAATGTAGCTGCACATGTGTTTTGCCAGGGCAGACAAGACTCTTGCCAGCACAATTGAGAACATTGGCTGTGACATTCCTGCTGCCAAGCCACTGTCACTTGGAAAGAACCTGTTGCAAGAAAATGGAGCACTGATAGCACTTGGACAAGAGGGGGGAATCCCAGTGGGATGACGGACATCAGATATCAGGTCTGGCTCCTATTGGGCACATAGCTCAGTTATTGTGGTCCTATCCAGTCTACAGGTAAGGATAATGTGCCTGTCCTCCAGTGTAGCCAAGTCCACAAGGGGTCTGTACACGGGGTATGTCTCTACCTCCTTTTCATCTGCAGCGGTAGGTATCTAGATGACACAAGAGTGAGTAGGCTGTCACAATTGGAATAATGGAACCACAACAGCAGTGTACATAGTGCATTTATGTGATGGGACAGTGGGAATGGCGAGGTATGTGCTAATCTAGGCTGTGACACAGTTAATGTCGATATGACCATTGTCCTCCACCATAAAATGGTGACCGCCTGTCCTGTATGTAGGGAGAGGTGGAAGTGAGGTAATTCCGCTGAAGTTGGGTGTCGTGGCGGAAGGCAGTCTTGCACCGCCATGCAATTCCTCTTTGGATAATATGGGGCTCTATGGAGTACAGTGGCCAATGGGGATCTGCACCAGTGGTGACAGTGTACACTACTGTGGACGTCACCGCCATTTTCTATCTGATTCCTCACTTGATTCCTGACCTTCAAAAGGAGAACACCTACACTGCATGTGCTGCTGTGACCTGTGTCTGGCACTTACGATGGCCCGTGTGACTGGGGAAAGGGCCCCTGCCTTCCCTTCAGAGGAGTTTGAACGACTTGTGGAAGGGGTCCTACCCTAGTACGGACTGCTGTATGGGCCTCCAGACCACAGGTGAGTACTCTTTGGGCACGATGCATGTTGGAAGAGTGCATGGAGATGTGTGTGCAAGCATCGTGTCATCGGGGGGGACGTCTTGTGGTGGTGTACATGGTGTGCGCCGGGCGTTGTGTGTGCCAAAGGTGATGGAAACGGGATTCGTGGGCCATATGTGTGACGGGCTGGATTGTACGGTTAATGGTGTTCTCCTGTCTTTATTACCTCTGCAGGTCAGCTCCCATCAAAAGAAGGGATTATGGCGTGCCATCGCCAAAGACATGCAGACCCTTGGGGTCTATGGCATGTGGAGCACCCACTGTCGGAAACAGTGGGAGGACCTGAGAAGATGGGCACGGAAGAGCACGTAGGCCCTGCTGGGGATGGCCTCCTAATGAGGAAGGGGTGTCCGTCAGAACCTGACCCCCTTGATGGCCTGCATACTGACCGTGGCCTACTCAGAGTTGGATGGGAACTTGAGGGCATCACAACAGCCGCAAGGGGGGAAGTACAGGGGCCATTATTAAAGAATTTTGCAGGTGGGGTAGTATCAGGGTGGTGGATGTGAATTAGTGGGTGTCCCTAAGGCCGGACCAGACAGTGCAGCGTTAGTCAACTCTAGGGTAATATGTGTATGGCAAATGCAGGTAACCTAGCTTGTTAGCATTCCATTTCAGTTAGGGCTTTGTGGGTCGCAGGAGGGGTGCAGTTGGGGGAGTGTGGCCCTCATCTTGCCGTGGCATCTAGCAAAATCACTGGCAGTGCAATGCATACTGCTCAAGCCTGATCCCTTTGTGTGACGGTGCTGTGTATCCCAACTGTGGTATGGGTACAGTAATTGACCCAGTGTTGCCTTTTTCTCTCTCCCCCCCTTTTATCTTCTGTCATCCTGTCCATGTGTGCATTAGCATCATCTGTTGGAGCAGCAGGGGCACTGGCGAAATGAGGGAGCTGCATCCCCCAGACAGATGCAGAGTCCACCGACGCCGAGGGAACCAGTGGGACAGAGGGCGAGGGGAGCACCACAGCGGAGACAGGAGGTGACAACACAGACTCAGATACCTCCTCCGATGGAAGCTCCCTGGTGGTGGCGGACACCTCTGTGACCACCATAGTTGCAGGTATAGCCGCCACCCAGTACCAGCACTGCCCTCCCAGTAGCCTCTCAGCGAGTTGCCCATGCCCTCTCACCCAGGAGGGAGGCATCTCCTTCACCCCAGGCACCTCAGGCCCTCCCCCAGTGAGCCCTGCTGCCCTGAGTGAGGAGGCTATTGACCTCCTGAGATCCATCTCTGTAGGGCATTCAACCATTGTGAATGCCATCCAGGGGCTGTATCTCCCAGGTGCAGCAATGCTATGCATTCCTAGAGGGCATCCATGGTGGATTGGCGGCCCAACAGAGATCGATACAGACTCTTTCTTCCTCTCTGATGGCACCCATTGTCCCTGTTTCTACCGTCCCCTCTCCAACTACCACTTCCCAGTCCCAGTCTCCTGAACCCCAACCCATCCCATGCACACATACAGAAGAGCATACACACAAGACAACACCCAAGAGTGGCACAGGCGAACACAGGTCCCAACTTCATCCCACAAGCACTCATGCAAACACCAGACATTTGCAGACACAACCACAGCCACTGCCTTCACTGTCTCCCCGTCCTCCTCCACCTCCCTCCCAGTCACGTCTGCACTCACACCTGCATGCACTGCATCAACATCCACTACCAGCATCACCACACCAAGCAGCACACACACCTCACTAGCATGCACCTCCACAACATCCATGCAGGCTTCCCCTGTGTCCTCTCACACCCTGTCTGTCCCCCCTACTAAAGGACACAAATGCAAGCACTCACACACCCAACAGCCATCCACCTCAAATCAGCATACTGCCCATGCACCTGCACCCAAATCCAGCAGACATACACCTCTTACAACCACTCCCTCAACCTCCACTCCCATCCCTCCTCCCTCTTCCTGCCCACTGTCCCTAAGAATCTATTCCCTGCCACAGTTCAGCCCTCGCCACCAGCAGAGGCTACCCAGGAAGCACCTCCATTTGCCACCACAGTTCAGTCTTCGCCACCAGCAGAGGCTGCCCAGGAGGAACCTCCACCTGCCACCACAGTGCAGCCCTTGCCACCAGTAGAGGCTATGTAGGCCACTCTCCAGGGGCTTCTGTACTAGAGGCCCACTCCAGAAGCAGTGGGAAAGTCACCTACTCGAGAAACTGTGGCCTTGCACTCCCCAGGACAGAGAAGTGGGCATGGAGCCCCTCCAGAACCAGAGAGAAAGTCACCCTCTAGAGAGACTTTGGCCTTGCACTTCCCAGGACAGAGAAATGGGCATGGAGTCCCCTCCAGAGCCAGTGGGCTTGTTCCCGTATTCGGCTGAGGTGCCCCCCACCCTCCATCTCCCTAAGGTGCCTACCCACTTGCAAACTGATGCCCCTGCAGAGTTCCATCCAGATGAAGTCAGGATTTGAGTTGGGCCTTGGACTGTGCCCTGTGGCCAAGTGGGCCCTTAGTACATTGAACTGGGAAGTGGCCCTTTGTGTACATTTGTACATATCTGTTTCACATACAATTGGATTATTTATTAGCTGTTGATATCAATACATTTACCTTAGTGCATTCTTGTTCTCCTTTCACCTTAGTGCATTCTTGTTGTCTTTGCATTATTCTGCTGTGTATTATGTGCCATTGCTTTTCGTTTGCAGCTGGTCATGTGTATGGTGTGTGTGTGTTGGTCAGAGTGTCGCGCGTGTGTGTCACTCTCATTTTCCTCCCTCCCTCCCTTGTCTGCTAGGCGTCTGTACTCACCATCACCATCTTCGTCAGCATTGGTTTTCCAGGTGGAGCATGACGTATAAGAGCATCGGAACGACTTGCAGTTCAGGTTACATGGCGCGTTGTTCTTCCCTGTGTCTCTGATGGTGATCCCTTTCTCTTCTGTGATGTGTTTCCGCCAGGCTTTTGATGATGTTGCTACTGTCCCGGAAAATGTGGCGGAATGATGTGTCTTAATATGGTGGCCATTACTTTGTCTTCCGCTTGGCTGTTGACGGCTACCACTGTGGTGAGTGTTGTTTCTGCTCTGGCGGATGGTGTGGTACACTTGCTGTCTATGGGAGTTATCACTGCCAGGGTCATAATTTGGCGGTAGTTACCGCCAGCCTCTTAGCTCTATTTCCGCCACTTTATCACTCACTGCCAGGGTCATAATGAGGGCCCTAGTGTTCTTGTTTTTTCATATAATTAAATACCTGAGTAGAGTAGCTAAGGAAAATAATATAGACTTAGTGGGAGGATTCCTTGAACCTACATTGACATTTGGCACAGCTTACACTCACAGGAATAATCTCACATGCTTGCTTACACCTATAGAAAAGAGTTTCCTGGATCATACTGATGACAGGAGAAATTAGATAAGGGTTTAGTGAAAAGAATATCTAGAAATGATTATGCATTTAGTGAAGCAACATTGCAAAATAAAATAAAATGATGGACGGAGTGTTGAAACTTTTCAAATCCTTTTGTTTTGCTAAAGTTGCCCTAAGTGGGAAGGGTGTGCCCAGACGTGGGTCCCTTGCTCACTGTGCCACTGGATTCAAGCTATCCTGGCTGATGAAGCATGATACCCTGAAACCGGTCCCAGGATGCTTGTTTCCGGTCCAGGGAGGACTTGGCTTGTCAGTTCAGGCAGGACTGTTCCCATGAGGAACAGGGACAAGCCTGATTTGCATGTGACTGGGTCCAAACTGGGGTGGCATAGTGAGCAAAAGAACGATGGATTAAACCCAGATCTGTGACTGGGGGTGAGTGTTTGCATTGGTCAGCACTCCTTCCATCATCCTTTTGTGTTGCTAAAATTGTCCTTAGTGGGAAGGGTATGCCCAGACGTGGGTCCCTTGCTCACGGTGCCACTGGATTCAAGTTATCTTGGCTGATGAAGCATGATACCCTGATACTGGTCCCAGGATGTTTGTTTCTCGTCCAGGGAGGGCCTGGCTTGACAGTGCGGGTAGGACTGTTCCCATGAGAAACAGGGACACGCCTGATTTGCATATGGCTGGGTCCAAACTGGGGTGGCAGGGTGAGCAAAAGAACGATTGATTAAGCCCAGATCTGTGACTGGGGGTGAGTGTTTGCATTGTTCAGCACTCCGCCCATCATCCTTTTGTGTTGCTATGCATTTAATAAAAGCAAAAGACAAGGAAAATGTGCTTTAAATGCACAATCAATCAACCAATCAGTAACATGTAGGAAAGCTTTGCATATATAGATCACACTCTAGAACAGATACATTGTTTGTGGGAACAAGTGAAGGCTGACGTGTTTCTTTTCTAGAGTAAATGGACTTTCATGTTAAATGGACAAGATCCAGCAATTACAGAAGTTTATTACATATGTGGGCCAAATGCTTATTATCGTCTTCCAAGAGCATGGTATGGCACTTGTTATTTGGGATAGTTTTTCAAAAGATTTATCAACTTGAGAACTTAGATAAGGTACCTAAAATGAATAAAATGTCACCTTGCTAGAGCAAACAGAGAATCTTATTCTGGCATAATTGGAGATATATTTGGAGCAATAATTCCTTTAGTGGGAGTTATCTTAAATTCTTCCAAAATTCAAAAGTTGTCTACTATTGTGGATATTATGGGCCATATTTATACTCCGGTTGCGCCGAATGTGCGTCAAAAATTTTGACGCACATTCAGCGCAAACGATGCCCCATATTTATACCCTGACGCCCGATGCGGCGCACAAGGGGAATGGCGCTATGTGCGTGAGTTTTTGGAAGCGGCACCCCGCCCTGCGTTAATGACATGCAGGGTAGGCGTTCCCGTCCAAAAACCCACGCATACAGCGGTGCGTCGTATTTATGCTTCCGGGCAAAAATGACTCCCGGGCCGTAGGCGGCGCAAAAAAATGACGCAAAGCACGAATAGCGTGAAATTTTAACGCCTGGGTCAGGGCAGGCGTTAAAATGGGGCAAACACACCTGTACTTAAGCAGAACACACAGAACAAACAACAGAGCAGCAGAGCAGCAACAGGGAGCTATGGAGGTGCTTTTTCTTCAACGTGCACGTAGACGCAGAGCCCTGCAGCAACAACAGCAGCTACAACAACAACAGCAGGGACCCCAAAGACAGCGCAGAAGGCAGGACAGGATATTCCGCCCAAGAACAACCCTGCATGGCCTCAGGGAACGGGACATCATCCAGAGGTACCGGTTGAACTGGCAGGCCATTCAGCAGCTGCTGGCAAATATCGAACAACAGTTGGCCCCCACTTTAGTGACACCCCGCACTATCCCAACTGAAACAAAGCTGCTTGCCGTACTACACCTGCTGGCAAGTGGCTCCTTTCAGACAACTGGTGCCCTGGTTGGTGGAATATCCCAACCATCATTCTCTGCATTCCTGCCTAAAGTCCTGGATGCCATCATTCGCCTGACACCCCGCCACATCTGCTTCCCTAACACACTGCAGAAGCAGCAGGAAATTAAACAGGGGTTCTACGCCATCAATGGCTTCCCGCACGTCCTTGGTGCAATCGACTGCACACACGTACGCCTTGTGCCCCCTGCTGATTCAGAACACCTCTACCGCAACAGGAAGCACACACATTCAATCAACGTCCAGGCCATAGTCGATCACCAAGGACTGATCACCAACATCGTGGCCAAATATCCTGGGAGTGTACATGACGCATTCATCTTCCGTCACTCCACCATCAACCAACACTTCCAGGATGGACGCTATGGCAATGGACTACTTGTTGGTAAGGACAAAAAACAAACCCATACACACACCGCACACAAACCCTCTAGGACAAACAACACATACACCACAATAGCAACACCTAGCCAGGAACACACTGAGGTACTCACATCACTAGCCATGTGTCAGAAGTCAACATTTAACCTGTCACACATTGGAATTTAATCCACAGCCTAATGTGAAGACATCAATGAGTGTGGTTGGCCAAATGTCACTTTACAGATTGGAAGTCTCAAAATAACCTGTACACTAATACAATGCATAAGTCAAAAGGTATGGGATGGCCTGGGCTCATACACATGAAGGTGTCAAATACTTTCACGTTTTAACTCGGCATGGAACTAACATCACACCCCCAGTGAGGACACACAGACAACTGTATCACTAGTCACAATGCTAGGGAGGGAACACTCTACTGCAACAACAAAAACAGTCCTTCTGACAAACGGTTAGCCAACAAACACTTGCTCAGCCAAGGGAAAATATATCAAAGCAAACTTTTCAACAACAACCATAGGTTGGAACATTAGTACACAAAAGAGTCACAGACAACACAAGACAACTACAGCCATCAAAGATCCGTACAACACTGCCTCCTACATCTAATTCAATCCATTCTCTTTCTCTTTCAGCTGATCAGGGGTATGGCATCCAGCCTTGGGTGATGACACCATTCGGGAACCCAATCACTGCTGCAGAGCGGGCATACAATGACGCCCACAAGAGGACCCGCAGCATTGTGGAGAGGACCTTTGGGATCCTAAAGTCTAGGTTCCGCTGCCTTGACATCACTGGCGGGAGCCTACTCTATTCCCCAGAGATGGTGTGCAAAATCATCCTCACTTGTGCCATATTGCACAATATATGTGTCCAGAGGAACATTCCCCTCCTTGAACTGGACCCAGGCATGCCTGAGGATGACGAAGAGGAGGATGCTGGGCCGCAACAGGAGGGGGGACAACCCAACACGGCAGCAGGACAGCGTAGGCGCCAGCAGCTTGTAAATAATTTTTTTGCTTAATGTATAATAATCACCTGTATTACACTATTGTAAATAAACACAGATATCAAACACCACATCATGCTTTGGTCCATGCATTACTGAGCACCTTTACTTATAAAATGCTGACGAAGAATGTGGTCTCCTTGACCAACAATGCCATAACAATCATCACAACAAAAAAGAACATTTCAATTGTATGCACAGAGGGTAGGATGTGACATGATACATTGCCATACACAGAGGCCCACATGAGTACAAATGTGGCAAATCCACATGCTACATCAAAACACCTGAGACAGTCTTGCACCCAGACAAAAAAAGTAGATCATGTGAAAGTCACATCACATGTGGTCAGAGACAGGGTGGGACCATCCATGTGTACGTCACCATGTCATCAATGGCTTCTCTCCAGTGGGTGATATGAGCAAAACACAATTGGGACAACATTAGCTGCCACTAACTCAGGAGGAGACCTGGATGTCACAGTGACAACATACACCCAGACAGGTGATAGTGGATCCACATACCAACACACATGTACACATATGTCATACAATCAACCAAATTATTGAAAGTAGACCATCACAGTCGGGTCCCAGTTTGAACCTAGCAGGAAGAATGTGACATGCCACTTAACCAGTTAATGCAGAAAGGGACACAGACACCCACTAAAGAATATTCCCCAGAACATCAGGAACGCTCAGAGTCTTCCAAACATAGTCATTGGGAAATGGTAGGCATGTCAGCTCAAAATCATCATTACTGCAAACTTCTAATGGGCTAATGAGATGAATGAATGGTCAACAGTCATACATACCATATGGCCTTACATTAGCCTGCTGCTGCAGGTTTCCCATAAAATATTAAGCCAAGCCATGGATACTGTAACTAATCAGGATGGTCAAATCCTAGGGTGCTGGGGGCCTAAGTCCACTTCTACGGTCCCACAAACATACACAAATCCTGTACTTGTGAGCCAAACACATGCATAAGGTACATGTGTGGCCTACATGTCAAGAGTAGAACACAAAGCACAAACACAAAATGAGGCTAGGACATGGTTAGCCCCATAATAACTGTAAGTGACCATTGCACTCCCTGTTAGGACTCCAGATAAAAGCATCACCATCATAAGTGTGGACCAAATTTGGAGAAGGAATACATCATGGTATCCCATCCATCATTTCCAAACAGCCATCAGCAATTGCCACAAATATGTTGACAAATATGGAAAAGACATTATGTAATGTATCCACACCATTACTGTGTGAATGCCTGCCATACATACAACAATGGACATGTGGCATATCCAAACACAAATGTGTATCACATTGCCCCGTTTGACCCTGACAAATCACCTTCCCCAAGTTAAAAACATGAAGACGTAACAAAAAGATTTGATCATAATTCTACGCATACAGCATGGGTGTCATATTTTGGTCACGTACATGAGTGCACAGAATGCAGAGTCAAATCTGAATGTATACAAAAATTTCACAGATTTAGACAGCAAAATATAAGTTACATCATATTTCAGATTTGACTCAGCAGCATGTGCATTCCTGTACGTTTCAAAAATATGACGCCCATCATGTATGCGTCGGAAAAAATGACGCAACCTGCACATATTTTCGTACATCTCGTACAGTAAATGAATCTTAATATTCATATCATATTTTTTCACTCAGCAGCATTAGCACTCCTGTAGGTGGATAAAATATGACGCCCATCATGTATGCGTCAGAAAAAATGACGCAACATGCACATATTTAAGTACATCTCGTACAGTAAATGAATCTTAATATTCATATCATATTTTTACACTCAGCAGCATGTGCAATATTATGCGTCATAAAAAATGACGCGAAATTATGTATGCGTGAAAATACGACGCAAACCGGGATTAAAAAACGGCGGCCATTTTATGCAGGAAGTGATGTAATAGGATATCCTGTTTGCCAAATCTGTATTGGAAGTTGACTTTCACTTTGCAGTCTCAGATTTTTCTAGACTGTGTGGTTCAGTGAAGAGTGTTGTCCTGTGAATTACTGCTTTGTTGTCCTGTGTAGCTTGTCTTTTGTACTTTGTTCAGTCTAATATTGTTGTGTATCATTGTCTCAGTCTGTTAAGTCTATTTTTGTCCATTCCTGTATTTGTTTGTATTGTCTGTGGGAGTCTGTTGTGGGTAGGGTAGTTATTGGGGTTAGTTGGGCTATTTTCTCCTTTTCTTAACTTCACACCTCTACCTTTCCCCATTTCCTACTTTATTTTTTCTGTTAGTCATCAGTCATAATGTCAGGGAGGCCTCGCCTGTCCAGGATGGGCGAAGATGAATTGGGGGGATTTATCTGGCTAGTGTGCCATTTCCTCCCGCTGATGCTGGAGGCTGGGGGCCGTGTGATACAGGGGTATCACACGGAGGCCCGGATAATTCGCTGGGAGAAGGTGCGCCATCACATGGTCCGGGTCCATGGGAGCATGCGGAATGTCCATCAGTTGAAACACCGCTGGGCCGATCTGATCACGAGGGAACAGGACCTGCTGGACCACCTGGGAGTCAGGATTGGTGGCCATGTTGGTGAGTAGCAATCAATTACATGGACATGATAGTAATCTGTGTGTGAACATGTGATGAATGTTACCCAATCTGCTAGATAAGGAGCTGCCTATGTGTAATGCTAGGGAAACCTAGGCCCTTGTCAATATATATTGATATCCCCAAATTGGCTACACTTTTTCTCCCTCAAACAGCAGAAACTTAATACATATATCTGTATTTGGCAGGTGTGGCCCATCTCTGCGTGATGCAATGATGCAAATGCTGCCTTACTAATGTTTACATATGTGCCCTAATGTGTACGTGTTGCACAATGTGTATGAAGACCTATGCTAGCAGTCAGATGGCTCAGTTGTTCTACACATACCAGATGGCTGTAGCTGTATGTAATGTAGTGTAGCATTTGTGTCAGACAAGCAACACGTTAATGGCTCTACTGTATTTGTACTCTACATGTCATAATGGGCAATGAGTAAGTCATGTCGAAACAACATACCTACATATGTAGACCCCATCGCTCGAAATCTGATTTGAATCCCATGATGATGATATACATGTGTGTTTTATACACGTCACATGAAGTCAGATATGTTTTCCACAGATATGTCACATGTGTGTGTGGTTGCTGTGTGTTGAACATGTCCACATAGGCTGTTTGACTGTGAGTGGTCATGCAGTCCTCATGGAACAAGTGTCTGGATGTCTCTCTGGAATGCACATGCTGAGATGTTTGGATAACAATATTGTCGGGGCATAATTATTGTGAGTAAACTTGGACGACACCTGACTGTCCTGGCCACTGCATGTGTGTAGTAGGGTGTGTAACTGTAGCAGGAGAATCATCCAATGTTAATGTTGAATACAAACTCATCCATGCAGTATGAGCATGTGTGAAAGTGTATCATTACCATGTCATATTCTCACAGTGTCATTGTAACAGAATTATTTTGTCAGTCCACCCAGTCTGAGTACATTCTTCCTGTCATGCTTTACAGGTGGACCAGAGCCTTACACCGTGGGAGAGGTGGCACACTTCGATGACCCCGATACCTACAGTGAGTGTTGCCTGAGTGCTATTTGATATATTTATTTGCCAATGACGCAAAATGGACTACTGTGTGTTCAAGAGAAATCATGATGTGATGCGCTGGCCGTTCATTGCCATTGTCGTGTTAGTGTGATATCAAATTGGACTTATGTTTCTGTTAAGCAACACCTAGCCATCTCTGAGATTGAGGGGCTGTAGGACATTACAGTTGGGCCGCAATGGGGAATGGGATGAGTTACTTAGAATACACTGGTCAAAGTAAGACTTGGTCGGGGACTTGACATGAACTGAGTCTGCATATCAGACTGACATTCTCCCATATAGCTTAGGCACATGGCTGTGATGAAAAGTGCATCTTCCTAGTTGAGGATGGACTGTGCACACTGTAGGTTGGATCTTCCGGGGGCATGTACTTACACAAGCTGAACTAGGAGTGTGTGTGACTTGAGTGCAATGGCCTATGTGTTCTGTTGAATCATGAGAATGGGTGTTCCACCTCCTCTGTGTGTGTAGTAAAACATGCCTCACTGATAGTATGTCATGTTGGCAAAAGTCATATCATTGTGACATGTGTGGTCCATGGATGTCACAATGTTTGCCTAAGTCCAACGTGTTGCCAGCCATTCATAGGTCTTGTGTGTGAAGGCACATACTTGGTGAACGTTCAATACACTCCTGGGTGTGCATTTCACATGGGATTGGTGGTTGTTCTTCCCACACCACCCTCAACGACTGGGATGTTAATGTGAAACAGGCTACCTTGGACTGTAGCAACCAGTATCTCACACTTACTTGACACCTTTTGTGTCGTGAGTCAGAACCTAGGGCCAGATGTGCCAAACTGTGTACAAGTTGATAAACTCATAATTATTGTGTGTGAGTTGCAAACATCTGTTTCCTATTCCGAAATGTATTAGGTGATCATGAAAATATATGGGAGATTTTATTCCTAATCCTAAATATGAAGGCTTTTTCCAGTCCTATTTGCAACTGACAGTGGTATGCAAGTCCATTTGCAATGGAGTTTGTGGTTGCTAAGTGAGTCGCAGTTATCATCCACTTGAAGTGGATGGTAACCCACTTGCTAGCTGTAAGGGGTCCCCATTGTAACCCATCACCTTTCCGAGTGTACCAAAATAATCCTGTACAAAACAGGCAGTGGTCCAAGGGACCACTGCAGCCCGTATTTATAATTTTTTTGCACCACATTTGCGCAGCTTTTTGACGCCAAAACGGCGCAAACTTACAAATTACAATTGGAATTTGCAAGTTTGTGCGGCTTTTGCGTCAACAAGTGACGCAAATGCGGCGCAACAACAAATATAAATACGGGCCTAAGTGCCTTAAATTATTCAATATTGAAATTGTCGTAATTTATTTCTAAGTGCTGCTCATTTCCCGTTGAGGTAAACGGCCTACACTTGGGGAACATGTTCTGCGTTATTTCCAAGCGGTCACGGACATGGAGGTCTGCTGTTCCCAGCAGGCCTCCATCCCCGTGAGTGCCCATAGTTGCAAAGGTGGAGCAACTTGCAACCCACATCATTGATGTAAATGAGGTGGCTCTTAGCAACCCCATAGCAACTCACAGACGGTGTCAGATACCCCATTCTGCATTGCAGATTGTTCGTCCCATTTCCCATCTTCCTACATCTGGTCCCTAGTGTAGACATTGGGTTATAGCCCATTGGTTCAATCTTAGCACACAACCAATTCCAGATGGCTTAGAGTGAGGAGTGTGATAGTTATCACATATAGTGACATATGTAGTGAAGTAAGTATGCGGAAGAGGTGCAGCCATGATGTACAAAACCGTAGGGATGATTAGGATGAGTAGTGTAGGGTGATGTCATCCATCATGTAGAGACCTGGATATTCTAGGTGTGATATGCCCTTATGTATGCATGCTTCACATGTACTTCCTCTGAGCCCTTCTGTGAACTATGTTGTGACAATTGCTGCAACCTATACATTTTTAGTAATGTACAAATAACCCATTGTGCTATCCCACCCAATGCAAAGCCAAAGGTAAATATCTGCCTTTTCTCTTCACAGCTGCTAACATGAGGGCGGCCGATCGCATCCATTTTGAGCGGCGTGCCATCCGTTACAGGCACATCCTGCAGGTGCAGTCTGGGTATCGGCGGATGGGCCGCAGGTATCACTCCGAAAGGGCCTCCGGGGCGTGGTGGGCCACACCACAGCCTCCAACAAGTGTGCCACCTACAGCCACCAACGACACAGCCACCAGGTCTGGCCCAGTGGTCCCATCTACTTCGGCTGCCATGGACCCGCCGCATGCAGCACGACCTGGACCCAGCCGTGTGCTGGCAGCAGGACAGTCACATGTCCCACCAACAGCTGCCACTAGCTCGACCTCTGCTGGCACACAAACCCTCCCCACAGACCCTCCCGTGGACCCTGCAGCCTTCCAGGCATTGTCCCGGAAAGTGGACAAACTTTTGAGGAAGGTGGACAACCTGACTGATGACATGAACTATGTAAAGACCCGGGTCGGCGACATCAGGCGCACACTAAGGAGGGCAAACCTCTAGTTCGTTTGCCCTCTTAAACTTTTATCCCTCCCCTCTCACCTCTTTCCTTTTTTTATCCTGTTAGTTGGGCTTTGGGGATTAGTATTAGGATTAGGATAGGTATGTAGCTTAGTTAGTGTTAGGGAAGAGGGTGGGGGGTCCTTGTTATTTTTCTCAAATATTTGTGTGTGGGTGGGTGGGTGGGGGGCAATGTTGGGATTCATGTTTAATAAAAAAAAAAAAAAAAAAATAATTAAAAAAATAAAAAAACCAAAAAAATATCTGCTTGTTTAGGATAGTGTAGTATGTGTGTAGGTTAGTATGTTTTGTCCTGCATGTGTCCTGTCTCATAATGGTGGGTGGGGGGTTGATGTTTAGATCGTTTCGTTACATGTGTAGAGTAAGTTTAGCTTAGGTTAGATAGGGACAGTTGTGGGTTATTAGTAGTCAGGTTAGATTAGTGTAGGTGTACCTTTCCCTTAGTTGCCTCTTGTAGTACTAGATATAAATAAATATTTTGTTAACCCTTTACTTGATGCGTTAGGTGCTACTTTATCATGGCCTTGACATCCATGTTGCAGAATGATTTAGTGTGACATTTGTGTCCTATGCTCAGCATCCCCTGGGAATGGATGTTTAACATCCCATCTACCCGTGTGCTCACTTGTTAAGTATCCTCAAATTGGGAGACTCCCCATTGGTAGTGTGCATTGTACACCAAGCTTTTGTTATGATATGTGTCCAACTTCACAAAGAGTGCTTCATTACATGTCAATGTGGGTTAATTGTTAGGTCGGACAGCAGTGTGAAGCTCAGGGAGATCTTTGTAGATGAGGAGTTGTTCACACTCATGTATTGCTGCTTTCATTGCTGAGCTACATCATGTGTGTACTGAAGCAGCATGAATTTCCTTCATGGAAGCCTACTCTGTAAGGGAAGTTAATGCAGTGTGATTTGTACACGATTCATTACATTAAGCGGCATCCATTCTTATTTAAGTCTTGCATGGAGCCTACATTTCCCAGCCACCATTTGCTCTCTGGAATAGCGATAGATGGTGCATCATTCTGACCAACACAGCATGATTGTGTGTGCTTAGTTCCTTCCTCAGTTATTTCCCTCAGTATGGTAGGGCTATGATGCAATCCTGGCCAATGCACAGATGGATCTGAATATATGACATCAGGACAGTAGTATAGAGATTCAACAGGGTTGCCACACAGCCACTTTGGAGTTAGGTACTGCACAGTTGAAGTGTGAAATGACACAGAGACACAATAGGTGAGCAAGTGCGATTTATTTACAGGTGTTGTAGTGCAAATTGTCCATTCAACATTTTTGCTGAGTCCGTTCTGGGGCATCATTTCTTGGTGAGCCTATAGAAGGTGTCAGTGCAGAGGGACAGGATTACCAAATTGTAGGAGAGAGACATTCACTGGCAATGTGGACAAGTCAAACAGTGGATTGCCAAACAGTCATTGAGTGTAGGTGTTCAGAAACTGGGCTTTGACTAAACGCAGGACCTTGGTCAGAGTAGGCCATGGTGCAGGGACTAGGGCTTCCGGGTACTCCTCCGTGTGAAGGTTATCTGTTCCACGTCTTCTTCTTCTGATGTGTGTGTTGCCTCCTCTGTCCTTGTTGTTGTTGGTTGTGAAGGGGCAACACACACCTCAGTGTTAGAAGACATGGAGGCAGACATCCCGGGGGCTAGTCCCTGTGGACTTAGGAAGGGCAATACTGCAGCAAGGAGGGCCTGCTGGTTTCTCAGAATGGCAGCCACATCCCGATGGTAGGCAGCCAGGTCAGCCCTGAGGGGTTCGATGTTGCATTCGTGCACCCGTTGACTGGCTTGCATTCTTAGTTGTTCCGTCAACTGGATGACAGTTGTGGCGATTTGCTTTTGTGTTTCTACAAGTTCCTGCATGTGCGATGTTAGTGCTTGCATCACAGCTGTCTGATCAGAAGGAGGGATCATGCACGAACGCACCCCCTCAAGGCTGGCTGCCATAGTTTGCATCCCCACCCGCACCTCCTTGGCCAGCTCCCGCTGGACCCCAACGACGGTTCTTTCAAAGCTGGTTCCAGTGTCGTCGGAGTCCTCAGCTGTGTTGGAGCTGGCAGGTATTACATTTGGGGTGGCAGGTGGGTCTACTGGGGTGGCTGCTTCTTCTGGGCTCCTCCTTGGGACTGAAGGTGGGGTTTGGAGGCTTCCAAAGACCATGTTGAGGGTTTGTGGGGAGAGGTTGATGGGGTCGTCATCGATGTCATCAGGGAAATCAGGGTCAGGCATATCGGCAGGAGATCCATGTTCCTCTGCAATGAAACAGGGTACAATTAGTGTGTCTGTGTTGTAACAAGTTTGCAAACAGTTACAGGCGTTTGGATGCCTTATCTTTGGTCTCTGTTTTTTTCTGGGTATCTGCTGTCCTTCATATGGGCATTGTTGTAGGCCTATGGCCCACCTGTGTGTCACATGTGTGATGTGGAGCTACCAGACTTGTCTGCCTAATTGCCGCTAGGTGTTGCTTTGTAACATTTTGTGAATAGGCATCTTTGTGTCCTACTAGTCCCTCCGTGATAGAGACATTTTCGAGGGTGTGTTCTCATTATCCGACCTGAGCTGACTTGCTTACGAGGCAGCAGGATAGCTAATGGTGTGATGGACTGAGTCTGACCCACTTTTAATTGACTCTGTCACCCTGATTCTTTCATTTTGCTCTAGCTAACTAGCATTGGCTCATGTCTCCCACAGCAAAGGAATGATTATACATCCGAGCGCATGACATCTTTGGAACTTTTCAGGGAAGTTGTGGTCACTCAGATCCCAACATCTTCACTCTTTTCCAGTATGAACTCATACACAAAAGTCAAAGACAGTATTTGTTTCATATGATGATCTCTTTGAACAACTGACTTGTCTATATTTAGGTGTGAGCCACAATAACCCAAATACTTCAACATGGTAGACTTGAAATAGTCAGCAGGAGAGTAAGACATTGGTCGAAAGCTATCATGGTGCCTAACAGTTTGTACTCTCCCTCTGCTTGTTCTATTTATAGCACAGCATGTTAAGCTTCTAGCCTGCCTGTCTGAATCACTGGGGAGACTTCATCCGTCATATCTGAGCAATGGCCTGTGATCTGGTTTTGCATCTGCAGCAAGGCAGGCAGCGTCTGGTGTTTCTCTGTTTGGAGACTCCCTCTTGTGTGTCTTGGGACAAGGAAGTGATTTTATAAGTCATAAGTCATGGTGATGAGATAGTTTCCCTACGCAGGAATGCCAAATCAGAACCCCTACCCCATCTATCCGCAAAGTACCAGACTGTATCCTTGACTGGGGCACAGAGTGTATCTGTTCTGGCACACTCCAGTGCAGATGTAGGCAAAACAGTGTGATTGGACTTATTAACAACACCCTAGGACTGGCTATTTGGTATATTACCTGATAGGAAGGCCAATGAGAAGCATGTAGTGCAAAGTGCTCAGAGGCTCTTAGATGTGAGCATATGCGTAAGAGTACATTCAGGGTAAGGTGCAGAAAGGCCTACAGCCTGAGGCTAATGCGCAAAGTATACATTACACTTGCCAGAATACACATTGACTGACTGTGGGTGTTGTGAGTGCCCTGCCAACACACTTGCCTCTCAGGACCTGCCCCATTCACTTTTGATTCACATTGCATGCAGTGTACATGTTCTGTGCCATTTCCTATGCATGTTCATGTTTGGATGTGGTGTGGATGTAAACATTGTTGATGTTTGAAGATGAAGGTGGGTCATGTGTGTTTGATTGTATAAGCCTGTTTATCGTATGAAGGTCCGATTTGTTTGTCAGACTTTGCAGGTGTGTTTGAGTGACCAGTTGCCTATGTCTCCTCCTCAGGTGTTGTCTGAGCAGTATGACATTAGTGATGTAGCCTTGTTATCCAGGCATGTGAGGGACCCTGACGTATGCAGCATGTGTGTGTGGTTGGTGCTGTGTGGGTCCTATTGCTGTTTACTTTGGCTTATGTATGTGTCAGGTATGGACATTGGGCATTTGAGTGTACTGGTGCGTTTGTATTTTTACACTGACTTGTTGCGGATGTCAATGTCACCCCCTAATTTGTGTATGTATATTCCATGGGGAGGTTGCTGCCATTTGGTACTGTAGCTGCACAGAGATGAGAGGCGTTATTGTAAGGTGTTGTGGCAGTTACATTGCAGTTGTTGCTTTGCCTACTGGGTTACTGATAGGGACCTAGTTGCTGTAGGATAGATTTTACAAAACAAGTGCCTGGATGTGAGTTTGCTGTAGTGGCCTTCCTACCTGTCGCTGCTTTCCCTTGGCTCTATTGTTGTACTTACAGGATGTCCCCATGGGGCTGTACTTGTTGCTGTGTTTGGTGGTGCCCCAGCTTCAGTGTGTGCTAGGCATGCCCCCCTACTGTGCTCCTTTACCCATGCCACTCTATGTATATGCTGACTTACATGCATTGTGTAGTAGGTATTCCCCCCCTGGTTGCAGTTAACATTAGTGCATTATAATTCCCCATGCGACTTACCCTGCATGTGCATTGTGTCTTGGTAGTCTGCACTGTCCTGCCCTTGAATCCCTGTGACGATCTCCTCGGGGATGGCGGCTGCAACCATCTCCTCCATGTGGTCCAGGGCCTCCTGTTGTGCTGGACTCCCACCTCCAGTCTGCATTGCTGCCTTCCTGTTCCTGGCCATTTTCTCTTTGGTCCTGCGTTTACAGTCATGCCAGCGTTTCTTACACTCAGTGACTGTGCGGCGTTCTTCAGCCACACTGTTGATCTTGTCCACTATTTGCTTCCATATGGCCTCTCTCCTACTGAGTGGCAATTTGGATGTAATGAAAAGTTGGTGCTGGTGTTCCGTCACCTCTCTCACCAGGATTTCCTGCTCCTCTTCACTGAAGCGACACTTTCTTTTCTTTTTTTGGTTATCCTGGTTTGTTTGTGGGACCTCTTGGCTGGTTCCTGGTCTGCTGTCATCATCCTGGGCTCTGTTGTGTCCACTGGGATCCATGTTGGCTCTCTGGTAACACTGCAGTTTTCGCGCTAGAATTTGACGCAATTGCGTGAGAAAAACCAGCGCTTTCACGATTGCGCTGTCGTAAATCGGCCCACGGTGATGTGCGTCGCCTTTACGTGGTTTTTCCTTACGACTTGACGCCGCTGTGTGCGTCACAATATCCTGACGCCCACCTGTTGGTTGCGCCGCCGTACGTCAAAGTATAAATTTGACGCCCGCACGGCGCATCCAAATGGCGTTAGACGGCGCAAATTTTTTTGACGCAAAACTGCGTTAGCGCAGTTTTGCGTCAAAAAGTATAAATATGGCCCTATGTTTTTCAGGAGCCATGGTCGAGATGGACACTGAAATGGATGCAGTAAGATCTGTGACTCTTCAGAACCACCTTGCATTAGATATCCTTTTAGCAAAGGAGGGTGGAGTCTGTAAAATGCTGAATTCGCAACATTGTTGCACATTTATCCCTAACAATTTAAAGAAGTTAGAAGCTTTATTAACAATCTGACTAATGTTAATGCTGATTTAAAAGAGTTGGAAGAACCTGGAGTTTGGGAAAACATTGGCAAAGGTTTTGCTTCTGTGGGAAATTGGTTGAGCAACCTAGGGAAAGGGATAGTTATAAAAATAATGCAGACAATGTTGATTAATATAATCTGATAATTGGATTATGGAAAGTTTGAAAGCAATATAATATGATTAAATTGTGGAAGATGAAAAATGGCCAGAGGAGGGAAGATGTTGAATTGGAAAACCACTTTAGAGAAAATTCAAGACAGAAGAGAAATGAAAGGAGCTGCAGGATGACAACATTTTAGGTGAACAAAAATTTGTGTCGAAATTATGGAAGTTGTGATGACAAATTTAGTCACTGGAGGAGAGATTGTGAGAACAGAATGGATTACTAATAAATCTGTATTGATTAATATAGGAATCTACATGAATTAGGATAACATAGAGAAAAGCGTATGTCTTAGAAGATGTGCCCAGCTGAGTGCCTACCATAGTGCGTGTAATAATCAATAATACATTTGGAATTGGATGTTCTTGATGTAGAAATGTAAAAGATGTAATAATAAATTCTAATGATATATTAATGTAATATGTTTATGTAAATAATATTACCCATTGATTATTCATGTAGTTTTGTGCCTATTTGACAAGCCTAACGCTAAATTACCTGACATGGAAAATGTTCTGTAAAAACAGAGAATCAATGGTATTCCTTGTTCACATGGGGATGACCAACTGATTTGTATTTGCCTTAGACTTTCTCATGAGAACTGCCACCTAGAATGTCTTGTACTAGGAAATGCACCATTGTAGATTTGATGCGTGAGGCAGCGATGTTCCCAGGACTGAACAATGGATGCTCTGACTACAGCTTGGATTGCAACGAGAAAGTTACCTGACAAACCTGATGATGGGAACAGGGAAAGAGGAGCCAATCATTGACATGTGAAAGACAGTTTAGTTAGATTTTAGATATATAGGTTATAGCCTATTGGTTGTACTGTAAACATATGAGATTCTGACCAATGATGGCATTAGAAGACTTTCATTGTAGTTTAACTTAGCCTGCCTGCCCTTAGGTAGGAGAAGATTCTTTTTCTGAAACCTTCAGAGCGATTCCTTCTGTCCCTGTTAGTGTCCTGTTCTTGGAGAATCACAGCTCTTTGTCTTCTGCGTTAGGTAATGTCCCATGGTTCAGTTGACTTAGAGTCCAACCGTGACTGAGTCACCCCCTTCCACTGTCCATTTCTAATGCTGGCCAGACGGATGTCCAACTGACGAAGAAACTGTCTTTTGCTGACTCATTGAGGAGAGGTATAACCATGTTGTTGTTTTGTGCTATATTTGTGCCAACCGCTATTTTGACAGAGACATAGTTATATGTTTTCAAAATTATCTTTTGACTAAATTGTTATGCATGAAGCCTAAACCTGCTATTACCAACTGCTATTTTGACAGAAAAGAAAAGGGGGGAGTCCAGCCAAAAGACTTCCTTGGAATGACGAATTTATTGAATGGTTGTGGGAACTCAAAACCGGAAGGCCTGGACCCTAAGCCTCCCAATAAGTTATAATGCTGAATCAATTGGAGGTGAGTTTCCACTTCAAAAATTAAAACTACTCAGCTTAATGCCTTGGTAATGATTTATTGAGAGAAAGAGAAAAAAAGTAATCAGTTCCAGAAGTTATTAGTCCAGAGAGTTTTTTGACAATCAGGAAGCTGGTGTTCAAATCATAAAACAGTCCAATCTGTTGATATCACTGGTTTGGAACAAATAGCAACATTCAGTAGAGGAACAGCCAACACGTGTTTCGCCCCTTAAGCGGATAGGCGGGGGCTTTCTCAAGGCTGTAAAGAATATATATAAAAGAAATAAGTAACTTTCCAAGCGAAATATGTTACCAAATAAAAAGCATGCTAGCCATGTGAATCATGCAGGGCATATTGTGCTCCCGCTCGGTGAGACCTCTAAGTATCAAGATGTGATCCAAGATAGATTTCCCCGTGTAAACCAAGGGCTAACGTCATAGGAAAAATATGAGTTAAAGTAAGGCCAATAGTGAAATTAAGAGAGTAAAAAATAGACTGCTCTTTGATTTGAAGGAACGATTTTTGTGAGAGTGAGAAAAGTAAAAAAGAAATAAAAAAGAAAGTATTGTAGTCCTGTCAAAGTAATAAGTGAAAATTAAATATAAACTGGCACTCACGTGATGTTAATTCATGCTCTTCGAAGAATCATGTGAGCAAAAATTATAGCAAATAATCCTGTGAAGAATGTTAATGTGAAGCAAAAATAATAGAGAGTTGGTACCGTACCCCATCCAGAACAGAATGAAATCTTCTGGCGTCCGTAGTCACAATTGTAAATAGAAATCTAAATACGAGAACAAATTTTGAAACCTCTCGTGCCAAATCAAAAATTAGGTAGTAACACAGAAGACTAAGACCATCCGAAAATCTATAATGACGAAAATGTCCCTAAAAGCATATTGCAGGTATTGTCTGCCATCAATGCATGTGTGTCAAATGAAAAACATCATATTAAAGTTCATTCGGTCATAAAGATGCCTTTTAGAACCCCATCAGCCATGTTTCTGGTTAATGGGTCTGCAGTAAAGATAAACATCAAAAGGTAAAATGAGAAGATGTCAACAAATACCAAGAAAAAGTGAGCAACATGTTGTTAATTACAAGGACGCTGTTACATGTAGGCAAATGCTCCCCGTCAGGCAGGCTAAAAACGTTTTAGAAGCAGTATAGTTTGACTAAATACACTAATTCCATACTCGCTGAATGTTCAAAGTCCTGACAAGGGGTGAAGTATTTTTACCTGAGATAGCAGTAAACGAGGGAAATCCTCTGCAGAGAATAGGCCAAACACTCCTCAGCACGTCCTGCGTTGAATCGCTACGACGCCGTCTGGCAGTACCGCGATTATAGAATTAAGGCGTCCTTTCTCTGTTTCCAATACAGCGAAACAGAGGAGGGACTCAACGTGAAATGTACTAAGTTCAATGGCGGCCATATTGGAGGGATCAAGGCCGTAAATAACAATAAATCCCACTTAATAATGTGGAGAAAATGAGAAAAGAAAGAAAAATGTATAAGATATTAGGAACGCAGACGACAGAATATGGTGAGGCGGAAATAGAAAGAGCCAAAGAGAGTTGAAACAATATTAGAAAAAAAGAAAATGAAAGGGGGATGAGACACAGTAAAGGAGAGTAAAGAAAGGGTGAACATAGGAAACGATTTGCATGAATAGTATTTTAAAAGGAGATTAAAACCAGAAATCAAAATAAGGTCCTGAATACGGACAATAAGGCAAAAGATGAGAGTTGGAAAGACTATGAGACAAAGGTGATGAGAAAATAATCAAAAGGACGAAAAATGAGAAGGAATTCGTTACCAAAAGAAAAAGAAAGAGAAAAGGAAAAGAAAAGGAGGCAGATATAAAGCAGTTATAAGTTCACAGAAAGGGCCAGCAGTTTAGAGGGGAGGAAGAGCAATAATATATCACAGAAGACCTTAACTTCAAACCATCATGCAAAATTTCAGCAATACAATAAAACAATTACAGTAACCAATAGTGCCATTCGTGATCCTGGTTCAGACCATTGTTCACTGTGTCAAATTGGATAATAAACCTGCTTTCCTCTTGACGCAGTCGTAGTTGTAGGTTGCCACCCCGTGGGGATGGTGTGATGCGAAGTATTCCACTGAATTGGAAGAATCGTTCATGATGGTAAAATGTTTTATAGTGCTCCACTAACTCCAGGTCTCCAGTTTTAAGATATTCCGAAAATATTCTTGGATTCGAAGTTTTAATGGGCGAATCGTACTGCCAATATAGGCCTTGTGACATGGGCAGAGAATCAGATATACCACATTTTTGCTTTCGCAGTTGATAAAGTCCTTAATTATGAGTTCTTTGTTATTGATATGTAATAGAGTCGATCTGTTGAGTCCTAATTTGCATATTGAACACTTGGTACAAGTGAAAAAGCCTTTGGGCTTGGGAAAATGAGGGTCAGGGGCTGTTGATTGAAAAAAGGAAGGGCAGAGTTTGTCTCTAAGATTAGGAGCCCGGCGGAACCCTATTCTTGGATGTTGAGTAATGAATTTTTGGATAGAGGAATTTCTGCTAATAAGATGCCAGTGCTTGCGAAGATGTTTCCGTATTAAATGGTGACCATTATGAAATTGAGTAATGAAGCGAATAATGGAATCCTCTTTATGTCGTGGAGATGAATTAATCATCTGATTACGGTCCATTTTGCCCATTTTGCTGTTGGAAAAGGTCAGTGACTTATGATTATATCCCCTGGTCAGGAGTCTCTCTGTTATTTGTGAAGAGAACACATCATAATCAGTAGATTTGGTGCAGTTAAGTCTTGTTCGTCTGTACTCGCCTTGTGGGATATTTTTGATTATACTTGGAGGGTGACAACTGCTGGCGTGTAGAATTGCATTTGCCGCTGTTGATTTTCTGAAAAAGCGGGTCTGCAATTTCTCATTTTCCACAAAAATCAGTAAGTCTAAATACTCAACCTGAGAGTCGGAGATGTTATATGTGATGTCAATGTCCCATTTATTTGGTACTAGAGACTGTAAGAATTGAGTAAGTAAAGTTCTTTGTCCTTGCCAGATCATCAAAATATCGTCTATATAGCGTCCCCAGAAGATGATATTTTGGGAAAAGCTTTTGTTTTGATCGCTCCACAGCCACTCACGTTCGACCGCTCCCATGAGGATACAGGCATAAGAGGGTGCAAATTTGGCCCCCATCGCCTTACCCTGTAATTGCAGATAGAAGTGGCCGTCGAAGAGAAAGTAGTTATTCTCTAGGCAGAATTGTAACATGTTCAATATCATACAGTTGTGAGTAGTGAGTGATACTGGTCTTGTTGAGAGTGCTTGTCTAACAGCATCCAGACCGTCATGGTGTCTGATAGAAGTATAGAGACTAACTATGTCTATAGTCACTAAGAGATAGTCAGGTTGCCAATCGATATCCTGGAGTTTACAAATGATATCTTTCGTGTCTCTCACATAAGAAGGTAGGTTGATCATGAAAGGCTGGAGTACTTGGTCAATTAGAGTCCCTAATTTTGAGCAAATCGAGTTGACTCCTGAAATTATAGGTCTGCCTTTAGGGGGAAATTCTTTCTTATGAATTTTGGGAAGTAAATATAGAGTTGGAACAGTAGGGTGAGAAAGAAATAGGGCAGTTCTTTCCTGATGCGAAATGACACGGCGGGAAAGCCAGTGATCCAAGAGTACTGAGAGTTGATGTTGTATGTGTGCAGTAGGATTCACATCTAGTCGTTTATCACACTGGGAATCATGTAGTTAGCGGTAAGCCTCAAGGAGATAATCTGAGGTATTAAGAATGACAATATTTCCTCCCTTATCTGCTTCCTTGATGATAATGTTAGGATTCATTCTTAAGTTGGTCAGGGCAGCAATTTGTTGGTGTGTAGTGTTTGAAGGAAAGAATTTACGCTTTTTGCAATAACGTTTATACTCTTTATCAAAATCGTTAAGGACTGCTTGTGCAAAGAGGTCAATAGAATTGCCTGCTGGGAGAGTGGGGGTAAAGGTAGATTTCGGTCTCATACCCGAAGGGTAGTACTGATTAGTACTTAACTCTAGTTGTTCTGCTAGTATGCTAAGAGGAAGGTCTGGTTCGGAAGTATTTGCTAAATTATAGAGAAGCCCAATATCTTCTAGGTCCCGAACAGAAATATCCTGAGATGGTAGTGAGAGGGGGGACCGGGAAGGAAGGGGGGTAAATGTAGAAAAGAAAGACTTAAGTTTGAGTTGACGTATGAACTTAAAAAAATCTATTTTGGTTTGTGTTATGTTCCAAAAGTTTGTGGGACAATAGGACAAACCTTTATTAAGGATATGTAACTCAGAAGGAGAGAGAGAATGATCTGAGAGATTAACTACTAGTTGGTCATCGTGTTTGGAGGTCGAAGGTTCTTGCTGCGTGCCCTTGTTTGTATACCGGAGGTACCGGGCGTGACCGTTGTAGTATCTGGTGGTTTGGACCGGGATTCTTGGAGGGAACCTAGGCGAAATCGCCGTGCTTCCTCTAAAAAATTGACCCTAGGTCTAATGGAAGGGTCCCTGTCTGACTCATCAGAAGTTTCAACTTCTGAGGAGGGAATAGTGTCTGGGCAGCTAGTAGTATCTAGCGGGGAATTGGTATCTTGAACATGATCACACTTCTTACTGAAAGTATACACTCTCCCTTGTTGGTAATCACGTAGATCGCGTCTGAATTTATGATTTTTTCTCTGAATAATATCTGCCTCGTAATTGTCGATTATGTTATTGAGAATGGCATAGTTCTTAGTTGTGATGTCACCCCAATTGGCCTCATCTATTCGTTGGGTGAGCTGATCAACTTCTTGTTTGTGGCGCTCATATTGTTCCTGGGAGATATCAATTAGTTGTTGAATCATGTTCATCGAAGCCATTTTAAGATTAGCTTCCCACTTCTGAAGGCTCTCTTGGGAGGTGGTGTCGGTGGGTGGAAAAATCAATATGCGTAACCGCCGGGGGATACGGTCATTATCTAAATATTTTTTGAGGGAAGCCACCTCCCACCATTTAGCTGTTTCCTTTTTAAGAGATTTTTCCAAAGCCAAGAAAGTGCTTTTTGCAGAGGTCAAATTGGTAATGCCCGAATTAGGAGTGCCAGCATCGGATGTATTAAAAACTTGATCCAGTTTAGCATCGCGTTGCTGTCTTCTGTTAAGTGTGAAAGACATCATAAAGTAGGGCTTAAGCAGGAAGTCTATACGTTTGCAAGTGATTGCTACAGAAAAGAAAAGGGGGGAGTCCAGCCAAAAGACTTCCTTGGAATGCCGAATTTATTGAATGGTTGTGGGAACTCAAAACCGGAAGGCCTGGACCCTAAGCCTCCCAATAAGTTATAATGCTGAATCAATTGGAGGTGAGTTTCCACTTCAAAAATTAAAACTACTCAGCTTAATGCTTCGGTAATGATTTATTGAGAGAAAGAGAAAAAAAGTAATCAGTTCCAGAAGTTATTAGTCCAGAGAGTTTTTTGACAATCAGGAAGCTGGTGTTCAAATCATAAAACAGTCCAATCTGTTGATATCACTGGTTTGGAACAAATAGCAACATTCAGTAGAGGAACAGCCAACTCGTGTTTCGCCCCTTAAGCGGATAGACGGGGGCTTTCTCAAGGCTGTAGAGAATATATATAAAAGAAATAAGTAACTTTCCAAGCGAAATATGTTACCAAATAAAAAGCATGCTAGCCATGTGAATCATGCAGGGCATATTGTGCTCCCGCTCGGTGAGACCTCTAAGTATCAAGATGTGATCCAAGATAGATTTCCCCGTGTAAACCAAGGGCTAAGGTCATAGGAAAAATATGAGTTAAAGTAAGGCCAATAGTGAAATTAAGAGAGTAAAAAATAGACTGCTCTTTGATTTGAAGGAACGATTTTTGTGAGAGTGAGAAAAGTAAAAAAGAAATAAAAAAGAAAGTATTGTAGTCCTGTCAAAGTAATAAGTGAAAATTAAATATAAACTGGCACTCACGTGATGTTAATTCATGCTCTTCGAAGAATCATGTGAGCAAAAATTATAGCAAATAATCCTGTGAAGAATGTTAATGTGAAGCAAAAATAATAGAGAATTGGTACCGTACCCCATCCAGAACAGAATGAAATCTTCTGGCGTCCGTAGTCACAATTGTAAATAGAAATCTAAATACGAGAACAAATTTTGAAACCTCTCGTGCCAAATCAAAAATTAGGTAGTAACACAGAAGACTAAGACCATCCGAAAATCTATAATGACGAAAATGTCCCTAAAAGCATATTGCAGGTATTGTCTGCCATCAATGCATGTGTGTCAAATGAAAAACATCATATTAAAGTTCATTCGGTCATAAAGATGCCTTTTAGAACCCCATCAGCCATGTCTCTGGTTAATGGGTCTGCAGTAAAGATAAACATCAAAAGGTAAAATGAGAAGATGTCAACAAATACCAAGAAAAAGTGAGCAACATGTTGTTAATTACAAGGACGCTGTTACATGTAGGCAAATGCTCCCCGTCAGGCAGGCTAAAAACGTTTTAGAAGCAGTATAGTTTGACTAAATACACTAATTCCATACTCGCTGAATGTTCAAAGTCCTGACAAGGGGTGAAGTATTTTTACCTGAGATAGCAGTAAACGAGGGAAATCCTCTGCAGAGAATAGGCCAAACACTCCTCAGCACGTCCTGCGTTGAATCGCTACGACGCCGTCTGGCAGTACCGCGATTATAGAATTAAGGCGTCCTTTCTCTGTTTCCAATACAGCGAAACAGAGGAGGGACTCAACGTGAAATGTACTAAGTTCAATGGCGGCCATATTTGAGGGGCGAAACACGTGTTGGCTGTTCCTCTACTGAATGTTGCTATTTGTTCCAAACCAGTGATATCAACAGATTGGACTGTTTTATGATTTGAACACCAGCTTCCTGATTGTCAAAAAACTCTCTGGACTAATAACTTCTGGAACTGATTACTTTTTTTCTCTTTCTCTCAATAAATCATTACCGAAGCATTAAGCTGAGTAGTTTTAATTTTTGAAGTGGAAACTCACCTCCAATTGATTCAGCATTTTAACTTATTGGGAGGCTTAGGGTCCAGGCCTTCCGGTTTTGAGTTCCCACAACCATTCAATAAATTCGGCATTCCAAGGAAGTCTTTTGGCTGGACTCCCCCCTTTTCTTTTCTGTAGCAATCACTTGCAAACGTATAGACTTCCTGCTTAAGCCCTACTTTATGATGTCTTTCACACTTAACAGAAGACAGCAACGCGATGCTAAACTGGATCAAGTTTTTAATACATCCGATGCTGGCACTCCTAATTCGGGCATTACCAATTTGACCTCTGCAAAAAGCACTTTCTTGGCTTTGGAAAAATCTCTTAAAAAGGAAACAGCTAAATGGTGGGAGGTGGCTTCCCTCAAAAAATATTTAGATAATGACCGTATCCCCCGGGGGTTACGCATATTGATTTTTCCACCCACCGACACCACCTCCCAAGAGAGCCTTCAGAAGTGGGAAGCTAATCTTAAAATGGCTTCGATGAACATGATTCAACAACTAATTGATATCTCCCAGGAACAATATGAGCGCCACAAACAAGAAGTTGATCAGCTCACCCAACGAATAGATGAGGCCAATTGGGGTGACATCACAACTAAGAACTATGCCATTCTCAATAACATAATCGACAATTACGAGGCAGATATTATTCAGAGAAAAAATCGTAAATTCAGACGCGATCTACGTGATTACCAACAAGGGAGAGTGTATACTTTCAGTAAGAAGTGTGATCATGTTCAAGATACCAATTCCCCGCTAGATACTACTAGCTGCCCAGACACTATTCCCTCCTCAGAAGTTGAAACTTCTGATGAGTCAGACAGGGACCCTTCCATTAGACCTAGGGTCAATTTTTTAGAGGAAGCACGGCGATTTCGCCTAGGTTCCCTCCAAGAATCCCGGTCCAAACCACCAGATACTACAACGGTCAAGCCCGGTACCTCCGGTATACAAACAAGGGCACGCAGCAAGAACCTTCGACCTCCAAACACGATGACCAACTAGTAGTTAATCTCTCAGATCATTCTCTCTCTCCTTCTGAGTTACATATCCTTAATAAAGGTTTGTCCTATTGTCCCACAAACTTTTGGAACATAACACAAACCAAAATAGATTTTTTTAAGTTCATACGTCAACTCAAACTTAAGTCTTTCTTTTCTACATTTACCCCCCTTCCTTCCCGGTCCCCCCTCTCACTACCATCTCAGGATATTTCTGTTCGGGACCTAGAAGATATTGGGCTTCTCTATAATTTAGCAAATACTTCCGAACCAGACCTTCCTCTTAGCATACTAGCAGAACAACTAGAGTTAAGTACTAATCAGTACTACCCTTCGGGTATGAGACCGAAATCTACCTTTACCCCCACTCTCCCAGCAGGCAATTCTATTGACCTCTTTGCACAAGCAGTCCTTAACGATTTTGATAAAGAGTATAAACGTTATTGCAAAAAGCGTAAATTCTTTCCTTCAAACACTACACACCAACAAATTGCTGCCCTGACCAACTTAAGAATGAATCCTAACATTATCATCAAGGAAGCAGATAAGGGAGGAAATATTGTCATTCTTAATACCTCAGATTATCTCCTTGAGGCTTACCGCCAACTACATGATTCCCAGTGTTTTAAACGACTAGATGCGAATCCTACTGCACACATACAACATCAACTCTCGGTACTCTTGGATCACTGGCTTTCCCGCCGTGTCATTTCGCATCAGGAAAGAACTGCCCTATTTCTTTCTCACCCTACTGTTCCAACTCTATATTTACTTCCCAAAATTCATAAGAAAGAATTTCCCCCTAAAGGCAGACCTATAATTTCAGGAGTCAACTCGATTTGCTCAAAATTAGGGACTCTAATTGACCAAGTACTCCAGCCTTTCATGATCAACCTACCTTCTTATGTGAGAGACACGAAAGATATCATTTGTAAACTCCAGGATATCGATTGGCAACCTGACTATCTCTTAGTGACCATAGACATAGTTAGTCTATATACTTCTATCAGACACCATGATGGTCTGGATGCTGTTAGACAAGCACTCTCAACAAGACCAGTATCACTCACTACTCACAACTGTATGATATTGAACATGTTACAATTCTGCCTAGAGAATAACTACTTTCTCTTCGACGGCCACTTCTATCTGCAATTACAGGGGACGGCGATGGGGGCCAAATTTGCGCCCTCTTATGCCTGTATCCTCATGGGAGCGGTCGAACGTGAGTGGCTGTGGAGCGATCAAAACAAAAGCTTTTCCCAAAATATCATCTTCTGGGGACGCTATATAGACGATATTTTGATGATCTGGCAAGGACAAAGAACTTTACTTACTCAATTCTTACAGTCTCTAGTACCAAATAAATGGGACATTGACATCACATATAACATCTCCGACTCTCAGGTTGAGTATTTAGACTTACTGATTTTTGTGGAAAATGAGAAATTGCAGACCCGCTTTTTCAGAAAATCAACAGCGGCAAATACAATTCTACACGCCAGCAGTTGTCACCCTCCAAGTATAATCAAAAATATCCCACAAGGCGAGTACAGACGAGCAAGACTTAACTGCACCAAATCTACTGATTATGATGTGTTCTCTTCACAAATAACAGAGAGACTCCTGACCAGGAGATATAATCATAAATCACTGACCTTTTCCAACAGCAAAATGGGCAAAATGGACCGTAATCAGATGATTAATTCATCTCCACGACATAAAGAGGATTCCATTATTCGCTTCATTACTCAATTTCATAATGGTCACCATTTAATACGGAAACATCTTTGCAAGCACTGGCATCTTATTAGCAGAAATTCCTCTATCCAAAAATTCATAACTCAACATCCAAGAATAGGGTTCCGCCGGGCTCCTAATCTTAGAGACAAACTCTGCCCTTCCTTTTTTCAATCATCAGCCCCTGACCCTCATTTTCCCAAGCCCAAAGGCTTTTTCACTTGTACCAAGTGTTCAATATGCAAATTAGGACTCAACAGATCGACTCTATTACATATCAATAACAAAGAACTCATAATTAAAGACTTTATCAACTGCGAAAGCAAAAATGTGGTATATCTGATTCTCTGCCCATGTCACAAGGCCTATATTGGCAGTACGATTCGCCCATTAAAACTTCGAATCCAAGAACATTTTCGGAATATCTTAAAACTGGAGACCAAGGCGCCGTTAGTGGAGCACTATAAAACATTTCACCATCATGAACGATTCTTCCAATTCAGTGGAATACTTCGCATCACACCATCCCCACGGGGTGGCAACCTACAACTACGACTGCGTCAAGAGGAAAGCAGGTTTATTATCCAATTTGACACAGTGAACAATGGTCTGAACCAGGATCACGAATGGCACTATTGGTTACTGTAATTGTTTTATTGTATTGCTAAAATTTTGCATGATGGTTTGAAGTTAAGGTCTTCTGTGATATATTATTGCTCTTCCTCCCCTCTAAACTGCTGGCCCTTTCTGTGAACTTATAACTGCTTTATATCTGCCTCCTTTTCTTTTCCTTTTCTCTTTCTTTTTCTTTTGGTAACAAATTCCTTCTCATTTTTCGTCCTTTTCATTATTTTCTCATCACCTTTGTCTCATAGTCTTTCCAACTCTCATCTTTTGCCTTATTGTCCGTATTCAGGACCTTATTTTGATTTCTGGTTTTAATCTCCTTTTAAAATACTATTCATGCAAATCGTTTCCTATTTTCACCCTTTCTTTACTCTCCTTTACTGTGTCTCATCCCCCTTTCATTTTCTTTTTTTCTAATATTGTTTCAACTCTCTTTGGCTCTTTCTATTTCCGCCTCACCATATTCTGTCGTCTGCGTTCCTAATATCTTATAAATTTTCCTTTCTTTTCTCATTTTCTCCACATTATTAAGTGGGATTTATTGTTATTTACGGCCTTGATCCCTCCAATATGGCCACCATTGAACTTAGTACATTTCACGTTGAGTCCCTCCTCTGTTTCGCTGTATTGGAAACAGAGAAAGGACGCCTTAATTCTATAATCGCGGTACTGCCAGACGGCGTCGTAGCGATTCAACGCAGGACGTGCTGAGGAGTGTTTGGCCTATTCTCTGCAGAGGATTTCCCTCGTTTACTGCTATCTCAGGTAAAAATACTTCACCCCTTGTCAGGACTTTGAACATTCAGCGAGTATGGAATTAGTGTACTTAGTCAAACTATACTGCTTCTAAAACGTTTTTAGCCTGCCTGACGGGGAGCATTTGCCTACATGTAACAGCGTCCTTGTAATTAACAACATGTTGCTCACTTTTTCTTGGTATTTGTTGACATCTTCTCATTTTACCTTTTGATGTTTATCTTTACTGCAGACCCATTAACCAGAGACATGGCTGATGGGGTTCTAAAAGGCATCTTTATGACCGAATGAACTTTAATATGATGTTTTTCATTTGACACACATGCATTGATGGCAGACAATACCTGCAATATGCTTTTAGGGACATTTTCGTCATTATAGATTTTCGGATGGTCTTAGTCTTCTGTGTTACTACCTAATTTTTGATTTGGCACGAGAGGTTTCAAAATTTGTTCTCGTATTTAGATTTCTATTTACAATTGTGACTACGGACGCCAGAAGATTTCATTCTGTTCTGGATGGGGTACGGTACCAACTCCCTATTATTTTTGCTTCACATTAACATTCTTCACAGGATTATTTGCTATAATTTTTGCTCACATGATTCTTCGAAGAGCATGAATTAACATCACGTGAGTGCCAGTTTATATTTAATTTTCACTCATTACTTTGACAGGACTACAATACTTTCTTTTTTATTTCTTTTTTACTTTTCTCACTCTCACAAACATCGTTCCTTCAAATCAAAGAGCAGTCTATTTTTTGCTCTCTTAATTTCACTATTGGCCTTACTTTAACTCATATTTTTCCTATGACCTTAGCCCTTGGTTTACACGGGGAAATCTATCTTGGATCAAATCTTGATACTTAGAGGTCTCACCGAGCGGGAGCACAATATGCCCTGCATGATTCACATGGCTAGCATGCTTTTTATTTGGTAACATATTTCGCTTGGAAAGTTACTTATTTCTTTTATATATATTCTCTACAGCCTTGAGAAAGCCCCCGCCTATCCGCTTAAGGGGCGAAACACGTGTTGGCTGTTCCTCTACTGAATGTTGCTATTTGTTCCAAACCAGTGATATCAACAGATTGGACTGTTTTATGATTTGAACACCAGCTTCCTGATTGTCAAAAAACTCTCTGGACTAATAACTTCTGGAACTGATTACTTTTTTTCTCTTTCTCTCAATAAATCATTACCGAAGCATTAAGCTGAGTAGTTTTAATTTTTGAAGTGGAAACTCACCTCCAATTGATTCAGTGCTATTTTGACAGCACCATAGTTAGATTTTTCAAAATTATATTTTGACTAAATTGTTTTGCATGAAGTCCAAACATGCTATTCTAATTTGAAGGTTAGTTAGTAAGCACAGAATGTTGACTAAATTGTTATTAACAAAGAATTGACTCTTTTCACATGTTGAGTCTAGATGTGTACAGTTTCTGTTTTCCAATTAACACTACTGCTGTTTTGTACTGTAATTCTTGAGTGTTTAACTGTTAATGCTTTACCTAAATTGAGATTCTTTAGAAGATTTGGTCAATCCGTATTGCTTGTATATGTTTATCATTTGGTTTTGAGACTAATCTATGTGATATTAGCATTGCTAATCTAGGAAAATAAACAAACTAAAATTAAACTAAAAAGGTGTTATTATTCATTGTGTGTGTTAGACTTTTCATCCTTGATGTGGTCTCCCTTAACTTTTTGCCTCTGTTCCCCAGGTGCTGGACTCTGATTTTACTGTTTTTGTTACTCTGGGCACTTTACCACTGCTAACCAGTGCTGAAGGGCAAGCGCTCCTCTACAAAATGTGTATGTAATTGGCTTATCCATGATTGGCATATTTGATTTACTAGTAAGACCCTAGTAAAGAGCACTAGAGGTGCCAGAGCATGCAAATCAAATGCTCCTAGTGGGCTTGCAGCACTGGTTGTCCCACTCACACAAGTAGCTCTGTAATCATGTCTCTGACCTGCCATTGCAGTGTCTGTGTGTGCAGTTTTAACTGTAAATGCGACTTGGCAAGTGTACCCACTTGCCAGACCTAAACCTTCCCTTTTCTTACATATAAGACACCCCTAAGGTAGGCCTTAGTAGCCCCGCCCCAAGGGCAGGGTGCAGTGTATGGTTAAGACAGGACATATAGTAATATGTTTTATATGTCCTGACAGTGAAATATTGCTAAATTCATTTTTCACTGTTGGAAGGCCTGTCCCTCTCATAGGTTAACATGGTGGCAACCTTTAAATCTGATTAAAGTGTAGATTCCCTTTGGGAGCGGATGGATGTGTGGAGTTTGGGGTCTCTGAGCTCACAATTTAAAAATGCACCTTTTAGTAAAGTTGATTTTAAGATTGTGTGTTTGAAAATGCCACTGAGCATTTACTTGCTTATACCATTTCTGTGACTCTGCCTGTTTGTGGATTCCCTGTCTGGGTCAGTTTGACAGTTGGGCTGGTTGCACCTCACACTAGACAGTGACACAAACGGAGCTGGGGTGTAGTCTGCATTTCCTGATGAGCCATCAGTGCTAGAAGGGAGAGACTCCTACTCTGCCCTGTGGTGCCCATCCAGTTCCTGGGACCCTGAAAGGAGAAGCTGGCAGCCTAAGAGGAGGAAATGTACGCACAGAGTGCCATGCGGGGAAAAGATCGACGGGACTCCGATCTGCGGCTGAAGAAACAACACACCACCGGCTCCGTGGCTGAAAATCGATGCTCGCCGGATCGGCGAATGAAGAATCGACACACGGAGCTGGAGAACGACGCGCAGCATCACAAAATGCAGCAAACGCAGAAGTGCCAAAGCGTAATTTTTAAATGATTGTTGGGACACCTTACCGCACATAAACAATCATGTCTGGCATTTTGCTCTTTCTAGGCGTGCATGCAGCACCCGTAGAAAAAATAAAAAACGAGGAGGAATAAAACTATTTCTCCTTGTTGCACCTTGCTTACGCCACTCCTTGGGTGCTTTAGAGTTTGGTGCTGCCTCAGGTTTACGAAATCTCGTAAATCTGAGGCAGCATCAAAATGCAATGACTGTTGTTGTGGCATGCCCTGTCACGGTTTTCAATGGGCTTACCGTCGAAGCTGAGAGGCGTAGGGGAACGGCCCCGGTTCCGGCAGGTTCTGCTCTGGCTGAGGTAGGGGCGACCCCTTCCGGTAGCCACGGTGCTGTTTGGTAAGAGCAAACCACTACAGTCCGTGCCCTCCAGAAGGAGTCCCAGAGGAAAAACCCCAGTAGGGTAAAAAACCTCCACAGGAACTCCCTGAAACGAAAGGAGGACACCAAGGCGTTAGTACTGAAGATCAGGAAGACTGGAGAACAAGGCAGGTCAGGAACACACGGGATTCGCAGGAAGAAATCAATCAGAGCGTGACTACCACCAAGGAGTGTTGCAACGCAATGAACCAGCAGCTGAATTCCCCTTATATACCCCCAGGCAGGAAGTAGGAAACAGGAAGTAGAAATACCACCATCTTGGATTGGGGAAAAGAATGCAGTAGTGAATCAAGTACATGCACCTAAAGAGGAAAAATAATGCATGCTGGGAGGAGAGGAAGTGCTTAGCATGCTGGGAAGGGAAAAGGTAGGTACAAAAATACCATCATGTGCAAAGGCTCGGCTTTTGACCGGAGACATGGTAAGTGGTGAGCAGGTGTGAAAGCAGAATGCAGAGATGGCTGTAAACGCGCATAATGCGCTACACGCGGTCAGGCCTGAAACCCCCTCGGGGTCTCAAGCCCTACCGCGTCTGCCTTTATGGCAGAACTTAAAGTAAGGGGGGCGGCGAGTGCCGCGACCCCTAATCAAGCTCCTTGGAGCCTCCGCGGCCCACGCCCGAGCCGCGGCATCCCCCGCGGCCCGAGCGCCAGCCGCGGCGCTCCCCGCGGCCTGCGCGCCCGCCGCGGTATAAATGAAGTGCCGCGCCGCGGCAACCTGAGTCCGCGGCTGCGGCTGCGGCAAGCGCCGCGGCCGCGGCGGCATGACAGTATGCCCCCCCCCGAGGCCCCAGGTTTGTGAGGGAAGAGCCAAAAAAAGTGACGGACCAAAAGAGGAGCATGAACTGAAGAGGCATCCTCCCAGGAACACTCACTCATTGGGTATCCCTTCCAATGAATAAGATATTGGAGGCGTCCATGAAAAAACCGAGAGTCACAGATTTCCTGGACCTCGTACCCAGGTACATTATCAACCAACAGAGGAGGGGGACAGGGTAAGTGCCTATGAAAAGGATCGGGACGGTAAGGTTTCAATTGGGAGACATGGAATACAGGGTGGATCTTCCACGTCCGGGGCAGGCGAAGACGCACAGACACTGGGTTGATCTTTTTGAGAATTAGGAAGGGACCATAAAAGCGAGGTTTGAATTTATTCTGAGTGATTCGGAGAGGTAGGAATCTAGAGGAGAGCCAGACCTTGTCATGAACCTGATATTGAGGAGCCGCACAACGTCTTCTATCTGCTATCTTTTTCATGCGGAACTTAGTGGCGGCAAGGTTGGAACGGATAATTCGTTGTATATCCCGTAGCTGTCGAACATAGGAGGAGATGGCAGGAAGATTGGAGTTATCTCTCAGGGGAGTTGGGAAGGCCCTGGGATGGAAACCGTAGGAGCCATAGAAAGGAGAGACCTTCGAGGCACTGTGTAAGGAGTTATTATAGGAGAATTCTGCAAGCAGTAAATAGGTAACCCAATTACTCTGTGTAGCATTGCAGAAGCTATGTAAATACTGTTCGAGACCTTGATTGAGTCTTTTCGTCTGTCCGTTGGTTTGAGGGTGGAACCCGGATGATAAGGCCACCTTGATTCCCAAAGTCTTACAGAATTGATGCCAGAATCGGGAGATATATTGAGGACCCCTGTCCGATATAATGACCTGAGGTAACCCATGAAGCCGAAAGATTTCTCGAGTAAAGATCTGACCTAATTCTTTTGCCGTTGGTAACTTTCTTAAGGCTGTAAAGTGAGCCATCTTGGTGCAGGAGTCCACAGTTACCATTATTACGTGGTTTCCCATTGAGGAAGGTAATGCGCACATAAAATCTGTGGAGATAGTGTGCCATGGGCCTGGGGGAACTGGTAATGGGCGGAGTAATCCTACTGGTCTGGTTCGGGGTGTCTTGGCTCGAGCACATATAGGACAAGATGATACATATGCCTCAGTATCAGCCTTGAGAGTTGGCCACCAGAAGGAGCGAAGCAAAAGGTCTTGAGTGGCTTTTATTCCTCGATGACCTGCGACAGGGGAATCATGGCACATGTGTAAAGCTTCAGTTTGTACTGCTTTAGTGGGTAAAAACAGGGCCTTGTCATGATAGTAATAGCCATGATCTGTATGCAATTGCGGACGCAACTCATTCAGCTCTGTTTCGTGTAGACGGGCATACTCGGACTTGACTCGGTCTAAAAAAGTCTGTGCTACCCCAATGATCTTATTGTTGTCAAATAAGTTCTGAACAGTAGAATCGCCGCACTCAGGATAACGTCGGGACAAGGCATCCGCCAGGGTGTTCTGAGAACCAGGGATGTAGGTGATATAGAAGTCATATTGGCTGAAAAAGAAAGCCCATCGATCCTGCCGGCTATTTTGACACTGAAAGTTTCTTAAACACTGTAGATTTCTGTGATCTGTCCGGGCTTCAAAAGGTTCCTTTGATCCCATCAAAAAGTGTCTCCATTCTGTGCACGCGACTTTTAAGGCGAGTAATTCACGTTCTAATACGGAATAGTTCTGCTCAGAATCAGATAGAATGTGTGATAGGTAAAATACAGGGTGTTCTAAATCATCATCGTCTTGTTTTTGCAATAAGGCAGCCCCAATGGCTCTTTCTGAGGCATCTGTGACAACAATGAATTGTTTGTTGGTGTCTGGGTGTCGTAGAATAGGGGCTTGGATAAAGGCTTTTTTTAAATCCTGAAAGGCTGACTCTGCGCCTGGTGTCCAACAAAAGCCCTTCTTTAGATGTTCTTTTTTAAGGGTTTGAGTAATGTAGCTGGTTCTCTGGGCAAAGTCTGCTATGAACTGACGATAGAAGTTGGCTAATCCCAAAAAACACTGAGGCCCGTATTTATACTCCGTTTGCGCCGAATTAGCGTCGTTTTTTTCGACGCAAATTCGGCGCAAAACGAACGCCATATTTATACTTTGGCGTTAGACGCGTCTAGCGCCAAAGTATGGGCAAATAGCGTCATTTTTTTGCGTGAACGCCTTCCTTGCGTTAATGAGATGCAAGGAAGGCGTTCCCGTCTCAAAAAATGGCGGCGACGCAAATGCGTCGTATTTTTACTCCCGGGCAAAAATCACGCCCGGGAGGTGGCGGGTCAAAAAAACCCCGCATTTGCGCCACTATTTAACGCCTGGGTCAGGGTAGGCGTTAAGGGGCCTGTGGGCTCAAAATGAGCCCACAGGTGCCCTCCCCTGCCCCCAGGGACCCCCCCTGCCACCCCTGCCCACCCCAGGAGGACACCCAAGGATGGAGGGACCCACCCCAGGGACATTCAGGTAAGTTCAGGTAAGTATAATTTTTTATTTTTTTAAAAGAAAATTGGGTGGCATAGGGGGGCCTTATGTGTGCCCCCCTACATGCCACTATGCCCAATGACCATGCCCAGGGGACAGAAGTCCCCTGGGCATGGCCATTGGGCAAGGGGGCATGACTCCTGTCTTTACTAAGACAGGAGTCATTTAAATGGCGTCTGGGCGTCGAAAATGATGGTGCAAATCGGGTTGAGGCGATTTTTTTGCCTCAACCTGACTTGCCCCATTTTAAGACGCCCTAACGCCATTTTCCCCCTACGCCGGCGCTGCCTGGTCTACGTGGTTTTTTTCCACGCACACCAGGCAGCGCCGGTCTGCTAGCGCCGGCTAACGCCATTCCATAAATACGGCGCCCGCATGGCGCTTCAGAATGGCGTTAGACGGCGCTAAATTTTTTGACGCTAAACTGCGTTAGCGCAGTTTAGCGTCAAAAAGTATAAATATGGGCCTGAGTCTCCTTGATGGAAGAAGGAGATGGCCAATTCAATATAGCCTGCACCTTGTCTGAGTCCATGGCGACTCCGGTTTGGTTTATGCAGTATCCCAAGTATTTTACTTCTGTCTGATCAAACTCGCATTTTTCAGGCTTGCAGAACAAATGATGTTGTCGGAGTCTCTCTAAGACTTGGCGAACGTGCTTGGAATGTTCCTCTGGATGAACCGAATAGATTAGGATATCGTCAAGATACACCACCACTGTTTGTTGCAAAAGATCAGAAAAGATAGAATCCATGAACCTTTGAAAAATGGACGGGGCATTAGTGAGCCCGAATGGCATTACTCTATATTCGTAGTGACCAAAAGGTGTTCTAAAGGCAGTCAGTGGCAGTTCAGGTTTTTCTGGCTTCTGGAATACATCGGCATAATCCTGATAATGCCTGGGAACTCCCTGTAGGACATTAATGGAGCCTCCCACCTTAGAAGGCGCTGTTGAGAGACCTTTTGGAGACCAATAATCCCCGGCGGGATAACAGTGGTGTTGGCAAAAGTGAGAGGACAATGAAATGGTTTTTGTTTCCCAGTTGATGTAAGGATTGTGCCGTGTGAGCCATGGAATTCCCAGGATCATGACGTGGTGTGATGATGAAATTAAATCAAACGAAAGATTTTCTTGGGGTTTTCCAAACTGTAAACAGAAGGTAGGGGTGGTATATTGTACAGGTCCAGAGGTCAAGAGTGACCCATCCACGGTGTGTACCTGTTCTGGTACTTCCTTAGGTATTTGTGCTATCTGTCGTTCCTTGGCCCAGGCTTCATCTAAATAGATGCCACTGGCTCCGCAGTCCAATAAGGCCAAGGTTCTTTCTTCCCGACCATCAGTTAAATGAAGGATAACTGGTAAGAGAAAAAGGGCAGTTCCTTCCTCCCTGGAACAGCAAATAGAAGGTATATCACGATATCCCGTCCTCACCCTTCTTACTGAGGACGGGAGTTGGCGTTTCCCAAGGGTTTAGTTGGACGAATGGGGCAAGTGCGAATTAGGTGACCAGCTGCACCACAATATAGACAAAGCCCCTTCCTTCGTCTATGTTCCCTTTCACTGGCTGATAAAGGTCCTCAAGCCGTGTCAATCAGCATTGGTTCTTCCTCGGTATTCCCTTTAAGTTCAGGACGGATTTCCTCGGTACGATGCGAGAAGGAGCGAGACGGTACTGAGTGAGATGGCAAACGACTCTTCTTTTTCTCCATTCTTCGTTCATTCAACCGATATTCTATCGTCAGAGCCTGGTCCATTAATCCTTTAAGGTTTTCTATTCTAGCAGAATGCACTAGTTCATCTTTAATGTCCTCTCTGAGACCTCTACGGAACAGTGTCACCAAGGTACGTTCCACCCAGGTTGTTTCGGCTGCTAATTGTCTGAAACGGGTGATGTATTGTAATACATCTTGACTCCCTTGTTGGACTTCGCAAAGAGCCTCTTCTGCTGACGCCTCGAGTCCAGGGCGTTCAAACATCTGTTTAAAAGTAGTGATAAAGGTGGAATAATTAGATAGGCAGGGATCATTTCTGGTTACTAGAGGTGTGGCCCAAGCCAAGGCTGGCCCCGATAAGGCACTAATCAAATACCCCACCTTGGTCTTGTCTTGTACAAATTGCGAGGGGCGAAAGGCAAAGTACACCGTCAAGGCATCCAGGAATTCTTTTAATTTGGTAGGATCCCCGGAAAAACGAGGTGTAGTGGCAGCTACTGCGGGGACATCTGTGGTCCTGGATGCAAAGGCTTGTCGATAGACAGTATTTTCAGTATGTAACTGTTGGAGTTCTTGAGCCTGTGTTGTATCGTCATAAGCAGGGTCTGGCTCGTAGGTTCCGTGTTTGCCACTGGATTATCCATGATACCGGACTGCAACTGGAGTTTTGGGCGTTGCAATCTGTCACGGTTTTCAATGGGCTTACCGTCGAAGCTGAGAGGCGTAGGGGAATGGCCCCGGTTCCGGCAGGTTCTGCTCTGGCTGGGTAGGGGCGACCCCTTCCGGTTGCCACGGTGCTGTTTGGTAAGAGCAAACCACTACAGTCCATGCCCTCCAGAAGGAGTCCCAGAGGAAAAACCCCAGTAGGGTAAAAAAACCTCCACAGGAACTCCCTGAAACGAAAGGAGGACACCAAGGCGTTAGGACTGAAGATCAGGAAGACTGGAGAACAAGGCAGGTCAGGAACACACGGGATTCGCAGGAAGAAATCAATCAGAGCGTGACTACCACCAAGGAGTGTTGCAACGCAATGAACCAGCAGCTGAATTCCCCTTATATACCCCCAGGCAGGAAGTAGGAAACAGGAAGTAGAAATACCACCATCTTGGATTGGGGAAAAGAATGCAGTAGTGAATCAAGTACATGCACCTAAAGAGGAAAAATAATGCATGCTGGGAGGAGAGGAAGTGCTTAGCATGCTGGGAAGAGAAAAGGTAGGTACAAAAATACCATCATGTGCAAAGGCTCGGCTTTTGACCGGAGACATGGTAAGTGGTGAGCAGGTGTGAAAGCAGAATGCAGAGATGGCTGTAAACGCGCATAATGCGCTACACGCGGTCAGGCCTGAAACCCCCTCGGGGTCTCAAGCCCTACCGCGTCTGCCTTTATGGCAGAACTTAAAGTAAGGGGGGCGGCGAGTGCCGCGACCCCTAATCAAGCTCCTTGGAGCCTCCGCGGCCCGCGCCCGAGCCGCGGCATCCCCCGCGGCCCGAGCGCCAGCCGCGGCGCTCCCCGCGGCCTGCGCGCCCGCCGCGGTATAAATGAAGTGCCGCGCCGCGGCAACCTGAGTCCGCGGCTGCGGCAAGCGCCGCGGCATGACATGCCCACAGCAACACCCATAGCACGCCCCTTCCACGCAAAGGAGTGGGTGTGAAGGGGCCGTATTTACAAGGTGGTGTTAAGCTACAAAAAGTGGCTTAACATCACCTTGAAAATACAGTACAGGGCATAGCACCTCTGGAGCATCACTAGAAGTGCTAGGGGCTCTTAAATATGCCCCTATGTTCAGTAACTTGGGTCATATTTAAGAGCCCCTAGTGCCACCTTAGCGCCACCATAGCGTCATTTTTTGGGCGCTAACGCAACGCTAAAGTAGCTTTTTCCCTGTGCCATATTTACAAAGTGCCGCAATGCATGCATTGCGCCACTTTGTAAACTCTTGTGCCACATTATGCCTGCGCCAGATATAATGTATGCAAGGGAGGCACTAGGAGGCCTGCAAAAAAGGTGCAGTGAAATTTAACAGATCTTACTGCACTTTTTTTTGCATAATTTATAACACCTGCTCAGAGCAGGAGTTAAAATGATGCTCCCATAGAAACCTCTGGGCCTCCTTGCACTTTGCTATACTAGCGTCAACATTTTTGGCGTTAGTGTAACAAAGCACTACAATAATGTAAAACATTTTGACATTATTGTGCTAACTATTGCCATGGTGTGCCAATTTATCAATACAGTACAACCATGGTGTTGTTAGGTGCCGGTGGGGGCTCAGATAAAGTGGTGCATCAGCTCTGATGCGCCACTTTTTCTAAATATGAGTCATGGAGTCTTCTACTTTTCGGGACTAAGACTTTCATTAAATGTACCTCCAGGATAGGGGTCCAGGTAACATTTAGGGTGTTATTTGATCTGTGTGACCATTTTTTTTTATATATACCTCCTGTAGACTGTGAAGCCCTTTAGAGGGTGTCCCCATAGGTGTTTCCATCAGTTAGTTTAGAAGTAAAAACACTGACTAGACTGTGAAATATTAAGTGCTGTTTGCTGTGTTATTGGGTTGTGCGTCTCTAATCCTTAGATGCTCCTGAAATATGGCGCTTTCCGGCCCTTTCCCCGTCATGCAGTGCAGCGCAGCAAGGTGTCTTGCTGTGCTGCACTGTGAGAAGGTAGCCTCTTTCTAGCCTTGTTACCCCCACTTTTGGCCTGTTTGTGAGTGTATGTCAGGGTGTTTGTCACTGTTTTCACTGTCTCACTGGGATCCTGATAGCCAGGCCTCAGTGCTCATAGTGAAAACACCATGTTTTCAGTATGGTTGTTATGTGTCACTGGGATCCTGCTAGTCAGGACCCCAGTGCTCATAGGTTTGTGGCCTATATGTATGTGTCACTGGGACCCTGTCACACAGGGCCCCAGTGCTCATAGGTGTGCATGTATATGTTTCCTGTGTGGTGCCTAACTGTCTCACTGAGGCTCTGCTAACCAGAACCTCAGTGGTTATGCTCTCTCATTACTTTTAAATTGTCACTAACAGGCTAGTGACCATTTTTACCAATTTACATTGGCTTACTGGAACACCCTTATAATTTCCTAGTATATGGTACTGAGGTACCCAGGGTATTGGGGTTCCAGGAGACCCCTATGGGCTGCAGCATTTCTTTTGCCACCCATAGGGAGCTCTGACAATTCTTACACAGGCCTGCCACTGCAGCCTGAGTGAAATAACGTCCACGTTATTTCACAGCCATTTTACACTGCACTTAAGTAACTTATAAGTCACCTATATGTCTAACCTTTACCTGGTAAAGGTTAGGTGCAAAGTTACTTAGTGTGAGGGCACCCTGGCACTAGCCAAGGTGCCCCCACATTGTTCAGAGCCAATTCCCTGAACTTTGTGAGTGCGGGGACACCATTACACGCGTGCACTACATATAGGTCACTACCTATATGTAGCTTCACCATGGTAACTCCGAATATGGCCATGTAACATGTCTATGATCATGGAATTGCCCCCTCTATACCATCCTGGCATAGTTGGCACAATCCCATGATCCCAGTGGTCTGTAGCACAGACCCTGGTACTGCCAAACTGCCCTTCCTGGGGTTTCACTGCAACTGCTGCTGCTGCCAACCCCTCAGACAGGCAGCTGCCCTCCTGGGGTCCAGCCAGGCCTGGCCCAGGATGGCAGAACAAAGAACTTCCTCTGAGAGAGGGTGTGACACCCTCTCCCTTTGGAAAATGGTGTGAAGGCAGGGGAGGAGTAGCCTCCCCCAGCCTCTGGAAATGCTTTGTTGGGCACAGAGGTGCCCAATTCTGCATAAGCCAGTCTACACCGGTTCAGGGACCCCTTAGCCCCTGCTCTGGCGCGAAACTGGACAAAGGAAAGGGGAGTGACCACTCCCCTGACCTGCACCTCCCCTGGGAGGTGTCCAGAGCTCCTCCAGTGTGCTCCAGACCTCTGCCATCTTGGAAACAGAGGTGCTGCTGGCACACTGGACTGCTCTGAGTGGCCAGTGCCACCAGGTGACGTCAGAGACTCCTTGTGATAGGCTCCTTCAGGTGTTAGTAGCCTTTCCTCTCTCCTAGGTAGCCAAACCCTCTTTTCTGGCTATTTAGGGTCTCTGTCTCTGGGGAAACTGCAGATAACGAATGCATGAGCTCAGCCGAGTTCCTCTGCATCTCCCTCTTCACCTTCTGATAAGGAATCGACCGCTGACCGCGCTGGAAGCCTGCAAACCTGCAACATAGTAGCAAAGACGACTACTGCAACTCTGTAACGCTGATCCTGCCGCCTTCTCGACTGTTTTCCTGCTTGTGCATGCTGTGGGGGTAGTCTGCCTCCTCTCTGCACCAGAAGCTCCGAAGAAATCTCCCGTGGGTCGACGGAATCTTCCCCCTGCAACCGCAGGCACCAAAAAGCTGCATCTCCGGTCCCTTGGGTCTCCTCTCAGCACGACGAGCGAGGTCCCTCGAATCCAGCGACACCGTCCAAGTGACTCCCACAGTCCAGTGACTCTTCAGCCCGAGTTTGGTGGAGGTAAGTCCTTGCCTCACCTCGCTGGGCTGCATTGCTGGGAACCGCGACTTTGCAAGCTTCTCCGGCCCCTGTGCACTTCCGGCGGAAATCCTGTGTGCACAGCCAAGCCTGGGTCCACGGCACTCTAACCTGCATTGCACGACTTTCTAAGTTGGTCTCCGGCGACGTGGGACTCCTTTGTGCAACTTCGGCGAGCACCGTTTCACGCATCCTCGTAGTGCCTGTTTCTGGCACTTCTCCGGGTGCTACCTGCTTCAGTGAGGGCTCTTTGTCTTGCTCGATGTCCTCTCTCTCTGCAGATCCAATTTGCGACCTCCTGGTCCCTCCTGGGCCCCAGCAGCGTCCAAAAACGCCAAACGCACGATTTGCGTGTAGCAAGGCTTGTTGGCGTCCATCCGGCGGGAAAACACTTCTGCACGACTCTCCAAGGCGTGGGGGATCCATCCTCCAAAGGGGAAGTCTCTAGCCCTTGTCGTTCCTGCAGTATTCACAGTTCTTCAGCCTAGTAAGAGCTTCTTTGCACCAACCGCTGGCATTTCTTGGGCATCTGCCCATCTCCGAGCTGCTTGTGACTTTTGGACTTGGTCCCCTTGCTCCACAGGTACCTTCAGACAGGAATCCATCGTTGTTGCATTGCTGATTTGTGTTTTCCTTGCATTCTCCCTCTAACACGACTATTTTGTCCTTAGGGGAACTTTGGTGCACTTTGCACTCACTTTTCAGGGTCTTGGGGTGGGTTATTTTGCTAACTCTCACTATTTTCTAATAGTCCCAGCGACCCTCTACAAGGTCACATAGGTTTGGGGTCCATTCGTGGTTCGCATTCCACTTCTGGAGTATATGGTTTGTGTTGCCCCTATCCCTATGTTTCCCCATTGCATCCTATTGTAACTATACATTGTTTGCACTGTTTTCTAAGACTATACTGCATATTTTTGCTATTGTGTATATATATCTTGTGTATATTTCCTATCCTCTCACTGAGGGTACACTCTAAGATACTTTGGCATATTGTCATAAAAATAAAGTACCTTTATTTTTAGTATAACTGTGTATTGTGTTTTCTTATGATATTGTGCATATGACACTAAGTGGTACTGTAGTAGCTTCACACGTCGCCTAGTTCAGCCTGAGCTGCTTTGCTAAGCTACCATTATCTATCAGCCTAAGCTGCTAGACCCCCTATACACTAATAAGGGATAACTGGGCCTGGTGCAAGGTGCAAGTACCCCTTGGTACTCACTACAAGCCAGTCCAGCCTCCTACATTGGTTGTGCAGCGGTGGGATAAGTGCTTTGAGACTACTTACCACTCTTGTCATTGTACTTTTCATAAGAGAAAAATATACAAAACAAGGTCAGTGTATATACACATAGCCAAAAAGTTTTGCATTTCCTCTTTTCACTCTTTTCTAAGTGCTGAAAAGTACTTCTAAACTTTCAAAAAGTTCTTAAAAGTTTAAAAAGTTTTTTTCTGTCTTTCCAAAAAGTTCTGAAAACTTTTTTTTCTCTTTGTCTATCACTTTAACTCTCTCTAAAAAAATGTCTGGCACAGGCCAAAAAGTTGAACTGTCCAAACTTGCATATGATCACCTTAGCTGGAAAGGAGCAAGAAGTCTCTGCATAGAGAGAGGTTTGAGTGTAGGGAAGAATCCTTCTTTAGAACTGTTAATTAATATGCTTAGAGTACAGGATAAGGCCATAAGTGCCCAATCTGTAGAAAAAGTAGCTAATGGTTCTCAATCTGATCCAGGGACTCCCCCAGGAAAAGGTTCAGGGAAGAAACTTCTCAGCCTGCCCATTACTAGACAGTCTAGCATAGTTGGTACAGAGGTTGAATCACACCATACTGATGGTGTGCTCTCACATTATACTGGTAGCCAAGCTGTTAGGGTGCCCTCTGTAAGGGACAGGTCTCCTTCTGTTCATTCCCATCATACCTCTGTATCTAGAAATGTCCCTCCCACCCACCCTGATGACAGATTGTTAGAAAGGGAGCTCAATAGATTGAGAGTGGAGCAAACCAGACTGAAGCTCAAGAAGCAACAGCTGGATTTGGATAGACAGTCTTTAGAAATAGAGAGGGAAAGACAGAAGATGGGTTTAGATACCCATGGTGGCAGCAGCAGTATTCCCCATAGTCATCCTGCAAAAGAGCATGATTCCAGGAATCTGCATAAGATAGTTCCCCCTTACAAGGAGGGGGATGACATTAACAAGTGGTTTGCTGCACTTGAGAGGGCCTGTGCTGTACAGGATGTCCCTCAAAAGCGGTGGGCTGCTATCCTATGGCTATCATTTACTGGAAAAGGTAGGGATAGGCTTCTTACTGTAAAAGAAAATGATGCTAACAATTTCCAAGTTCTTAAGAATGCACTCCTGGATGGTTATGGCTTAACCACTGAACAGTACAGGATAAAGTTCAGAGAAACCAAAAAGGAGTCTTCACAAGACTGGGTTGATTTCATTGACCATTCAGTGAAGGCCTTGGAGGGGTGGTTACATGGCAGTAAAGTTACTGATTATGAAAGCCTGTATAACACAATCCTGAGAGAGCATATACTTAATAATTGTGTGTCTGATTTGTTGCACCAGTACCTGGTAGACTCTGATCTGACCTCTCCCCAAGAATTGGGAAAGAAGGCAGACAAATGGGTCAGAACAAGGGTGAACAGAAAAGTTCATACAGGGGGTGACAAAGATGGCAATAAGAAGAAAGATGGTGAAAAATCTCAAGATAAGCATGGGGATAAGGGTAAAACCAAAGATCCCACTTCAAATCTTAAACACTCTTCAGAGGGTGGGGATCAAACAAATTCTTCCTCTTCTTCCCAACCTGCACACATTAAAAAGCCCTGGTGCTTTGTGTGTAAAAACAGAGGCCATAGGCCAGGGGATAAGTCCTGTCCAGGTAAACCCCCTGAGCCTACCACCACTAATACATCAAGCTCTAGTGCCCCTAGCAGTAGTGGTACTAGTGGTGGGACTGCTGGCAACAGTCAAGCAAAGGGTGTAGTTGGGTTCACTTATGGGTCCATAGTGGAAACTGATGTAATCAGTCCCAAGACAGTTTCTGTCACACCTAGTGGCATTGGCCTTGCCACACTGGCTGCTTGTCCCCTTACAATGGATAAGTACAGGCAGACAGTTTCAATAAATGGTGTTGAGGCCTTGGCCTACAGGGACACAGGTGCCAGTTTCACTTTGGTGACTGAAAACCTAGTGCACCCTGATCAACACATCATTGGACAACAGTATAAGATTATTGATGTCCATAACTCCACTAAGTTTCTTCCCTTAGCTATAATTCAGTTTAGTTGGGGTGGAGTTACTGGCCCTAAGCAGGTGGTGGTATCACCTAGCTTACCTGTAGACTGTCTCTTAGGTAATGACCTAGAGGCCTCAGGTTGGGCTGATGTAGAGTTTTATGCCCATGCAGCCATGCTGGGCATCCCTGAGGAATTGTTCCCTCTCATTTCAAGTGAAATGAAAAAGCAAAGGAGAGAAGGCCTGAAAACTCAGGATCCCTCTCCATCAACAGGTAAAAAGGGTATCACAGTATCCCCTAACCACCCTACCATTCAGGATACTATTCCTGTGGTGGGAGAAACCTCTCCTGGGGTGGCACCTGTTCCAAGGGAATCATCAGCTGGCAAAGCTGGACTCCCTGAGGTGGAAGTACCTCTCTGTGGGATAACTAACATTGGTGAGAAAAAGAGCACCATTTTAGTTAACATGGAGCATCCCTCCAACCCTCCCAGAGAAACTTTAGTGCAGAAACTCTGCACTACCTCACAACACTTAGGACAGCATCCCTGCCCTAGTGTGGAGCTGATAGGACAGCATCCCTGCCCTGCTCCAACCCAAGAGAAACAGCATCCCTGTTCTCTCTTCCAGCCATATGGACAAAGTTTTTGCCCAGCTATGGCTTTTCTGAGACAGCATCCCTGTCTGGCATTTCCATCACTACAAATAGGTTCAGTGGACAATTCCCACTGCTCTAAACTAAAACTTACTGATAGAAACTCTGAAAATACATCTTCACATTGTTGCTTAGCTAAAAAACTTCAAACAGGGTGGTTTACATCCCCACAGGGAAGTAACCATATAGTGGATGATAAAGGGAGTAACCAGTCTATTGCAGAGCTACTCTCTACTTATCACCGCTTAGACAATAAAGTCTCAACTGGCCAAGGTTAGCCTTATTGTCCTTCGTTTGGGGGGGGGTTGTGTGAGAAGGTAGCCTCTTTCTAGCCTTGTTACCCCCACTTTTGGCCTGTTTGTGAGTGTATGTCAGGGTGTTTGTCACTGTTTTCACTGTCTCACTGGGATCCTGATAGCCAGGCCTCAGTGCTCATAGTGAAAACACCATGTTTTCAGTATGGTTGTTATGTGTCACTGGGATCCTGCTAGTCAGGACCCCAGTGCTCATAGGTTTGTGGCCTATATGTATGTGTCACTGGGACCCTGTCACACAGGGCCCCAGTGCTCATAGGTGTGCATGTATATGTTTCCTGTGTGGTGCCTAACTGTCTCACTGAGGCTCTGCTAACCAGAACCTCAGTGGTTATGCTCTCTCATTACTTTTAAATTGTCACTAACAGGCTAGTGACCATTTTTACCAATTTACATTGGCTTACTGGAACACCCTTATAATTTCCTAGTATATGGTACTGAGGTACCCAGGGTATTGGGGTTCCAGGAGACCCCTATGGGCTGCAGCATTTCTTTTGCCACCCATAGGGAGCTCTGACAATTCTTACACAGGCCTGCCACTGCAGCCTGAGTGAAATAACGTCCACGTTATTTCACAGCCATTTTACACTGCACTTAAGTAACTTATAAGTCACCTATATGTCTAACCTTTACCTGGTAAAGGTTAGGTGCAAAGTTACTTAGTGTGAGGGCACCCTGGCACTAGCCAAGGTGCCCCCACATTGTTCAGAGCCAATTCCCTGAACTTTGTGAGTGCGGGGACACCATTACACGCGTGCACTACATATAGGTCACTACCTATATGTAGCTTCACCATGGTAACTCCGAATATGGCCATGTAACATGTCTATGATCATGGAATTGCCCCCTCTATACCATCCTGGCATAGTTGGCACAATCCCATGATCCCAGTGGTCTGTAGCACAGACCCTGGTACTGCCAAACTGCCCTTCCTGGGGTTTCACTGCAACTGCTGCTGCTGCCAACCCCTCAGACAGGCAGCTGCCCTCCTGGGGTCCAGCCAGGCCTGGCCCAGGATGGCAGAACAAAGAACTTCCTCTGAGAGAGGGTGTGACACCCTCTCCCTTTGGAAAATGGTGTGAAGGCAGGGGAGGAGTAGCCTCCCCCAGCCTCTGGAAATGCTTTGTTGGGCACAGAGGTGCCCAATTCTGCATAAGCCAGTCTACACCGGTTCAGGGACCCCTTAGCCCCTGCTCTGGCGCGAAACTGGACAAAGGAAAGGGGAGTGACCACTCCCCTGACCTGCACCTCCCCTGGGAGGTGTCCAGAGCTCCTCCAGTGTGCTCCAGACCTCTGCCATCTTGGAAACAGAGGTGCTGCTGGCACACTGGACTGCTCTGAGTGGCCAGTGCCACCAGGTGACGTCAGAGACTCCTTGTGATAGGCTCCTTCAGGTGTTAGTAGCCTTTCCTCTCTCCTAGGTAGCCAAACCCTCTTTTCTGGCTATTTAGGGTCTCTGTCTCTGGGGAAACTGCAGATAACGAATGCATGAGCTCAGCCGAGTTCCTCTGCATCTCCCTCTTCACCTTCTGATAAGGAATCGACCGCTGACCGCGCTGGAAGCCTGCAAACCTGCAACATAGTAGCAAAGACGACTACTGCAACTCTGTAACGCTGATCCTGCCGCCTTCTCGACTGTTTTCCTGCTTGTGCATGCTGTGGGGGTAGTCTGCCTCCTCTCTGCACCAGAAGCTCCGAAGAAATCTCCCGTGGGTCGACGGAATCTTCCCCCTGCAACCGCAGGCACCAAAAAGCTGCATCTCCGGTCCCTTGGGTCTCCTCTCAGCACGACGAGCGAGGTCCCTCGAATCCAGCGACACCGTCCAAGTGACTCCCACAGTCCAGTGACTCTTCAGCCCGAGTTTGGTGGAGGTAAGTCCTTGCCTCACCTCGCTGGGCTGCATTGCTGGGAACCGCGACTTTGCAAGCTTCTCCGGCCCCTGTGCACTTCCGGCGGAAATCCTGTGTGCACAGCCAAGCCTGGGTCCACGGCACTCTAACCTGCATTGCACGACTTTCTAAGTTGGTCTCCGGCGACGTGGGACTCCTTTGTGCAACTTCGGCGAGCACCGTTTCACGCATCCTCGTAGTGCCTGTTTCTGGCACTTCTCCGGGTGCTACCTGCTTCAGTGAGGGCTCTTTGTCTTGCTCGACGTCCTCTCTCTCTGCAGATCCAATTTGCGACCTCCTGGTCCCTCCTGGGCCCCAGCAGCGTCCAAAAACGCCAAACGCACGATTTGCGTGTAGCAAGGCTTGTTGGCGTCCATCCGGCGGGAAAACACTTCTGCACGACTCTCCAAGGCGTGGGGGATCCATCCTCCAAAGGGGAAGTCTCTAGCCCTTGTCGTTCCTGCAGTATTCACAGTTCTTCAGCCTAGTAAGAGCTTCTTTGCACCAACCGCTGGCATTTCTTGGGCATCTGCCCATCTCCGAGCTGCTTCTGACTTTTGGACTTGGTCCCCTTGCTCCACAGGTACCTTCAGACAGGAATCCATCGTTGTTGCATTGCTGATTTGTGTTTTCCTTGCATTCTCCCTCTAACACGACTATTTTGTCCTTAGGGGAACTTTGGTGCACTTTGCACTCACTTTTCAGGGTCTTGGGGTGGGTTATTTTGCTAACTCTCACTATTTTCTAATAGTCCCAGCGACCCTCTACAAGGTCACATAGGTTTGGGGTCCATTCGTGGTTCGCATTCCACTTCTGGAGTATATGGTTTGTGTTGCCCCTATCCCTATGTTTCCCCATTGCATCCTATTGTAACTATACATTGTTTGCACTGTTTTCTAAGACTATACTGCATATTTTTGCTATTGTGTATATATATCTTGTGTATATTTCCTATCCTCTCACTGAGGGTACACTCTAAGATACTTTGGCATATTGTCATAAAAATAAAGTACCTTTATTTTTAGTATAACTGTGTATTGTGTTTTCTTATGATATTGTGCATATGACACTAAGTGGTACTGTAGTAGCTTCACACGTCGCCTAGTTCAGCCTGAGCTGCTTTGCTAAGCTACCATTATCTATCAGCCTAAGCTGCTAGACCCCCTATACACTAATAAGGGATAACTGGGCCTGGTGCAAGGTGCAAGTACCCCTTGGTACTCACTACAAGCCAGTCCAGCCTCCTACATGCACTGTGTAACATTCTCGGAAATAGGCCCCCAGGTTTCTAACTGCAAAGAATTCACAGGACGTGACTTTGCACCCAGAACTCCTTTTACTCATTTGCAAGCAATAGCCCACAATTGAGCAATACTGTGTCATGAGTAAATCCTACTCAAGGGGTAGTGGGGGTATGCGGGCCAAGGCGACATTTGCCAGGTGATCACTATGAACCGTGATTTTGCGGGTATTCACAGACTCATCTATCATCATTTCGCACCTGGAAATTCTACTCAGTGAAGAGTGAACCCCTTCAAAGGGTAGGGGGGAGAAACGACACCTCGCCGAACCTGAAAATTTGCCAGGGGATATAAATTTTAGCCGTAGGGGAAAAACACCGAAACATTGTGTTACTGGAAAATAGTGCTTGTATTGCAACGGGTGTAACTGTCGAAACCTCCTGCCGGATATTTGGACATCCAGCTTGTAAGGTATATTAACGGTTGGGAATTGTACATCTGAAAAGTATTCATTACAGAAGTCACACAGTATTTCCTCTCCATATGTCACGTTATCATTAACCACTTGGGGGAGCTAAAAGCACGTAGAAGCTAAAGAAGTAGGAGCTCGAGTTGAGATTGAAAATCCTGCACGAAAGAGTTAGGGAGGGACACTACTGACCTTGAGCCTAGTAACAGAGGCAGATGGAGTAAGTAAAACAAGCACTGGAAAACCCAATAGGTCGCACCTTGTTGACTTACTGTTTTTGTCAATGCTTCTTAGTGATACTATGTAGTATTGTGAAACAAACAAAATACACATCCTTCTAAGCACTCACACACACAGACAATCACAGGTTTTGAAGCAGTCCCAATGTTTGTTAGACATTTTACTCCTTGCCATGAGCCTCTGTGATTTTTCCGAAATGACCTGCCAAGACGTGCAGTTTTCTGAAAGAACACAAGTACATACACATAAGCGCACACATTTGCTTCTACGTCCTCATGCACACATAAAAAGTACACATGCTTCTAAGCGCTCAGACACACACGGGTAATGCACGGGTTCTGAAGCTGTACCCCTGAGTTCCATATTTTTTTTCCTGCTATGAGCCTTTGTATGATAGTTCAAAGGTGAGCAGTCGAGATGTTCAGTTTTCTGAAAAGCACACAAGTAGAGGTAGAAGTATTGGATAGAGAGTGTTGTGTGTGACCTAAAAAACACAAAGAAAAAAACAAGCAGGGACGGTATGGGCTCAACATCATGTGATTGTGGGCAAATCACTTTCTCTCTCCATGTCAAAAAAATAATTGGGAACAGGTTGTCATGTAAAGCTCTTCAATACCTTTGAACTGAGCTTGTGCTATGTTAAATGCTAAAAAAAAATAAGAAATAGTTTCTCTATCACAGATCGTGCAGTGGATGAACACCAACTAAGATAAATCAAACTGTACTTGGGGCCTCATTTATGATCGAGTTGCGTCACTCATGCAGCACGCTACAGGGTGCAAGTGCGATGCAACTACAAACTGTAATTTATCAAGCCACTCAAGGCCCCCTTGCATGGCCCTGAGGGGCATGATAAATCCAGAGTAACGCAACAAAGTGCAAATCGATGCGTGTTTCTGTCCCAGGGAGACGTTCCATGGGTGACATGAGGGTGTTTTCATGCAACACCAGTGGATTTTGACGCATTCCCAGATTTTTATCCCACGTAAAACCCTTGGTATATCTTACCTCAGTCTATTTCTAGCTAACTGGTGACCACCTACTCCTATTTTAGGCAATAACGGTTCTAGTATGCATCCAGAGACCCCCCAGTGTGTGAGTGTAATTGAAAAAGAGCAGGTCCTATGCCATAGGGGCACCATATATATAAAAACGTATTAACAACATAAGATGTAAACACAAAACGTATATAAAAAAATTGTATGAAGTGCCTCGTGTATATTTATTAGAATAAGGCGCACCCCTGTGTTTCCCCCTGCACCGGCCCTAAATTTGCCGCTGTGCGCCAATGCAGCAACACTTGCACCATAGTGCATGGATGGCTGCCCTGAGGGGCAGATTGTTTTTGTGCAGGAAGGAACACCTTCCTGCACAAAAACAATCTTAAATGGTGATTTGGTATTTCTATGTGTGCGGCATGTAAATATGAGGTAGCTAAAAATGTAATGGGTGTCGCTGTGGCATGCCCACAGCAACACCCATTGCACGCCCCTTCTATGCAAAGTGCAGCGTGTGAAAGGGCCTTATTTACAAGGTGGCATAAAGTCACAAAAAGTGGCTTAACGCCACCTTCAAATATACAGAACAGGGCATCAGGCCATTGGAGCGTCACAAAAAGTGATGCTCCAGTGGCACTAGGGGCTCTTAAATATGCCCCTAATCAATCTCTTAGGGCCTCATTATGAGTTCGGCAGTCCTTGCATCGCTATGGTGGCAGCAGCAGTCAGACCGCCATTGGCTTTGCGGTCAGACCACCGTATTACGATGTTGGCGGTCCCATAGAGCAAAGACCGCTGCGGTCCTGCCCGCACCGCCAGGCAGCGCAGACCACTGCGGTGGCGAGGCAGGCCAAACAGGCTGATGGAGCCAGTATTTTTACCGGTCACATTATAATGTTGCACACTCCCAACGTGACTGTGGTGGTCCAGGCACCAAGTCCCAGCAGGTGGAAATGGAGAGCTTCAAGGAAGCAACTCACCTGCATGCAGCGTTACACGTCCTGTGCCGCCTTGGAGCCCATCACACACATCCTGCCACTACTGCTGCTCATTGATAGAGCCCAAAATGCACATCACTGTGGACATAACCAATGGTTAGAACACACACATACCTGTGTCATTAAGCTCAACAACAAATTGTCGCGCCTTCATCCACATCCAATGGGGCTCAGGCTACGCCCACCAAGTACACTTGACATTGTGTTCTGGGTAGAAGTCATTCACAAAGAATTACACATTCACAGCTATGAAACGTACCCTTTGGGCAGGTCACTGACACTGTACCACCACACTCCACAAAAACACACGACTGCCATCTCAGGCACAGGGATAGTGAGGAGTACAGAACATTGTGTCACACAACAGCAACACCACAGCAACATCACATCTACCAATTCAACTGGCACGTCACATTCCTCACATGCCTGGGACTGTCATCAGATTGAAGACACATATGTAAGGATGTGACACGGAACACAAATACCCCTTCCATGAAACATCCCTGTAATGGAACCACGCATCACCCACATTGCAACACAATGGAAGGTTAATTGTAAATATAATAGTTTGTGAAACAAATATCCAAAGCTCACAATGCAAACAATGCCTACACAATAAGGATTGAGGCATAAGCAGCACTCATGGAAGGATGGTGCCCTGGGACACATTTCACTTTGCTCATGCCCCAAAAACACAATTTACACAGGAACTGGCCCTTCATGTATCACGGGAAAAACAGTAGTAGAGCCAAGTGACATGCCTATCTGCCAAATGTGTAAGTGCAAGTCAAGAAAGCATGTACAACAGCAACAGCTTGGGCCATACATCTACATGTAGATGAAGTACATGTAGATGAAGTAGCTGCAAAGTACACACATCAAAATAGACACATGGTCAGTCAAATGAAAAGGAAGCTAGCACAAATGAATGCCCCCCATGTGTGGAGAAACAAAACCCTAGCTCTCACACATTAGACAAATGTACAGTCCATATCAGGTGGAAAATTCTCACACCATACATGCTGACATTGGCCAACACAAGATCAAATACTCACCATAGCGAATATAGCACAATGCAATGACACTCCAAATGGATTAACACCGACATATCCATAAAGTGAACATCTACCCTTGTCTTGGGTGACACCAGCACTGCCCAAAAAGATATATATTGTAAACAACAGCAAACGGATCAGCAATCAGGGTGAAACACACACAACTGTAGGCATACAACACAAGTTACTCTGGAACAGCATAAAGGTAGAAAAGTGATGGCAGGACAAATGTACACCCAACAAAACAGCAACTTGTTTTTTTTTTATTCAATGCTGAATAGCAAAGGCCACTGGCCAGTCCTCATGAGTGCATGCACATCACTGTGCCCAACCTTGACTCCAGTCGGTGCCAGGGAACCTCCACAGGAAGGGGCATCAAGTGGGCAGGAAAGCAACACAGGGATCATCATTGGGTGGGGTAGGGTCGGATTTGGGCTTCTTCTTGGAGGGTGTGGGTGCTTGTAGGGGGCCAGGTGTGAGAGGGGAGGGCTTGGATGTGGAAGGGTTGGGTTGGGATGAGGGTGGGGACTCTTGGAGTTGGCAGAGAGTTGAAAGTAACAGGGGAAAGGGCAAGGTCGAAACAGAAACTCACCTTAGGAAAACAGGAAGCGTCATCACAATTGGTTGGGGATTTGGAGGTTGAGGGGATGGTGGGCTTGTATGTGGGTGTAGATGCCTTGGGTGTGTGAGTTATGCTTGTGTTTGGGTGGTGTCTGTTGCATGTGTGAGTGTGGGTGTTTGCGTACCTTGGGGGTCTGGGAGGTGGAGGTGCTGGATAATGTGGGAGTGGTGGATGTGTGAGTCGGTTGGGGTGGTGTCTGCAGGTATGCTTGTTGTGCTGGATGTTTGTGTGTCTGCTGGGTTGGTATCTACAGGTATGGTGGATATTGTGGATATGTGTGTGTTGAGGTGGTGTCTGTGGGTTTAGTAGATACTATGGATGTGTCTGTGTGTGTTGTGGTGGTGTCTGTGGGTATGATTGATGTGGTAGATGTGTCTGTGGGTATTGTGCTGGTGTCTGGGGGTATGATGTCTGAGTTGTGTGGGTCTGAGGGTTATGAACTGTTATCTGGGTGTATGGTGGGTGTCGCGGATGTATCACTGGGTGTTGTGGTGGTGTCTGTGGGTATGGTGGATGTGGTGTGTGGGTGAGTGGGGGTGTCTGTTGAAATGGTGGCTGATGTGGTGTCTGTGGGTGAATATTGTGTGCTTGCGCACCAGTGTGTTCTGTGGTGTTTGTGTAGATGTGTGCTGCTTGTGTGTGTTGAGGTGGGTGCGTGAGGATGTGTCTGTGTGCTTGGGACAAGTAAGGGAATAGGGAATTTGGATTGGGAAGAGGGAGGTGGTGGGTCAAGGATTGTGCGTCTGGGTGTGGATGGCTGCCATCTTTAAGGAGGCCAGAGCCTGAAAAGATCCCTGTTGGTCAGACATGTCACTATGAATGCCTTCCAGGCAAGCATTTGTCTGCTGAAGTTGACTTGCCAACCTCTGGATGGCATCTACATCTACAATGGCAGTCTGCCCCACAGCAATACTCCTCAGGAGGACAATAGCCTCCTCACTCAGGCAGCAGGGGTAACAGGGGCTGGGGCTGAGGTGTCTGGGGTAAAGGAGACACCCACCCTCCTGGATGAGCGGGCATGCCCAACTGGGTAAGGAGCAACAAGGAAGGTGGCGATAGAACTGGGGGTGGTGGGCAAGGATGGTACAGGAGCAGGTCCTGATGGGTCCACCACCACTAGGGAGTGGTCACTGGAGGTAGAATCCAATGATGATGATGATGTTGTCCTCCATTGCACTCCCCTCATCCTCCAGGTCTACTGGGTCCCTCTGTGTCATCTTGTCATGACTGGGGGTTTCATTGCCAGATGCTTACCCTCTTGGTTGAGCCCTGTCTCTCTTGCTTGCCTGAGATGATACTGCAAATGCAAAGAGGAAAAGGGTCACCAATTGTTCCTGATCACACTTGAATAACAGATGTAATTAGCAAACATTACCATGGCGTCCAACCAACGAACAAGTAGGAGACCACATCACCTTCAATGCTTTGCCTCATGAAGCATACTTCAGCTACCTGTTATCATACAATAGTAGGCCAATGCCAAGTTCATTCACACAGATCAAACACAAAGTCATGCAGACATCTATTTGTCACATACACAATAACAGAACAATAAGAAATGATGCTTCAAAACACTGCCATTTTGCTGACAGGAGTACAATATCCTGAAGAAGGTGACATGGAAATACTCAGGTCACAATGGGAACATATCAAAAATGCATACTTCAACATGTGTAAATTGTCCTAATGGAGTCATGGAGGTAGTACTAATGTTGTTCAGATATACCACATATTTGCCATGGAAATGTACACTATGACAAAATCTGCAAATTGTCAGAGAGACATGTCTCTAAACTCTACAACACAATGAATCGGCAAGCCCCAGGGAAATCACCACTGATGCCCAGCACACCTCACAATGACATACTCTTATTGCATCAGTAGAGTAGTAGTTGTTAGTCCTTTGGATGTTGGAGAGCCCCAGGGATTTGTAAGTACTTGTAGAAGGCCCTCAACATGTTGCCCAATGGGAAACTACATTACTGTCTCCATTTTGGTCCTGCAAACCCAGATATCCGTAGATGAATGGTTGCACCCAACCCCATGTGATTCCAACATAACTAACTGCAAATCACTCAGTGATACATGCCAACAGTCAGGTAATGAACCTTCCCCATTTCACTTGTGCAGTGTACTTTGCCACATGATGCCACATCAATGGCATGAAAATTGTGTGATTAAACTCTAATCCTAACTTTCATGTCCCTCATTACTACTGCAGTTATACATGCCAAATGGAATGCAATGATAGCTGTGGATATGTGTAAGCCACCAATCAATGGTGACATACTCCTGTCTGTGGCACCACATTAAATGTTGCCCCATCCCATTTGTCCAATTCCAAACACAAGTTTGCATGCACACATATGTGAGGGAATACAGAAATCATCCCATGAACACTGGTACACCATGCATGAAACAGCAGTATACAAATTTTGTCAAAAGAGAAAGGGACACATGCTAACAAGGAATGGGACATAAATCATGTCAATGGACATTCCCCACTTACCAAGGGAAAGTTTTGATCTGTAGCTGCACCCAAAGAACAATGTATGCTCTATCACATGTATGCTAGCCACCTTCACATGACAGACAGTAGTGATGCATCAGCATTTGTCACACACTGACAACAAGTGGCCTCTAGGGGGTCAGATGCCAATTTGCTCACTTGACCAGACACATGGCTGAGAACAGTGATTCATCACTTCATTTTCTTTGGGCTGTAACACTGAGGAGTAGTGGTCTGTTGCGTAGAATTTAGACCCACTATAACAACAAACATTACTTGATTGATCAATGTACACAGCCATATGTTGTCTCTTGAGAGCAAATATTTTATGGATTATACTCAGTTGTGTCCTAGGACCTTGGGCTAATAGGCAAGGCACATCATTATGCACCACTTTCTATACCTACTGTTAGACCTTTCCGCTCTTGGTGTGGTTTCCCCTGTCTTTTTAGCTTCTGGAATCTTTTTTTTTTTTTTATCCTGTGCTGAATTTTGTTTTTGCTGGCTTTAGGACTCTGAGCACTTTATGAATGCTGAACAGTGCTAATGTGCAAGTGTTCTCTGTCTAAATTGGATTGGTGATTGTTTTTTTCATGAATGGCTTTTTTGATTTATTAGTAAGCCCCTAGCAAAGTGAACTGTATGTGCCCAGGGCATTTAAATCAAGTTCTATTAGTGGGCCTGCAACACTGATTGTGCCCTCCACATGAGTAGCCCTATAAACATGTCTCAGACCTGCCACTGCAGTGTCTGTGTGTACAGTTTTGAACTGCCAGTTCGACCTGGTCAGGCCCCAACCTTCCCCTTTTCTACATGTAAGCCACTCTTAAAGTAGATCCAAGGCAGCCTCAAGGACAGGGTGCATTGCATGTCAAAGGTAGGGCCCGAATTGCTGTGTTTAACATGTCCTAATAGTGAAATACTTCTAAATTCAGTTTTCACTATTGCAAGGCCTATCTCTCCCATAGATTAACATTGGGATTGCCTTGAAATATCTTTTAAGTCCAGCTTCCTGTTGGGAGCATATAGAGACTTAGAGTTTGGGGTCTATGAACTCACAATTTAAAAATACATCTTTTGGAAAAGATGGGTTTTAGATTGTAAACTTGAAAGGGCCACTTTAAGAAAGTGGGCATATTATTCCCTACCCATTCTGTGCCTCTGCTTGGCTGCTTAATACACGTCTGAGTCAGACTGACAGTTGGGCTGTTTGTGAATCCACTCTAAACAGTCACACAAAGGGAGCTGAGGTGTGTCCTGCATATCCTGATGGGTCTTTCTGGGCTAGAGTAGAGGAAGGAGCTAACACTTGTACCTAAATAGGGCTGTGCCTACCCTGACACAAAGCGGTCTCTAACCCCCTGAGTGTCCCTGGGGGTAGGATAGGGAAAGGCAGGGACTTGTGTACTATAAAGCCTTCCTTTGAAGTTTGCCTACTGCAAATGCAGAAATGAGTATAAGTATTGGACTGATGACCACACAACTTTAGAACAGTTCTGGACTGAGGACATTATGCCAGGAAAAAGAGCTGGATGCTGCAGGAGGAACTGCCACTTTGCCTGTTGCTTTGCTGTGCTGGCCTGATGCTTCTGTCCTGGGACTGGTCTTGGCTTTCTACATCCTCCTTTCCAAGGTTCTTCAATGGATTGAACTGAGCTTCCTCCCTGTTGTGAAGTCTCAGGGACATCAAAGAATTCATCGGCCAGTGCCTGGGCTCTTCTGCTGAGAGTCTTGACTTTCCAAGTGGTGCGAAATCCAGCCCCTGGTCTCTTCAAAGTGGCAGCTGGTGACCTGAAGTAAAATCCACACACCAAGGCTGTTGCATCAGAAAAATTGACACAGCGTCTGCACGGCTGCTGAAAAATTGATGCAGTGTCTGTCTCGCGGCTACAAAATTGACACATTGCCTGATTCAGCACAGATCCATCATTTCCACCTGTCTGGATTTTCTATGCATCATCCCTGGGCGTCATTTTCTTTCATGCATCGCCAGCCCCGCGGAAAAGTTTCCACATATCGCCCAGCCAGCAGGAAAAGAATCGAAGCATTGTGATCCCGATGGGAAAAGAATACACCCATCGCCCATTCAGCAGGGAAATAATCCATGCATTGCTTGCTTCTCCGATGCATCACCTCGTTTGCGGCCCACATCATTTTTGTTTTTGATGCATCCAAGCTACTGTATGTTATAAGGTTACAACCACTGATTGTTCAGGATTAAGACTCTTTTAAACCTTTAAAAAGTGCTAACTTTATTTGTGTATGCTGGATTTTTTTACATTTTGGTCTTGGTTTACTCAAGTACTGGCTATTTTTCTAAACTGGTGTTGAGTAATTTTATGGTGCATTCACTGTGTTACTGTGTCTGTGTACAAATACTTTACACATTGCCTCTGGGATAAGCCTGATTGCCAAGCTACCAAGGGGGTGAGCAGGGGTTATCTGAGCTGTGTATCTCCATTACCATGACTAGAGTGAGAGTCTCTATGTGGGCAGTGTGTAAACTGACTGCTAACTAGAGAACTCATTTCTAACACCCACACAAACAGTTACTCATTTTGTGTGTCACATATGGTCCATTCCCAGTTGTCAGGAGGAGATGTCAGAACCTAACACATCAACTTGCTAAGTGACAGGCAGGAACATGCTCTGTACTCAGCCCCTTGTGGCTGCTGTGCTCCCCTCAAATGCCTATCAAGGTCCGAGTACACTACTGCCAGAATGTGGGCCATTAGGGGGGTCATTCTTCGACGTGCAACCCGCCCACATTGGGTGGACAGCCCCAGCTGGACCTCTGCAATGTTCCAGGCCCAGAGTCTCAGGTCCTCCCACCTCTTACAACAGTCGGTGCTCCACCGGCTAAGGACCCCCACGGTCGCACCTTCCGTGCAATGGCTCTCCAAATCTCCTTCTTCTAATGGGCGTTTACCGGTATGGATGCAAGCAACAAATCAAGCGATTACAAACACAAGTTTTTTGCCCAAGAGGTTGTGTCACACACATGTCAGAAACACCAAACACAAAATGGGCAATTTGTCCACACAACACAAGTGTAAAACACACATGCAAATAAGTATAGGGTCATGACTAAACACTTTTGGATTCGTCTGCAGACTAACCCACTACCCTGCTCTTAGCCTACAATGACTAAGCAAGCCTACTGACATTAGGTAGCCCATCCTCCAGCAACATGTACTGTGATGTGAGCACAATGAAACACTACATACCAATATTGCTTCTGAAAGCTAAACTCCTTAGGCCTGACTCAATGCATACAGTCCCTACAGGCGACTACCATAGTACCGACTTCACCCTTACACTTGAAAAACAATGAAAGGGCTGGCATTATGGGTACAGAAAGTGTCTTACTTGTGCATGTGTGGACATGTGGCCTACCAAATGCAGACACATGCCACTTCAGGGTGGGTTTCTTTGGTATGTACCCGTACCACAGAACACTCCTTTTGAACATATCTTTCTAAACCACAGAGATGGCATCAAACATACAACGGTATGCTTTGTACAATCTCTCCAATGTAACCAAGCTACTGAGTCACATCATCACCTCCCAGGAATCTACACACTGTCTGCACTGGGGGTCTGTCATTTGTGCAATAAGCCTGTACAGGACAAATATGGCTTATGTGAAGGTGACAAAAGCGCTGTGGGAGTAAGGGTCATGAGTCAAATATACACATTGACAATGTTGCAAAATGCACATATGGACTAGTTCTGGGATTTACGTCAGTATCCATTCCTAATTTAGTGAACGGACTGAGGCATTCAGGGCAAGTTTTGCCACTAGAGCCTCATATTGGCCACCTGACAGACCTTCATGTTTATAGGGAATAGGCACAGTGCCAGTTACATTGCCACAGGGACTCTCCCACAGCCTGAACTATGCCCCATACTGGGAGTTACATTTGACAGGCTCTGGTCTCTGCAGGCTGAGCATACGGAACCTACATGACACACAGATTTCCATCACTCCCATGCATGACAGTACATTATGTGGCCATCAGCAATGTGTATTGTGGCTTGCGTGGCACCCTGAATGGCAGGATGAGTCATGATATGCCTTTCAGACAAATGTTTGGCAGGCCAGATGTGGGGTGAACGATCTGTGGCACAATACACATTGCTTACAAGATCCTCAAATGACTCAGACAAGATGCGTACACAGCTCATGCTGTCATGCACATACATGTTGTCTAACATTTACAACCATCGTAAACAAAGAAATGTCATTAAATGGCAGTAAAGTCTTCTTGCCTAGTTATGTGCATCCAACACAAGGAGGATCTAGGGCGCCCAAAAAACTCACATAATGTGAATGAACACAGCATATCGTACTGGTCTCCGATACCTGCACCATGTACATCCCATTGATGCCACACAGACTGCAACAACAGGCACATCAGACGTCTAACTGGCACACAAGGCACATTGTAGCCTGTGAGGGGGGAAAAGATGGTGTTGAACAGAGTCAATTGTGCTTATGAGGTACTTATCTGCTCCTTTGGTGAGCCGCAGAGCTGACCATACAGGGGAAGGACCTCGCTCACAAGCCTCTCCAGCTCCTCTAGAGAGAAGGCAGGGGCCCTTTCACCTAATGGACGTGGCATGATTGCTCTCAGAGGCGGCACACAGCAGATGAAGTGGTGGAGGTGATGGAGGCAGTAGTGTCAGGAGTCACGTGACTGATTTTGCACAACAGGGTGTAACATGTCCACCATGTTTGCGGTCATCACCGTTGACGGACGCAGCCATTGGTGTGCAACCGCCACAAGCAACAACATTAGCCTATGGCTGTGTCTGCCGCAGTTGGACCCGCCTACCGTGTAGATGACTTTCGCCACCGGTCGCTGTGGTTCATGATGTCCAGTGTAGTAGGTCAGGCATCTGTGATTTTGGCGGCTTGAAAGACTGTATATGGTCCTGTTATATGTGTCATAAAAACAAAATAAGTTAAATATCATCAAAAACATCCTCAATCTGTCTTGTTGTGTAGGTCTGACCACACAACCAACAGTGCAGTGTGTTGCAGGGCACAGATGGCATATGAGGGTGTAGCACAGGCCACCACCTCAGGTACCCTGGAAGAGGGAGGATGCAACAACATCCTGTCTACTGTCCATTTCCAGACCTTCAGACCGTGAAGGAACACCACGTCATCCAGCTCTACCATCTGAATAGGCAAACAATAGTGGATTTATGCCAGCAGTTAGAGTCAGATCTGAAGCAAGCCAACAGTAATCCATACTGCAACCCACCCATTGTACAAGTCGTGTCAGTATTGTACTTGCTAGCCACAGGGTCCTTCCAACATACAGTGGCCCTATCAATCAATCAATTAAAGGATTTGTTAAGTGCACTACTCACCCCTGAGGGTCTCAAGGTGCTGATGGGGAGGCTGCTACTGATCGAACAGCCAGGTCTTGAGGCGTGTCCTAAAGGTAAGTAGGTCCTGTGTCTGTCGTAGGAGGGTGGGAAGAGTGTTCCACGTCTTGGTGGCGAGGTGGGAGAATGATCTGCCGCCAGTGGTCTTTCTGTGGAAGTATGGGACGGTGGTGAGAGCAAGGTCGGCGGAGCGAAGCTGACAGGTCTGGGTGTAGAAGGAGAGCCATCTGTTGAGGTATTCTGGTCCGGTGTTGTGTAGTGCCTTGTGTGCATGGATGAGGGGTTTGAACGTTATTTTCTTGTTGACAGGGAGCCAGTGCATGTCTCTCAGGTGGGCTGTGATGTGGCTGTGGTGGGCCATGTCCAGGATGAGGCAAGCAGAGGCGTTCTGTATGGGTTGCAGTCTTTTCTGGAACTTGACCGTGGTTCGTGCGTAGAGGACGTTGCTGTTGTCTGGTACTATGTCCCAACCTATGTTCATCATGGTGTTGAAAGATGTCCTATCAACAATGTTAAAACACACTGACAGCTATGTCAGGTTCCACCGGAATGAGAATTTAGCCAGTGTGAAGGTTGACTTCCATGGTTTTGCCCACCTTCCACATGTGGTGGGGGCTATTGATGGCACACATGTTGGCTTGGTGCAACCACACGCCGCTGAACAAGTCTATTGCAACAGGAAAATCTTCTATTCCATCAACGTGTAAGTTGTCTGTTTGGCGGCTGTCTACATCTCAAATATGTGTGCCTGTTTTCCTGGATCAGCCTATGATTTCTTTACAATGCGGAACAACACCATACCCCAGCTGATGTCACAACTGCAACCAGAGAGGGCCTGGCTGGTTGGGTCATATTTGTCCTGATTATGTTTGAGCAATGTCAGGTGCTACAACCATGAACTGAGTGACTCATTGTTGCACTAATATCTCATGCCTTAACAGGAGACACAGCATACCCAATCCATCCTTGGTTATTGATGCCGCTGAGGAATCCAACTAAACCAGGGGAGGTCCAAATCAATGAGGGCAATGGAAGAACATGTGGGCAATGGAATGGGCTTTTGGACTCATGAAGACCAGATTTCGCTGTCTGGACAGGACTGGTGGAGCCCTCCTATACTCACCCGGGAAAGTGTGTCAGATCACTGTGACATGCTGCATGCTCCACAACATCACCCTGTGATGTCTTGCACTTCTCAGAGGAGGGGGAGCCTGCAGTGCCACCAGGTGAGAATCCTGAAATGCCATCTAAAGATAACAGTGGTGAAGAAGAAAGAGCTGACTTGCGAGAAGGTCTCATTCACAGCTACTTCTCATGAGTGTAAATATGTCATGTGATGTCATGAATATGACTGTACAATGAACTGAAGTTCTGATAATGTGTAGAGTTTAGTGTTTCTCGAAACAATTAGGAAGCTGATTGTAGGAGGATGGCCTGGCTTATAGTGGGTACCTGATGGTACTTACACTTTGTGCCAGGTCCAGTTATCCCTTAGTAGTAGATTAGTAGTGTTCTAGCAGCTTAGGCTGATAGAGGTAGCTATGGCAGAGCAGCTTAGGCTGAACTAGGAGACATGCAAAGCTCTAACTATTCCACTTATATCATATAGCACTACATCATAAGTATCACAATACTCAGAGTTACTAAAAATAAAGGTACTTTATTTTAGTGACAAAATACCAAAAGTATCTCAGAGGATATACTCCCTTAGGAGGTAAGTAATATACACAAAATATACACACAAACCAAAATCAGGTAAGTAAACAGTTAGAAAAGTAGTGCAAACACTGTAGAACACAATATAATGCAATAGGAGACAATAGGCCTAGGGGCAACACAAACCATATACTTCAAAAGTGGAATGCGAACCACGAATGGACCCCAGGCCTAGTGTAGTGTGTAGAGGGCAGCTGGGAGTGTAAGAAAACACTAAGGGTTTTCAAGATACCCCACCCCAACACCCTGAAAAGTAGGAGTAAATTTACCCTACTACCCCCGAAAGACAGTAAAGTCGAGATAGGGGATTCTGCAAATACAACAAATGACTGCAAAGCACTGAAGATGGATTCCTGGACCTGAGGACCTGCGAAGGAAGGGGACCAAGTCCAAGAGTCACGCAAGTGTCCGGGGGGTGCAGGAGCCCACTCAACCCCAGATGAAGGTGCAAAAGGGCTACCTCCGGGTGGAAGAAGCCACAGAGTCTGCAACAATGGAAGGTGCCAGGAACTTCTCCTTTGGTCAGAAGATGTCACACAGCGTGCTGGAGGATGCAGAGTTGTTCCCACACAGAAAGACCTCAAACAAGCCTTGCTAGCGGCAAGAGTCACGGTTAAGGATTTTGGATGCTGCCAGGGGCCAAGAAGGACCAGGCGGTCGCCCCTTGGAGGAGGAGACAGAGGGGGCACTCAGCAACAGAGAGAGAGCCCAGGCAGAAGAAGGCAGAACCCGCAGACACACCTGAACAAGAGTTCAGAAGATCTGAGCACAGAGGTCATCTCAGCACAACAAAAGAGGGTCTCACAAAGTTGGAGGTCAACTCAGCGAGTTGGGCAATGCAGGACAGAGTGCTGGGGACCTGGGATGTGCTGTGCATGAAGGAAGTCTTGCAAAAGTGCACAAAAGCCCTAGCAGCTGCAGTTCACGCAGTACACAGGATTACTGTGTGGCGTGGGAAGGCAAGGACTTACCTCCACCAAATTTGGACAGAAGGGCCACTGGACTGTTGGGGACACTCCTGTGTTACAGGGACCACACTTGTCAAGATGAGAGGGGACCCAGAGGACTGGTGATGCAGAAGTTTGGTGCCTGCGTTGGCAGGGGGAAGATTCCGTCGACCCACAGGAGATTTCTTCTTGGCTTCCAGTGTAGGGAGAAGGCAGACAGCCCTCAGAGCATGCACCACCAGGACACAGTTGAGAAAGCCGGCAGAATGTGGCGCTACAATGTTGCTGGTATTCTTCTTTCTACTTTGTTGTGGTTTTGCAGGTGTCCTGGAGCAGTCAGAGGTTGATCCTTGACAGAAGTCGAAGAGAGAAGTGCAGAGAAACTCTGGTGAGCTCTTGCATTCCTTATCTGATGAGAAGCCCACAGTAGAGACCCTAAATAGCCCTCAGAGGAGGATTGGCTACAGAGAGAGGTAAGCACCTATCAGGAGGGGTGTCTGACGTCACCTGCTGGCACTGGCCACTCAGAGGTCTCCATTGTGCCCTCACACCTCTGCATTCAAGATGGCAGAGGTCTGGGACACACTGGAGGAGCTCTGGGCACCTCCCCTGGGGAGGTGCTGGTCAGGGGAGTGGTCACTCCCCTTTCCTTTGTCCAGTTTCGTGCCAGAGCAGGGCTGGGGGATCGCTGAATCGGTGTAGACTGGCTTATGCAAGGAGGGCACCATCTGTGCCCTTCAAAGCATTTCCAGAGGCCAGGAGAGGCTACTCCTCTCAGGCCCTTAACACCTATTTCCAATGGGAGAGGGTGTAACACCCTCTCTCAGAGGAAATCCTTTGTTCTGCCTTCTTGGGACTGGGCTGCCCAGGCCCCAGGGGGGCAGAAACCTGTCTGAGGGTTAGCAGCAGTGGTAACTGCAGAGAAAACCCCAGAGAGTTAGTTTGGCAATACCCGGGCTCTATGCTGGAGCCCCGGGGATCCATAGAATTGTCCCCCCCAATACCAGAATGGTATTGGGGTGCCAATTCCATGATCCTAGACATGTTACACTGCCATGTTCGGAGTCACCATTGTGAAGCTACACATAGGTATTGACCTATATGTAGTTTATGCGTGTAATGGTGTCCCCGCACTCACAAAGTCCGGGGAAATTGCCCTGAACAATGTGGGGGCACCTTGGCTAGTGCCAGGGGGCCCTCACACTAAGTAACTTTGCACCTAACCTTCCCTAAGTGAGGGTTAGACATATAGGTGACTTATAAATTACTTAAGTGCAGTGTAAAATGGCTGTGAAATAACGTGGGCGTTATTTCACTCAGGCTGCAGTGGCAGTCCTGTGTAAGAATTGTCTAGGCTCCCTATGGGTGGCAGAAGAAATGCTGCAGCCCATAAGGATCTCCTGAAACCCCAATACCCTGGGTACCTAGGTACCATATACTAGGGAATTATAAGGGTGTTCCAGTGTGCCAATAAGAATTGGTAAAATTAGTCACTAGCCTGCAGTGACAATTTTAAAAGCAGAGAGAGCATAAACACTGAGGTTCTGGTTAGCAGAGCCTCAGTGATGCAGTTAGGCACCACACTGGGAACACATATAGGCTACAAACTTATGAGCACAGGGGTCCTGGCTAGCAGGATCCCAGTGACACATATCAAACACACTGACAACATAGGGTTTTTACTATGAGCACTGGGCCCTGGCTAGCAGGATCCCAGTGAGACAGTAAAAACACCCTGACATATACTCACAAAAGGCAAAGTGGGGGTAACAAGGCTAGAAAGAGGCTACCCTGATACTCCGCACAAATCAGCTAAAGGCTGACTGAAAAGAAAGCTTTTGACATATCCCCACCTTGATGATGTTGTTGTGTTTGTGTAAGAAGGATTGCAATGTACTTTGTTTTCCAGATGCTTACTATGTGATGTGTCATATGTATGGTTTCAAGCCTATACTCCTTGTTTTTTTTTTTTGTACAGGTACCTTAACCATGAAATCTTCATGTGGGCATTTCAGAGTTGTGACATTAGCAGGTATGTGATGCTATATGCGAAGTAAACATCGATTGTCCCAGGTAATGTAGGACACATAGGCCCTCATTCTGACCCTGGCGGTCGGTGATAAAGCGGCGGCCAACCGCCAACAGGCCGGCGGGCCAAAATATGCAATTCTGACCCTGGCGGGAACCGCCAACACAGCCCGCCGCATTAACACTCCGCCCGCCACGGCGGAACAAACAAACAGCGCGGCGGTCCCCGCCAACAGCCAGGCGGCAGACAATGTACCGCCCACCCTATCACGACCCACCAATCCGCCACCTTTTCCGGGGCGGGAGCACCGCCGATAAAAACACAGCGGAAACAGACTACGAACGGGAAAACGCTCACCTCCACATACTCCACGCGAGATTCCGGCAGTATGGAACCCGAGTTGCAGGTCATCCCCGCACTCCTATACCTGCTCCTGTACCAGGAGCACGCCCGGCGGCGCGGAAGACATCGGTGAGTACTGCACCTACGACACAGGGGAGGGAAAAGATTACCGGCACACAACCACCCACCCACACCCACTACAACACACACATCAATGCATTCCCACAGATCACTGTCACAACCCACAAACCCCCCCCTTCCGAAATAATGCAAAGATCAAAAGAAGAGATCTCAAACGGGCAGATATATTGAAAAATGGACAGCAGTAATCCAAATAAATAAATAAACTATGTACAAAATATATACAGCTACTAAATGTAGTCCAACCACTGTCCGTGGACCACAGGGGTCCTGAGCAAAGGGGCAAGGCCCAGTCCCACGACAAGAACTCCACGGAGAGAACACTGCAGGGGCATCAGAAAGAAAAAAGGACAGGCACCTCAGGGGGAAGGGAAGGGGGGGCACCTCAGCCACTTGAGTACACGACGCCAGATCCACGAGGGGACTCCATGACCACTGGGCCATCCTGGGGAGAGCAAAGCCACAGTCCAAACAGTCCATACAGTGGGTGGCCTGCCCACTGGGCCATCCTGGGGAGAGCAAAGCCACAGTCCAAACAGTCCATACAGTGGGTGGCCTGCCCACTGGGCCATCCTGGGGAGAGCAAAGCCACAGTCCAAACAGTCCATACAGTGGGTGGCCTGCCCACTGGGGCATCCTGGGGAGAGCAAAGCCACAGTCCAAACAGTCCATACAGTGGGTGGCCTGCCCACTGGGCCATCCTGGGGAGAGCAAAGCCACAGTCCAAACAGTCCATACAGTGGGTGGCCTGCCCACTGGGCCATCCTGGGGAGAGCAATGCCACAGTCCAAACAGTCCATACAGTGGGTGGCCTGCCCACTGGGCCATCCTGGGGAGAGCAAAGCCACAGTCCAAACAGTCCATACATTGGTTGGCCTGCCCACTGGGCCATCCTGGGGAGAGCAAAGCCACAGTCCAAACAGTCCATACAGTGGGTGGCCTGCCCACTGGGCCATCCTGGGGAGAGCAAAGCCACAGTCCAAACAGTCCATAACAGACTCCACTGCCACTGGAGGAGGCATGTTGGCCAGAGGACATCCTGCAGCCCTGCCCGAGACAGATCCTGCCCTGCCACGTCTGCCAAAGGGCCAGCGGTTCCTGCCTGGAAGGGCCCAGTTCAGCGGTTCTTGCCTTGAAGGGCCCAGTTCAGCGGTTCTTGCCTTGAAGGGCCCAGTTCAGCGGTTCTTGCCTTGAAGGGCCCAGTTCAGCGGTTCTTGAGACGGCGGTCCCCAGCGGAGCGGTGCTGGAGACGGCGGGGCCCAGTTCAGCGGTTCTTGCCTTGAAGGGCCCAGTTCAGCGGTTCTTGAGACGGCGGTCCCCAGCGGAGCGGTGCTGGAGACGGCGGGGCCCAGTTCAGCGGTTTTTGCCTTGAAGGGCCCAGTTCAGCGGTTCTTGAGACGGCGGTCCCCAGCGGAGCGGTGCTGGAGACGGCGGGGCCCAGTTCAGCGGTTCTTGCCTTGAAGGGCCCAGTTCAGCGGTTCTTGCCTTGAAGGGTCCAGTTCAGCGGTTCTTGCCTTGAAGGGCCCAGTTCAGCGGTTCTTGCCTTGAAGGGCCCAGTTCAGCGGTTCTTGCCTTGAAGGGCCCAGTTCAGCGGTTCTTGAGACGGCGGTCCCCAGCGGAGCGGTGCTGGAGACGGCGGGCATTCTATGGCCAACTGCTCATTGCCTGGTGGTGCCCTCCTGGGCAGCGGGGATGGTGCTCCTTCAATGCCCACCTGGGCTGTGGGTGGTGGGGCCCTCCTGGCCAGCTGGGCTGGGTCCTCTCTGGGCAGCGGCTATGGGGGTGGTGGGCTCTCCCGGGGCAGCTGTGCCGGTTCCTCCCGGGGCAGCGGCTATGGGGGTTGCGGGCTCCTCCTGGGCAGCTGTGACGGGTCCTCCATGGGCAGCAGGCCTGCTGCCTGACTTCTCCGCCTTGCTGCCCCTTGCTGCCCTTGCCCTCCTTAGTCGGGAGTCTGTGGCCCTTTCCTCCCTTTGGAGCTGTGGCTGTTGACGGTGGCTGGCTAGTGTCCTGGGGGGATATCGAATCCGGGCTCCGGCGGCGGCCCTTCCGCCTTCTGCTCCTCTTCCCAGGGGGTGGGCTGGCTGTCCCCTTGCTGCTGGGCGAAGATCCAGACCTGCGGGCTGGTGGGCTCCAATACCCCTGCACCCTTGTCAAGGGGGCTGCAGGGCTGGTGGTGGCTGAGGTGCTCTTTTAACCCCGACGAGAAGGAGGGGGGGGCTCAGGGTCAGGAAAGAAGGTAGCAGTAGAGAGATAGATTTTCTTGGGACAATGGAGAGTGGTAGGTACAGTGGGTATGGGAGTGGAGGGAGAGGATGTGGTTGTAGGCGAGACAAGTTTGCTGTCTTTGGGTGCAGGTGCAGGAGCGGGAGGCTGTCGTGAGGTGGATGGCTGTTGGGTGGGTGGGTGGCTGCGTTTGTGTGGTGTGGAAGAGGGGGTGACAGACACAATGGGAGAGGACACAGGGGACGTGTAAATGGCAGTGGGGGTCGTGACTGCACATGTGCGGACTGTAGTGGAGGGTATGCTGGTGATGGAAACACTGGCTGATGGTGAGGTGAATGAAGGTGTGAGTGTAGACGTCACAGGGAGGGAGGAGGGAGACGAGGAGGTGGGGGTCACAGAGGTGGTAGTGACTGTTGGCATGTCTGCATCGGAATGTTGCTTGTGTGAATGTCTGCGTGATCTGTGGTGCTTATATTTGGATGAGCTGCTCTTGGGTGTTGAGGTGTGTGCAGGCTGGTCTGATGGTGTGGGTGGGACAGGCAGAGGAACAGGAGACTGGGAGGAGGGAATTAGTAGAGGGAGGCAGGAGACAGGGACAATGGTTGCCGTCAGTGCTGAGGCCAGAGCCTGGAACGATCGCTGATGGGCAGCCTGACCCGAATGAATGCCCTCCAGGTACGCATTGCTGCGATGAACCTCCCTCTCCACCCCCTGGATGGCATTCAAAAGGGTAGTCTGCCCAACAATGAGCGTTCGGAGGAGGTCAATGACCTCCTCACTGAGGGCAGCGGGGGTAACAGGGGCAGGGCCTGAGGTGCCTGGGGCGAAGGAGATGCCCGGCTTCCTGGCAGAGCGGGCACGGGGCGAACGCTGAGGGGCTGCTGGGAGGGCGGAGATGGTGCGCTGGGTGGCGGCTGTACCTGTAATGGCGGGGGGCACGGATGGTGCCACCCCCGCAAGGGAGCTCCCTTCCGAGGATGTGTCCGTGTCGCTGCAGGGTCCAGTCGTCCCCGTTGTGGAGCTCCCCTCGCCCTCCGTCTCACTGGTCAAGTCAGACTCTGTGGCATGGCCCTCCTGGGCCATGTGAGATGCAGCTCCCTCCTGCCCCGATGCCACTTCTCCTCCGCCTGATGATGCTGATGCACACAAGCACAGAAAGACAAACAAAAAGGGGGGGGGAGAGAGAAATAAAGAGATTTTGAGTACATGGATCACCGGTACAGTTAGCGGACATGACAGACACAGATGCCCCCTGCACTAAGTTGCGCACTTGGGGTCCGCTACGCATTCCGTGGAACATGCCCTACACGCCTAGAGTTGACAACTGCACCCATGGATGACACGGCCCAGGGATGGCTGTACTGACACACTACTGAGGGTGGTGGCTGGGGACACAGGGGCTTACGGGGGTGCCCAGCCTACAGATATCGCCCTGGCCTAGGGGGACCCACAGCCCTCCTCCCCCACCCAGACACCTCCACTGCGCGACAACAGAGTAGATAATGCTTTTACTCACTACTCACCCCCTTGTGTCTGCTGTGCTGCCCTCACGTGCCCATCCAAATCAGGGTAGGCCACCGCCAGGATCCGGAACATCAGGGGGGTCAGTTGACGGCAGGCACCCCGCCTACGTTGGGAGGCCATCCCCAGCAGAGACTCGGCGGTCTTCTTGGTCCCGCGGCGGATGTCCTCCCACCTCTTGCGGCAGTGGGTGCCCCGTCGATGGTGGACCCCCAGGGTCCGGACTTCCTTGGCGATGGCACGCCAAATCCCGATCTTCTCATGGGCACGGACCTATGTGACACGTACAGGGAGGGAGAAATACCACGTTCAAGTTTGTCTGCTTTTTCGTTGCCAGTGGCCCAACGCCCCCCATCCCCGCCAGGCCCCCGCCAGGCCCAACGCCCCCCATCCCCGCCAGGCCCCCCGCCAGGCCCCCCGCCAGGCCCAACATGCCCCCCATCCCCGCCAGGCCCCCCGCCAGGCCCAACATGCCCCCCATCCCCGCCAGGCCCCCCGCCAGGCCCAACATGCCCCCCATCCCCGCCAGGCCCCCGCCAGGCCCCCCGCCAGGCCCAACATGCCCCCCATCCCCACCAGGCCCCCCGCCAGGCCCCCCGCCAGCCCCAACATGCCCCCCATCCCCGCCAGGCCCCCCGCCAGGCCCCCAAGCCAGCCAGTGGCCCCAAATCGATATTGAATTAAACTCACTTGTTGGTCTGGAGGACCGTAGAGTAGCGCATACTGGGGGAGGACCCAATCCACAAGTTTCTCCAACTCCTCTCCAGTGAAGGCAGGGGCCCTTTCCCCAGTCGCAGCAGCCATTGTCCCTTCCAGACCGAGGTCACAGCAACACTTGCAGTATAGGTCCTCTCCTGTGAAAGTTCAAGTCGCAAGTGGATAAGTAGATAGAAAATGGCGGTCACGTCCGCGGCGGTGCGTACCGCCACCGCCGGCGCCCTTCGCCATTGGCTCCTGAAACCCATAGGCTTCAATGTTAACCAATGCGGCTTCGCGCCGCGGTCTTCGACCGCCGACCGCCGCGGTGTGCCACGCCAGCGCATTGACCTCACATCCCATTGTCACACTTCACAGGTCAGGCAGCCGCCATTTCGAGGGTCCACATGGCTCAATTTCAACTGCGTCACACAGGCCTAGGCCTTGCATAGCCACTCAGACACGCCATTCACTGCATAGAGAATCGTTTACTGTGCAAGCTGTGAGTACCTACCTGTGGGTTGCTTGACTCTGTGCTCCATGTTGTCCTTCCTAGGCACCGTCCGCTGGGTTTGGCGAGGAGACGGATGAATCCTCGCGTGTACCGACCGCTGGTGGACCTGTCGACAATGGAAGAACGCCACATTATCCTGACCTACCGGCTTGACCGTGCCACTATACATGAACTGTGTGCCCAGCTGGAGCCCGACCTGATGTCCCCCATCCGCCAACCGACAGGGATTCCCCCTCTGGTGCAGGTCCTGTCAGTACTCCATTTCTTGGCAAGTGGGTCATTTCAGACAACAGTGGGAATTGCTTCTGGGATGTCTCAGCCCATGTTTTCGAAGGTGTTATCCAGAGTGTTGTCTGCCCTGATGAAATACGTGATGAGCTACATCATTTTCCCTGAGGTGGGCGAATTGGCTACAGTGAAGGGTGATTTCTACGCCCTTGGACATATTCCCAACGTCATTGGTGCCATTGATGGGACCCATGTGGCTTTGGTTCCCCCAAGAGACAGGGAGCAGGTGTACAGGAACAGAAAAAGTTACCATTCCATGAACATCCAGGTGGTGTGTTTGGCTGACCAGTACATCTCGCATGTAAATGGCAAATTCCCAGGGTCAGTGCATGACGCCTACATCCTGAGGAATAGCAGCATCCCTTACGTGATGGAACAGCTAGAGAGACACCGTGTATGGCTATTGGGGGACTCTGGGTACCCCAACCTGTCGTGGCTACTGACCCCAGTAAGGAATCCCCGGACCAGGGCAGAGGAACGGTACAATGAGGCCCATGGGCGTACTAGGAGGGTGATCGAACGCACCTTTGACCTCCTAAAGGCCAGGTTTAGGTGCCTGCATATGACAGGTGGATCCCTAATGTACTCACCTAAGAAGGTGTGTCACATCATCGTGGCCTGCTGCATGCTTCACAACCTGGCTTTGCGCCGCCAGGTGCCTTTCCTGCAGGAGGATGGTCGAGACGTTGGTGTTGTGGCAGCTGTGGAACCTGTGGAGAGTGACGAGGAGGAAGACGATGGGGCTGAAACAGACAACAGGGACAGAATCATTGAACAGTACTTCCAATAGGACACAGGTAACAATTCAAACATAATTCAGTAAATGTGAACTACTCTCCTGCATCTCTGCTGCCTGTCTATTTGCCCCAGTGTATGATGACTGAGTTGTGGCTTTTCCCTCCCTATTTCAGATCTGGGGTCCCCACTACGAGTCCTGTGCTTTGTTTCCCCATGGACTACAGCTTTGTGGCAGCTGTTTGTTGACTTCACTATGTACAAGGACATATTTGCACTGTCATGTCAATTACAATATTTTGAAATCACAGCCAGACTCCAGATAGTTTTGTGCAAAATAGGTGTTTATTTCAGTGCTCAAAATGGGATGGGTGGTTTCAAGTGGGTGGGGGCTATGGTGAAGGAATGTCCATGGCAGAGTCCAGAGTAACAGTCACACAGGTGCATTGTCCAGAGGCCTGTGGAGAGATGGAGCATGGGCAGTTCAAGGATGGACAGGGTGACAATGTGGGACAGTGGGATGACATCAGGTGGTATCCTTTGCTGGCGGGGGTCTTGACATCCTACTCTGTCTTCTTGCGAGATCTCAGGGCCCTCTTGCGGGGTGGTTCTTCTCCTGCAGGAGGTGGGGGTCTGGTGGGCTGCTGTTGTGCGGGGGCCTCCTGTCCACTAGCGCCGGCGGAGGTGGTTGGCTGTTCTTGGTCCAGGCTAGTGGCAGGGGCCCTTTGTTGTTGTTGAGTGTCCGTCCTGGTGTTGATGAGGTCCTGCAGCAGCCCTACCATGCTAACCAGGGTGGAGGTGAGGGCTCTGATGTCCTCCCTGTACCCCCGATAGTGTTCCTCCTGCAGTACCTGGATCTCCTGGAACCGGGCCAGTACCGTCGCCATCGTCTCCTGGGAGCGGTTGTATGCTCCCATGATGGTGGTGAGGGCCTCGTGGAGAGTGGGTTCCCTTGGCCCGTCCCCCCCCTGTCGCACAGCTGCCCTCCGAGTTGCCCTGTTTCCCTGGGCCTCTGCCCCCTGGCCGGTGTGCCCACTACCACTGCCCCCAGGTCCCTGTTGTTGTTGGGGTGGTGGGTTATCCTGGGTGCCCTTTAGTGGTAGACACACCGCAGATTGACGCGCCCTGGAGACAGAGGCATGGGCCCGCTGGGTGGGAGCTGTGCTGGTGTTCCCAGAGGGGTTTGGGTCTGTAGTGGCCTGTGCCTGTGTGAGGGGAACCGACTGTCCAGAGGTCCCCGATGGTCCGGGCTGGTCATCAGTGTCCAGGTCGACAGAGCTGCTGTCATCGCTGACGGCCTCTTGGGTGGGGGGTGTGGAGAATTCTGGGCCCTCCGTGGCGGTGTGTTGACGGTCGGGTCCTGCAGGGGTATAGAGGTATGGTTATAGTTTCAATGTGTGGCATATGGGTGTATCTGTGGGTTCCCGTGTCCCCAAGTGCTGGCATTCGTGTGTGGGGGCTTTGGTGAGGGTGGCTTGTGGGGGGGATGTGTATATGCATTGGGCATGCTTTGGTGATGGGTGTCCATGCTTAGTGGACGCATGCAGGCCTAGGTTTTGGGATGTGTGGGTTGTGATGGTGAGACATTGGCAGGGAATAGGTGTGCTGGGGGTGGGGGTGAGGATGGTGGTGGGGGTGAGGATGGTGGTGGGGGTGAGGGTGGGGGTGAGGATGGGGGTGGGGGTGAGGGTGGGGTTCGAGGATGGGGGTGAGGGTTGGGGTATGATTTGGCATGCAGGTGGGGGGGAAGCAGTAGTGAAGCTTCAACTTACCAGTATCCATTCCTCCGCCGACTCCTGCGAGGCCGTCAGGATGCAGGATGTTCAAGACTTCCTCCTCCCATGTTGTAAATTGTGGGGGTTGAGGTGGGGGTCCTCCGCCAGTCTTCTGCACGGCGATGTTGTGCCTGGATACCATGGAACGCACCTTCCCCCGTAGGTCGTTCCATCGCTTCCTGATGTCTTCCCGATTTCTGGGGTGCTGTCCCACAGCGTTGACCCTGTCGACAATCCTCTGCCATAGCTCCGTCCTCCAGGCAATGCTGGTGTATTGGACCTGTGTGCCGAAGAGCTGGGGCTCTACCCGAACGATTTCCTCCACCATGACCCTGAGTTCTCCGTCTGAGAAGCGGGGGTGTCTTTGGGGTGCCATGGAGTGGTGTGTATGATGTGTGGGGTGGAGTATGTGTAGTTAAGTGTGTTGAGTGTGGTGGTGTGTGTTGTTTTGTGTGTGGATATTGTGTGGGTGATGGTGTAGTGTGCCTCTGTGTGATGGTATTCTGTGATCGCTGATGTGTCTCTCAGTGCTTCTTTCTGAATTTTTGGTCGTAGGGGTTTGTGGGTGATGTGGGTGTGTGTTTTATATTGTATTGTGTGTGTGGGAGTGGTGTGTGTATGTGTATCAGGTGTGTGGAATTCAAATCGTCCAATGTGGCTGAGTTTTGTTCGTTTGTGTGTATTCTGACCGCGGCGGTGTGTACCGCCAATGGAAAACCGCGTTTGAAAGACCGCCGCATGGATTGGTGGGTCGTAATGTCATGGGCGTATTTCTGTTGGCGTGACGGTGGAGGTTTGGTCACCTCCACTTTTCCGCCGACCGCTGGTCTGGCGGTCTGTTGTGGCTGTCGGATTTTCGGAGGTTTGGCTGCTGCGGGTCAGAATGACCGTGGCGGGTTACCGCGACCGCGGCGGAATTATGGAGGATTTCTGACCGGCGGTAGGCGCCTTTTACCGCCGAGGTCAGAATGACCACCATAGTTTGGGTGTATGGGAACTGCACCAAGACAGCTTGCACAGTGTTTGGATGGAAGTTCAGAGGTGCCCTTCGGACTTGTTTTGTGTCCTGTGGTGGGCCTGATGTATCATGTGTGTCATCATGTGGTCATAAAATATGTAGCCCAAGCCCACAAATAAGTCAGTTTCCATTAACATTGTCTAAACACTATTTTCGTATGACCTTTATATCGCTGTAGATATATTTAGTCATTGTAGGCCACAGTGCTTTTTCCAAGACACTGACATATGTTTTTGTCATAGCACCAGTTGCATGAGGATTGGATTATAAGGGCTCTAAGATCAGGAACTGTTGTATTGCCATCTGTCTGAATCTTGGACAATGTGATGATGGATTACTTTGGTGTGGTAGGTGATAAGTGTGAGAAAGTAGCCTCTTTCTAGCATGGTTACCCCCCATTTATGGCCTGTTTGTGAGTGTTTGTCAGTGTGTCTTTACTGTCTCACTGGGATCCAGCTAGCCAGGACCCCAGTGCTCATAGTTTTAAACCTATTTGTCAGTGTGTTTTGCCTGTCTCACTGGGATCCTGCTAGCCAGGACCCCAGTGCTCATAGTTGTGGCCTATGTGTTTTGTCAGTATGCTTAACTGTGTCACTGAAGTTCTGCTAACCAAAACTCCAGTGCTTATGCTCTCTACTTACCAAATTTGTCACTATAGTTTAGTGACCCCATATTCCAATTCTGATTGGCACACTGGACCCCCCCCCCCCTTATATGTCCCTAGTATGTGATACCTAGGTACCCAGGGCACTGGGGTTTCAGGAGATCTTCATGGCCTGCTGCATTTCTTTTGCCACCTATAAGCAGCCCATACAAACCTTTCATCAGGACTGCCACTGCAGCCTGAGTGAAATAGTGCACACACAATTTCACAGCCATTTCCCACTGCACTAAGTAACTTAGAAGTCACCTATATGTTTAACCTTCATTTATTGAAGGCTGGGTGCAAAGTTACTGTGTGTGAGGGCACCCTTGCACTAGCAAAGGTGCCCCCATGTTGTCTAATGTCAATTCCCGGGACTTCATGAGTGCGGGGATACCATTATAAGCGTGCACTACATACATCCAAATACATATATGTAGCTTCACTTTGGTAACTCCGAATATGGCCATGTGAGGTGTCTAAGGTCATGGAATCGACCCCCCAATCCAAATCTGGTATTGGGGGGCTCAATCCCATGTACCCTGGGAGCTCTACTATGGACTCCCAGTACTGCCAAACCAGCTCTCTGTGGTTTCCACTGCAGCCCTAGCTGCTGCCACCTCACAGACAGGTTTCTCCCCTCCTGGTGAGTGAGCAGCTCAATCCCAGGAAGGCAGAACAATGCATTTCCTTTAGGAGAGGGGTGTTACACCCTTTCCCATTGGAAATAGGTGTTACAGGCATTGGAGGGGTAGCCTTCCAGAGCCTCCGGAAATACTTTGAAGGGCACAAACGGTGCCCTCCTTGCATAATCCAGTCTACACCAGTTCAGGGACCCCTAGTCCCTGCTCTGGAATGAAACTGGACAAAGGAAAGGGGAGTGACTACTCCCATGTCAATCACCACCCCAGGGGTGGTGCCCAGAGCTCCTCCAGAGTGTCCCTGGCATTAGCCTTCTTGGATTACAAGGTGTGGGGACCCTCTAGAGACCTCTGAGTGGCCAGTGCCAGCATGTGATGTCAGAGACCCCTCTTGAAAGGTGCATATCTGGGTAGGGAGCAAATCCCCCTCTCAGGCCTATTTAGGGTCTCTCCTCTGGGTGTTTGCTCAGATTCGGTTTGCAAGATTCCTCCAGGACACCTCTTCATCCTCTGCTTCAGCTTCTGACCATCGAATCAACCGTAGACTACTCCAGGAGCCGATGTAACTGCAACAAATTATCCAGGACGACTCCTGTGACCTGCAACTTCAGCTCCAGGGAATATTTGCAACAGTTTCCATGGTGTGCACGCTCTGTGGACTGCCTGTCTTCACCCTGCACCAGAAGAACCAAAGGAATCTTCTGTGGAGTGACACAGTCACTTCCCTGCTTCTGCAGGCACCCTTCTGCGATAACAACCGGTACACTGGAACTCCTCTTCTTATGACGAGCTTGCTTCCTGGAACACAGGTGGTAGACTGAAGTGGCCCAGACTGTCCAAAGGTCCAGCTGTGCAAATTTGGTGGAGGTAAGAGCTTGCCTCCCCATGCTGCAACAGTACCCCTGTGCACTGTGTCTTCTGCAGCTCCTTGGGCTTCTGTGCACTTCTTCCAATGGTTCTTCAAGCACAGCATAGCCCAGGTCCCCAGTACTCCATCATGCGATGCACAGCTCCCTGAATTGTTCTCCGGCGGTGTGGGACCCTCCAGTGTAGTGCTGTGACAATTGCACTTTGCATCTTCTTTGTCCCCTTGTTCTGGGACTCATGTGGGTGCTGCCTGGTCTTCTGAGGGCTCTCTGCAGTGCTTAGAGCCCCCTCTGTCTCCTCAGTCTGAGTTGAGACCTCCAGGTCCTTCCTGGGTCCAGGCAGCTCCTCTTTGATGCAAATCGGGTACTTGCTTGAACCAAGGTTTGTTGGCGGAATCCAGCGATGCAAACAGCCTGGATCCAACAACTTGGCGTGGGACATCTCCTGCACCAAGCAGGAACCCGCAGCCTTCTTCTTTGGTGAACTTCTGTACGTTTCTTCTGACCGGAGAATCCGCTTTTGCACCTTCTTCTAGGGTGGCAGGGGCTCCTGTCCTTCCCGGACTCTACTTCGACTTGTGGACTTGGTCTCCTCTCTCCACAGGTCCAGGAACCATCATTTGTTGCTTGCAGTCTTGCTTGGTTCTTTTTTAATCCTTTACCATGACATTTAGTGTGTCCTGAGGAAACTTGCTGTACTTTACTCCCGCTTTCCTGGGCTCTGGGGTGGGGTACTTTACTTACCTTTGGTGTTTTCCTACACTCCCAGCACCCCTCTACACACTACACTTGCCTAGGGGGGAATTCGACATTCGCATTTCACTATTTTAGTATACGGTTTGTGTTGCCCCTAGGCCCATTGCAATCTGTTGTATTTTCTACTGTTTGCACTATTCTATGGCTGTTTACTTACCTTATTTTGGTAACTAGTGTATATATTATGTTTAATACTTACCTCCAGAAGAAGTATTGCCTCTAAGATATTTTTGGCCTTGTGTCACTAAAATAAAGTACCTTTATTTTTGGAAACACTGAGTATTGTATTTTATTGCACATACGTACTGTGTAACTATAGTGGTATTGCAGGGGCTTTGCATGTCTCCTAGTTCATCCTAAGCTGCTCTGCTACAGCTACCTCTAGACAGCCTAAGCTGCTAGAACACTGCCTGCATTTCACTAATAGGGGATAACTGGATCTGGTATAAGGTGTAAGTACCTTAAGTTCCCACTACAAACCAGGTCAGCCTCTTACAATAAGGCTCAAGCTGGTGACATCAGCCACTTCAATGTTTGCCTATTCTACAGGACAATGTCTGACAAATCCCTTCCTTCTGTGATCTGGAGGTCTGTACCTGTAAATCTGTTCATTTAATCAGTATGAGTCAATCATATATCATTTCCAATAGTCCAGACATATTGACAGCCTAGGTGCTGAACAGTGTAATATTTTTTTTTGTTTGACCAGCTACTTATATGTATGTGTTTGTATGGGATGGTTGTAATCCTGACCTGGAAACTGTGCACATGCAACATATCCCATCTTGAACTGTCGCGTAGGCTCTCATTATTCTAATGAGACTACTGGATTTCGAGTGGCAGAATTGCCTACGGTGTGGGAGACTGAATCTAACCCTCCAATCCGGGTTCTGCTCCGGCTAACTAGCAGTGCCTCATCTCTACTCAAGGGCAGGAATGATTGGGCAGCAGAGCGCATGACCTAACTGGTTTCCCAGGGAAGCCGTGGTCACTCAGGTCTCATTTGTTTATTTCAGTTACATTAGTCTCACATACACAATGACAAACAGAGGCAGTATATATTTCAATAATGCTTTAATAAAGCGGCTGCATCTTAGATAGCAAAGCGTGGACTGCAATAACCAGGACGATATAGCATGACAATATGAACATTGTGACAAGGAGAGTAAAACAAAAAAATAATGCTACCATATTGTAACTAGAGTCAACAGACTAATTTCTACCTAGGCTATGATAGAGCACAGTGTGTTAAGCTAATTCTGCCCTTCAGGTTCCCCTGGGAAGACATCATCCCCCATACCTGAGCAAAGGCCTGAAGTCAGCAAAACACCTGTAGCAAAGCATTCGGCAATCAGCATACAATTGTGGTTCTCTGGCTGGAATCTCCCTCTAACGTGTAAGGGACAGGAATGTGGTTTTATGACAAAACAGCCGGTGTTCTAGGAAAATGTCCCTACGTAAGAATGTGTATTTTCTATGAATGTCAGAGACTAAACTTATACCACGTTCACCGGCAACCTATCCGGCTGTAGCCTTGAAAGATGCACAGAGTGAGTAAGAATGTCTTGTTTGAGAACAGAGTGCTGGCCTAGACAAAAACAGTCAGATAGAGAAAAAATAAAACAAGCCCGTAAGAGTGGCTACTGCAACAACAATAAAGCAAAGCCGAATAAAATACATCTAAGTTAAAGTGCACAGCGGCAGGCCTAGTATGTTAAAATAACGTGCATGGAGCTATAACTAAAATGGCTACACACCAGAACAAGTACCTTGGATCACCATTGGATGGTTCACATGATCTGACATATATATATGGCTAAGTATGAAAGCAAAATCAGCAGACAATGAGTTAGTGATGGATGACTATATTTGGAAGCTGCAGCTAACAGAAAATATACATTACATGAATCAATCAAAAAAATGTGAAGGGACAATCATGGTCAATGAAATAACTGGAAAAGATGCCACACCACTGAAAGTTCTCTGTCCAGAGTACTCCTTCCATTGGAAATGGAAGGTGTTTCAGGATCAGTCCACAAAATGAATGTGTAACACACAAGGGAGGACATTAAAGAAGAGGGTTATTGCAGGCAGTGGTGGGTGTCTTGCCATCCGCACCTCCTGGATTCTTTGCTTCACGTCCCTGCTTGGGGGGGGGTCAGCTGCTACAGAGGCAGGGGTGTCTCTGACTGGTTATTCCTCTGGCAGGGCCTCCCTTCCTGTGGCTGCCACTGATGTTGATGAAGCTGCTGTTGATGAGCCAAAGGAAGTGGTAGATTGATTTTGAAAAGCCCTGCTCAGGGTTGTGTGTATGTCCTTCAACAACCCAGTTTGGGAGGCCATGTTGGAATTGTGGGCCTCCATCTGTTCAAGCATGTGTCTATGCATGTCCTTCTATAGCTGCTTGAGTTCCTGGAAATCAGTCAACATCTGTCCCATCAGGCCTTGGGACACCTGATAGACAACGAAGACGTAACTTATTGAGTCCTGGCCAGAGCAGCCCCTGTGGCCTCACCCTGATGGCCCACAGCATCCTTCCACGCACCCTAACCCCAGGGGCCTTGCTTTTGTCACAGGGTGCCCTCTCCAACAGGTTCCTGGACCTTCATTGTCCAAACTGTAGCACTGCAACTCAGGATCCAGGACTGGTGGGCATAAGAAGGTGGAAACTCTTCTAGGGATAGAGGTTGATGTGATGTTGAAGTAGCAGGGCTGGGAGGTGATATTGTGGGTACAGTGAGACTCACTGTTGCTGTCTGACCAGGTTGCCCAGCTGGGGCAGAACCATGCCCGATGTCCACAAGTCCAGGAGTGTTGTTGGAACTGAGGGCTTCATCCAGGTGGGTAGTGGCAGTCTGTTCTGTGGCCTCCATGTGCTCAGCAGCAGATCCACCTGTTGATGAAAAACGTACATTGTTTCTGGTTGATTTGTGAAATCTACCTCCAAAGGTTTTGTGTTACAGTAAGTAGAGACCTTAGACAAAGTTAAGTTGTATGTAATCCAGTTGTGCCATGTAACCATGGTATTGGCGATTTGACATGACATTGTGAAGCATGCCAACTCACTTTGACTCAAGCAGCTGATGAGATGTGCAGACCAGTTGCACTTTGGAAAACGGCCTGAAAATGACATTTCACCACCAGTGCAGCCAACACAGTAGAGAGGCAAGATATGGCTGCCCATTTGGAGGCCTAGGTGAGTGGGATGCAGGCAAACCCAGGACTTGGTTGTTTATGTGACCTGAGCCATCATGTGCATAGTGTTTTATCAATGTATCTGCTGCCAATACCAATCTGGTGATTCAGCTAGAGGTCTTAGTAATAATTGTTATACACACTGAGTAGGGTGTCATTCCTGTCCTCAATAGTTTCATCTTGGGTTAGCAAGTCAAGTTGGAGCTAGGTAGATAGGCTTGCCTAGGTTTTCAGCATAATCTATATCTTGATCACTCCCAGGTGAGTAATCTTTATTTGAGAGTTCACAATCAAGGATATTTGGACAAGTGACCATTGGGCTGGTGTTTGGATTTACTGAAACAGTGCCTCCTGGTAGTTGCAGTCTGGTCACTCCCTCTACTACACCCACTTGACAAATGGTATCCACTGGGTGAGTAAAGTTCAATTGAGAGTTCCCACACAAAGGTATTTGGACAAGTAACCACTGGGCTGGAATTTGGAGTTAGTGGAACAAGGCCTATTGTGTTTTACAGTCAGATCACTCTCTATGCTACACACACTGTACAAAAGGTATCCTCCCAGGTGAGTACACTTCAATTCTCATATTGTGAGATTTCCAGGCACCATTTGGACATATGGCACGTGATGGGCTTTGGTAGCTGTGATGTTGGATTCAATTATACAGATTGACAGTGTTACATCTCTGATACTATGTGAATTGAATGTTGGTGAGGTATGTGAACAAGACAGTGGCAAAAGGTGAGCTGTGAGCATGCTTGACATAAAATTTTTGCAACAGTTTTTGTGTTGTAACTTACCAGACTCCACTCCCCCAGGTATTCCTGTCAAGCATGCACAATGACCTTCTCCTCCCAGGAGAGTATTAATGGGGCACTGGGAGGGTCAACACTAGTCTTCTTGGCCTTCAGTTGCTGCCTGGAAACCAGGGAAGGAGCCTTGCACCCTGAGGTCATTCCACCTCTTACTAATGTCTTCCTTTTTGATAGGGTGGTTCCTACAGCATTCACTCTGATGACTATCCTGTCCTACATTTCCATTTTCCTACTGAGAGGAGTGTGATGGACTTGGGATCCGAACAATTGTGGCTCTACTCTAATGATTTAATCCACCATGACTGTCAACTCATTCTCTGAAAATCATGGGTTTTTGGCCTGTGGCATGATTGGAAAGGGGGTGACAGTGACTTACTAAACAAGACAAGTGAATAGAGGGAAAAAAATAGACAGGGTGTGTGAAGGGTGTAAAATGGGATAGGAAAAAAAGCTCTGCCTTCAGACAAAAAATGGACGGAATGATATGTGGTCTGTCTTGCTGTGCTGCAGTGGAAATGCAAAGGATTGTGATCTGTGAAGGGGTGTGTTTTATAGTGTCCTTTGCAGATGTGTCCACTTGGCCAATGTGTGTCAGCTGTGTTGTTTTTTAATTCATCCAATGTGTCTGTTACTTTGCTGAACGTGGACCACGGTGGTCGACCATTGGTTGCCCGCTGCGAGGTGACTGTGTGTTTGTAATAAGCTCGGTGGTAGGCCACAGTGCTGATGGCACTGGAGGTCGGACCACCTAAATCCAAGCTTCCATGCTGCTGCTGGTTTGCCTTTTTTGCTTTGGGGACAGAGGTCCTGCCTGTATGAATTATAGTATGGTATGGCATTTTGTTTGCCTTATTTGCTTTGGGGACGGAGATCCTGTCTGTTGTCTGTATGAATTATAATACGGTAAGGCGTTCTTTGTAAGACCGCTAACATGGCGGTCTGGTGGTCCGACTGCCAAACTCAAATAAGGCTCTTAGGGGCATATTTATACTCCGTTTGCGCCGATTGTGCGTCAAAAAATTTGACGCACAATCAGCGCAAACGTTGCCCCATATTTAAACTCTGACGCCCGAGCCCGCGGACGACAAAATTCCACCGTGTGCGTCATTTCTTGGATGCGGCAACCCGCCCTGCGTTAATGATATGCAGGGTAGGCGTTCCCGTCAAAAAAACAACGCAAACGGCCGTGAGTCGTATTTATGCTTCCGGGTAAAAATGACTCTCGGCCGGGAGGAGGAGCAAAAAAATTATGCACAGCCCGATGTGCGTCAAAATTTAACACCTGGGTCAGGGCAGGCATTAAAATGGGACAAACACACCTGTATTTAATCAGAACACACAGAACAAACAGCAGAGGAGCAGAGCAGCAGAGCAGCAGAGCAGCAACAGGGCGACATGGAGGTGATTCTTATCGAGTGTGCACGTAGACGCAGAGCCCAGCAGCAACAACAGCAGCTACCACAACACCAGCAGGGACCCCAAAGGCAGCGCAGAAGGCAGGATAGGATATTCCGCCCAAGAACAACCCAGCATGGCCTCAGGGAACACAACATCATACAGAGGTACCGGTTGAACTGGCAGGCCATTCAGCAGCTGCTGCGAAACATTGAACAGCAGTTGGCCCCCACATTGGTGACACCCGCACCATCCCAACAGAAACAAAGCTGCTTGCCGTACTTCACCTGCTGGCAAGTGGCTCATTTCAAACAACTGGTGCCCTGGTTGGTGGAATATCACAACCATCATTCTCCGCATTTCTGCCAAAAGTGCTGGATGCCATCATTCGCCTGACACCCCTCCACATCTGCTTCCCTAACACACTGCGGAAGCAGCAGGAAACAAAACAGGGGTTCTACCTCATCAGTGGCTTCCCACACGTCCTTGGTGCAATCAACTGCACACACGTACGCCTTGTGCCACCTGCTGCAACAGAACACCTCTACCGCAACAGGAACACACACATTCAATCAACGTGCAGGCCATAGTCGATCACCAGGGATTGATCACCAACATCGTGGCTAAATATCCTGGGAGTGTACATGACTCATTCATCTTCCGTCACTGCACCATCAACCAACACTTCCAGGATGGACGGTATGGCAATGGACTACTTGTTGGTAAGTACAAAAACCTACTTATATACACACTGCACAGCAACCCTCTAGGACACACAACACATACACCACAACAGCAACATCTAGACAGGAACACACTGAGGTCCTGACATCACTAGCCATGTTTCTTAACTCACCATTGAACCTGTCACACATCGGAATTTACTGTACAGCCTAATGTGAAGACATTAATGAGTGTGGTTGCCTAAATGTCACCTTGCAAATTGTAAGTGTCACAATGACCTTTACATTAATACATTGCATAAGTTTCAAGGTATGGGATGTCCAGGGTACTTTGATATGAACGTGTTAACAACACTTTCAAATTTAAATGTGCATGGAACTATCATCGCACCCTCAGTGAAGACACACGGACACCTGTATCAAAAGTCACAATGTTAGGGAGGGCACACTGTACTGAAAATCCCAAAACATACTGCTGACAAACGGTTAGCAGACAAACACTTGCTCAGCCAAGGAAACAACACAATGCAGATGGTATAGCCTACAAGTATAGGGTGTCACATTAGTACACAAAAGAGTCACAGACAACACAAGACAACTACTGCCATTAAAGGTCTTTTCAATAGTGCCAGCTACATCTACATGATCCCATTCTGTGTTTTTCTTTCAGCTGATCAGGGGTATGGCATCCAGCCATGGCTAATGACACCATTTGGGAACCCGAGTACTGCTGCAGAGAGGGCATACAATGACGCCCATAAGAGGACACGCAGCATTGTCGAGCGGACCTTTGGGATCCTCAAGTCAAGGTTCCGCTGCCTTGACATCACTGGCGGTAGCCTACTATATTCCTCCGAGATGGTCTGTAGGATCATACTCACATGTGCAATATTGCACAACATTTGTGTAAAAAGGAACATTCCCCTCCTCGAACCAGACCCATACATGCCTGAAGATGAAGAAGAGGATGCTGGCCTACAACAGGAGGGGGAACAACCAAACACGGCTGCTGGAGTGCGTAGGCGCCAACACATTGTAAATAATTTCTTTGCATAATTATCACCATCACCACTTAATGCACTATTGTAAATAAACACTGATAACAAACACCACATCATGGTTTGGCCTATTAATTTCTGCCCACCTTTAGCTTGAAATATCTGAAGAAGAATGTTGTCTCATTGAGCAATAATGAAATAAAAATCATGACACAAACAAATACACCACAAATGTAATGGCCACCATACAATGGTCAAATACACACACAATGTAAATGACAGACATCCTGTACAGTTCACCTTTGAAGGGCAATAGCTGAGGACCACACATATGACTCACATACATGTAGTAAACATGGAGCATCGCAGCAGATGGCACACAACTAAAACACCATCACTCAACTAGGGGAAAACAGGCCTCATACATCAGGCAGTTCACATGCTAATGCTTCAGGAACAGGAATGTAGTACTAGACTCTTGCCAACAGTAATTCCAACTACTTACTATAATTGCAATGACTATCTGTCACTAGAGTTACACATAAGCAGAACATACACAGCACAAGTGCTACACCTATGACAAGCATCCAGCATATCACACCCCATCTACATGTCAGCCCTTTTCTAAAAACATTACACACACTTGCAGCTGCTCACACCCCACTTGTCTGAAGAGGTCCCTGGAATGCCGATTTGTGTACACTGAGATTCCCTCATCTACACACTCACAAGAGTCATCCAGTGTGCTACACCCTTTCCTATGCCTACCATTGTCATAGTACCATCTCACTGCATGGAACTCAGCTCATATAATACACTGGCTTGGAGTTTTTAAGGCCTGGAATCACCTGTAGATTGATTCTTCTGTGAAAGTTACTGTAAGCTAATTATCAGCAAATCCCATCTGACAGGACTAGTGAGCCACTGATGGTAGCCACACCAGTGATCCCCTCCATGCACACCACCCAAATGTACATCCCCCGTCCCTGCTGATGCCTCCTACTGCATATATGTTGGAATTTGAGCTATTACATCATTATGCATTGCTACTAATGTTGCCGTAGAACACTTTATCAGGGTTCATGTGTCACCTTCAAAACAACACAGGACATACTCAGTGTGACATCTCAACTGTCTACTGCTCCCTCTGACTAGTCCTAGTCAGAACACTGATCATGTAATTACTGAAAGAACTTGCTCCTGATTGACCCAGCATCCTGTCAGCCTGACTGGCACCTGTCCGTGGGTCACTCTACAGATACCTGGGGTCCACCTACGGACCACACGTGCTGTCCAAAACCTCTTGTACCTCAGACACTAATTTGTCATTAGCCTCATCAATGTATACTCAAATACATAGTATTGCATCATCTGACTGTTTTTTGCATCCGATTTGTGACAGTGCCTTTGAATAGCCAAATCTTGGCCCTTCTGTTGTCTGGCCCTCATTAATGCCTAAACTACAAAGTGTGACAGTGGACCTGGACCATAGTGTATGATGGTGTAAATGGCCTCCATCAAAACCAGCAACCTCAGATAATGTCCATGAAAAGTCAACACATATGAGGACCCTGACTTTCAAACGCTGAGTAACATTGTTCAAATGATAAAGATGAGTCGTGTGTGTTGAATACCAGCCATTTACTTCTGCACAGAGGCTATGATGTTTCCTGATACATTACCATCCACAGAGGCCAACTGGAGTACAAATGTTGCAATGACACATGCCGGATCCAGACACCTGAGACATTCTCTCACTCAGCACACCAAGGTTGCCCAGTAGAAAGTCTCATTACACGTTTTCAGTGACAGGGTGGGACCATCCATGTGTAGGTGACCATGTCCTCAATGGCTTCTCTCAAATTTTGCTACAAACAATACCCAATAGAAACAAGATTAGCTGCCACTAACTCATGAGGAGACCTGGACGTTACAGTGACAACATACACCCTGACAGTTGATACTGGATCAATATTGGACCACACACATGTACATGTACCATCCAATCAACAAAATATTTGCAAGCAGCCGATCACAGTAGTGTCCCAGTTGTAACCTAGCAGGAAGAATGAAACATGCCACTAAACCAGGTGATGCATAAAGGGCCACATACATCAACAACCTATTTGCTATCATGACATGAGGAACGTTGAGATTTTGCAAAAAATATCAATGCAAAATGGTATGTCAGATTTCTCAAAAGAATCAATAGGGCAAACGTAAAATGGGAAAATGGGATTACAGAATGGCAAACAGTGAATCATACCCTATTTGCTTCCATGGGCCTGCTGCTGAAGGTTTAGCATTACTGAATTTGGGAAACCCTTGGATAAATTTGCAAGTCTGGAAGAGCAAACCCTAGGGTGCTGGAGGCCTAAGTCCACCTCTACTGCCCCCCAAATATGCATTATTTATGCACATGTGAAGCACACACATGCATAAGGCGCATGTGTGCCCTACATGTCAAAAGTAAAACACATTTTAGATACATTAACTCGTAATTAGGACATGGTTACCCCCTAAAAAAGTGTAGGCGACAATTGCACTACATATATGGCCTTTATATAATTTTGATTACCTTGATAAATGTGGACACATTTTTGCTAAGGAATACATCCTGGTATCCCATTCATATTTTGAAAATAGCCATCAGCAATTACCCACATATGTGTACAATTATGAGTAATATCCGTTCTGACCAATCATTACCATTGCACTGTGAATATCTTCTATACATCCTATAAGGGACATTTGCCATAGCTAACCCCAAATGTGTATCACTTAGCACCGTTTGGTCATGACAAAATTCATTTCTCAATTTGACAAATGAAAGACATATTTGTCATAATGCGTCATATTTCCACACATACAGCTTGTGCGTCATAATTTTGGACGCACAGGAGTGCAGATAATGGAGAGTCAAAAAAATTATTTCAAAAATAGATATCATAATATCCTGCATAACATGGCCTCCATTTTTTTCAATAATGTGTCATATTTCCACTCATACAGCTTGTGCGTCATAATTTTTGACACACAGGAGTTCAGATAATGCAGAGTCAATTTTTTTTTCATATTTAGATATCATAATTTCCAGCGGCTTAATTTTCAACTCTAGAACTGTAAAATATGGCTCAAACAAATATAATAGACCAATGAAGATTTTTTTTTTGACTCTGCATTATTTGCACTCCTATGCGTCAAAAATATGATGCACAAGCTGTATGCGTGAAAAAATGACGCATAGTGGGGGGGAAAAAGGCGGCCATTTTATGCAGGATGTGATGTAATAGGATATCCTGTTTACAGAATCTGTACAGTGGGTGTACTTTCACTTTCACTTTGCAGTCTCAGATTATTCTAGACTGTGTGGCTGTGTGAAAAGTGTTGTCCTGTGTGTTAGTGCTTTTGTGTCCAGTGTACCATCTCAATTGTGCTTTTGTCATCATTGTCTTGTTCTTGAATACTGTCTGAGTCTGTGTTGTATTATTTTGTCAAGTCCAGTGTTTTATTTATTGTCTGTGGGAGTCTGTTGTGGGTACTGTAATATAGGGGTTAGTTGGGCTCTTCTTCTTAAGTTTTCTTTGTATTTCACCACTCTACCTTTCCCCATTTCCCCCTTTTCCTTTTTCTACAACTTTTTCCCCTTTGTCAGTGCTGACATGTCTGGTAGGCCACGGTTTTCCAGGATGGGTGAGGAGGAATTGGAGGGATTTATATGGCTTGTTTGCCATTTCCTCCCACTCATGCTGGAGGCTGGGGGTAGGGTGATACAGGGGTATCACACGGAGGCCCGTAAAGACCGGTGGGGGAAGGTGCGCCATCACTTGGTCCGTCTATACGGTAGCCAAAGGAATGACCATCAACTGAAGCACCGCTGGGCTGATCTGATATCCAGGGAGCAAGATCTGCTGGGCCACCTGGGAATCAGGATTGGTGGCCATGTTGGTGAGTACAGATCAATTACATGTGCACAATTTAAAGCTGTGTGGTGACATGTGATGATTGTTACCCAATCTGCCAGATAAGTAGCTGACTGTGTGTAATGCTAGGGAAACCTACTGGGTAATTGATGCACAATGTGAAGGAAGACAAATGCTAGCAGTCAGGAAGCTCATGTTTTCTACACATACCGGTTGCCTGTAGCAGAATGTAATGTAGTGCTGCCTATGTGTCAGACAAGCGACACATTAATGACGCAATTAGGACTCTACAGGTCACAATAGCCAGTGAAAAATGGATGTTAAAACATCATACCTACATATGTAGACGCCATAGCTAGACTGACATTTGTAAACCCTACATGATGCTATAAATGAGTGCTGCCTTCACGTCAATTGAAGTTAGCAATGTTGTCCACACATATGTCACATGTGTGTCTGGTTGGTGTGTATGGAAAATGTTCATGGAAGTGCCATGCCTTGTCGTGATAAATGTGTTCCTTCACATCTAATTGTTACATGCCTCATCTGAGCATGAACCATATTTGTTAAGGACTCAGGTGCCCTCAGCTAACATATTAGACTGGTATTTATTGTCACTTGTGCCCAAATCAGAATAGGGATTGCAGTCCAAAGGTATGGACTAGGGTACAAACATCTATGTTTGGTGCCAATCACTATTGTTAGGACACATCAATGTATGAAACTGTAACAACATGAGATATTGCCAAAGTACCTGGCCCTCTGTACCATGTACCTATCAGTCACATATGTGTCACAACCACATAGGCTGTTTGAGTTTGAGAGGTCATGCAGTCATCAAGTAACCAGCTTTTGGATGTCTCTCTTGGATGCACATGATGAGATGAATGCACCCCTATATTGTTGGTGCATACCAATGGAGGTGCATCTTTGCCACCACATGACTGTCCAGGCCACTGCATGTGTGTAGTAGGGTGTGTAACTGTAGCAGGAGACTCATCCAATGTAAATGTTGCTCATGAATAATTCCATGCAGTATGAGCGAAGCGGTTTCATTACTCATTTCATATTCTCACATTGTCTTTGTAATTGCAATTGTTTGTCAGTGCACGGATTCTGAGTATTTTCTTCCTTCCATGCTTTACAGGTGGACCTGCACCGTACACAGTGGGAGAGGTGGCTCATTTTGAGAACCCCGACACCTACAGTGAGTGTTGCATGTTTGCTATTTTTAATGTTTGCTGGTGATGCATGATGGACTACTGTGTGTTCAACAGAATTCAAGGTTTGATGCGCTGCCCATTCATTAGTATTGTTCCATTAGTGGGATTTCAGTTATCACTTCATTTTGAGTTGACCTATGCTTATCCATTTCTCAGATTTTGGGTCTGTAGGCCATTCCAGTAGGGCCCACTATGGGGAATGGGGTGAGTCACGTGGAATACACTGGTTAGTGTAAGAGTTGCTCTGGGACTTGTCTCGGACTGAGTCTGCATTTCAGACTGACATTCTCCCAGATAGCTTCTGCAAATGGCTTGTCTGAAATCTGCTGCTTCCCTAGTTAACGATGGACTGAGTACACTGTCGGTTGGATCTTCCGGGGGCATGTAATTCCACAAGTTGTACTAGAAGTGTGTGGGACTAGAGTGCAGTGGCCTAGGTGTACATGCTACTCATGATCATGGGTGTTCTTGCTCCTCTATGTCTGTAGAAAAATATGCCTCACTGGTAGTATGTGATGTTGGCCTAAGTCAGTACATTTTGACATGTGTGGACCTTGGATAGGACAAGGTTTAGCTGACTCAGATTTGTTGCTAGCCCTTCACTGGTGGTGTGTGTGTGGAGGCAAAAACATGTTGAGCTTTCTATACACTCCTGGGTGTGCATTGATTATGGGATTGTTGGGTGTTCTTCCCACCCCCCCCCCCCTCAAAGTCAGCCATGTGTTTGGGAATAGGTTACCTAGGACTGTAGCAACCAGTATGTTACACATACTTGTGACCATTTGAAACTTTGTTTTGAACCCAGTGTACACACTCGGTTATGGCACATGAGTTCTATACTAGCAAATCCAATTACAAATCACAGATATTGAGGGTTGTGATTGTTATCACATACACTGACATATGTAGTCCAGGCAATAGGCGGAGGAGGTGCAGCCATAATGTCAGCTGCATTAGTAATTTTTATGATGAGAAGTTTAGGCTGATGTCACCCATCATATAGAGACATGTATATGCTATGTGTGAGATGCCCTTTGTATGCAGGCTTCCCATGTACTTCCTCTGAGACTTTCAATGATCTATATGGTGATATGAGCTGTTACAACTACAGTAAAAGTAATTTCCAATTGACCCATTGTGCTATTCCACCCAATGCATTTCCTATGGTAAATAGTTGCCCTTTCTCTTCACAGCTGCAAACATGAGTGCCGCACAGAGGCATGAATTTGAGAGGCGGGCCATGAGATACCGGCACATCCTGCAGGTGCAGTCGGGGTTCCGACGGATGGCCTGAAAATACCAGGCGGATCGGGCCTCCGGAGCATGGTGTGCCTCACCACAGGGTGGCCCAACGTTGCCCACTACAGCCACCACCACCACAACCACCAGTTCTCCCCAAGTGGCCCCAGCAACAGCGGGTACAGTTGTCCCTGCTTCTGCAGCACGACCAGGACACAGCAATATGAGAGCTTCAGGACAGTCCAGTGGGCTACAAACAACTCCCACACAGAGCACCTCTGCCACAACACAGACAGCAGCAGCACCTCCAATGGACCCTGCGGCATTCCAGGCTTTAGACCGCAAAATGGACAAGTTCATTCGCAAGGTGGACAAGCTGAGCCAGGATGTGGCGTACATAAAGAAGCAGGTCAGGTCCATCAGGCGGACCCTACGGAGGGCCAACCTCTAGGTCTTATATGGTCTATTTTAATTTTTCCCTCCCCTCTCTCCTCTTTCCTTTTTATCATGATAGGTGGGTTTTGGGTATTAGTGTTAGGTTAGTATAGGTTGATAGCTTAGTTAGTGTTAGGGAGGAGGGTGGGGGGTCCTTATTCTTTCTATTTTTCATTTTTGTGTGTGTTGTCAATGTTGGGATTCCTGTCTGTTTAGAAAAAAAAATATATAAAAAAAATACAAAAAAATATATGATTGTTTAGGATAGTATAGTATGTGTGTAGGTTAGTATGTGTTGTCCTGTATGTGTCCTGTCTCATAATGGTGGGTGGGGGGTTGATGTTTAGATCGATTTGTTATATGTGTAGAGTAAGTTTAGCTTAGGTTAGTTAGGGATAGTTGTGGGTTAGGAGTAGTCAGGTTAGATTAGTGTAGGTATGACTTTTCCCTTAGTTGCCTCTGGTGTGAATACTTATGAATAAATATATAGTTAACTCTTTGCATTATGTGTTAACTGCTACTTGATCATGGCCTTGCCATCAGTGTAGGTGATTGTTGTTCTATGACATTTGTGTCCTATGCTACAAACCGAAGAAAAAAAAAAGGTTTAAAATGGCAGCTACCCCTGTGCTAACTTGGTAAGTATCCACCATTTGATAGAACCACCATTTGGAGTTTACATGGATCACAAAGGATTTGTGTTGATGAGTATGTTTTCTACATCACAAAGTGTGCTTCCAGACTTGGTATTGTGGGTAATTTATTAGGTCGGACTGCAGTGTGATGTTCAGGGACATCTTTGTAGATGAGGTGTTGTTAACACTCTTGTCTTCTTGTCTTCATTACTGACATAGATCATGTGTGCAACAATTCAGCATGACTTCCCTTCTTGGAAGTATACTCAGAAATGGTGATTGATGCTGTGTTTAGTTGTGTTTGCTTAGATTAGACTGCATAATTTAATGTTTTAGTATTGCATGGTGCCCACATTTATCAGCCACCATTAGTTGACTTTGATTGCTATTGATGGAGCATTATTCTGTCCAACACAGCATGATTGTGTGTCGTTTCTCCCTTCATCAGTTATTCTCCTCAGGATGGTCAGGCTATGATGCAATCCTGGCCACTGCACAGATGTATCTGACTACATGATGTCAGGACATTTGTATTGACAAGCTACATGGTTGTCACACAGGCACTTTTGAGTTATCTACTGCACAGTTGATGTGTCAAATTACACAGAGACATATTAGGTGTGCAAGTGCTATTTATTGATAGGTGCTGTAGTGCAAAATGTACATTGTCCATGTTTGCTGAGTCCGTTCTAGGGCATTCTTAGATGGTGATCCTACAGAAGGGGTGTGGAGGATGCTCCTGACATGCTGGGGTGATGTTACAGACAGTGCAGAGGGACAGGATTTGCCGATTAGTAGGAGAGAGACATTCACTGGCAATGCTGACAAGTCATACAGTGGTTAGCAGAACAGTCATTGAGTATAGTTGTAGTGAGACTGGCAATTGACAAAACGTAGGACCTTGGTCAAAGTAGGCCATGGTGCAGGGACTAGTGCTTCCGGGTACTCTTCCGTGTGAATGTGAACTGTTCTATGTCTTCTTCTTCTGATGTGTGTGTTGCCTGCTTTGTCCTTGTTGTTGTTATTTGTGAAGGGGCAACACACACCTCAGTGTTAGAAGACGTGGAGTCAGACATCCCGGTGGCTGCTCCCTGTGAAGGTCTTAAGGGCAGTACTGCAGCAAGGAGGGCCTGCTGTTTTTTGAGAATAGCAGCTACATCACGATGGTAGGCAGCCAGGTCGGCCCTGAGGGAGTCATGATTGCATTCGTGCATGCAGTGGAAAGTTTGGGGTGCGAGGTGTTGTGGCAACTCCCTTACTGCAGTGGTGAATTCCTTTATAGTTTCTTGTAGTCCTTGCAGTATGGATGTTAGGGCTTGCATAGCTGCTGCCTGATCTGCAGATGACATCATGCACGAGCGCACCCCCTCAAGGCTGGATGCCATATTTTGCATCCCCACCCGCACCTCCTTGGCCAGCTCCCGCTGTACTCCAGCTACAGTTCTTTCAAAGCTGGTGCCAGTGTCGTCAGAGTCCTCAGCTGTGTAGGAGCTGGCAGGTCTTGCAATTGGGGTGGTTCTTCTGTGATGGCTGCTTGTTCTGTGCTCCTCCTTGTGACTGAAGGTGGGGTCTGGAGGGTTTCAAGGACCTTTTGGATGGTTTCCTGGGGAATGTTTATGGGCTAGTCATTCATGTCATCAGGGAAATTAGGGACAGGCATATCGCAGGAGATCCATGTTCCTCTGCAATGAAACAGGGTACAATTAGTGTGTCTGTGTTGTGACAATTTTTACGTAACATGCCAGCCTTTTGATGAATTTACTTTGTGATCTTGTTTGGTATTGGTATCTGCTGACCTTCACATGGGCATTGTTATAGGCCTATGGCCTACCTGTGTGTCACATGTATGATATTGTGTTATCAGACTTGTCTGCCTAATCGCCTCTAGGTGTTGCTTTGTACCAAATAGAGAATAGCCATCTTTTTGTCCTACTCGACCTTCCGTGTATATCCATTCTTATGGTGAGACCTTTCACTGGCTGTGGGTGTTCTGATTGCCCTGGCAGCATACTTGCCTCTCAGGACCTGCCCCAATCCCTGATTGTACACATTGACTTAAATGTAATTGACATGTGGCATATCCTATGCCTGGCAATGTTATGATGTGATATGGATGTAGACATTGTTAATGTGTCCTGCTGATGTTGGGTAATGTGTGTTATATTGGATTGCCCTGTTTATCGTATCAATGTCCTATTTGGTCCTCTGACTGTGCAGATGTATTTCAGTGACCAGTTGCATGTGTCCCCTCCTCAATGCTGTTGTCTGAGCAGTATGACATTTGTGATGTTGCCTTGTTAGCCAGGCACGTGAAGGACCCTGACATATGCAGCATGTGTGTCCTTAGTGCTGTGTCGCTCCTATTGCTGTTTACTTTGGCTGATGTATGTGACAATTATGGGCATTGACATATGAGTGTACTGGGGCCTTTGTCTTGTTTCAGGAGATTGTTGCACATGTCATCCTCACCCCCTAATTTAGGTATGTATGTTCCATGGGGAGGTTACTGCCATTGGCTACTATAGCTGCTCAGAGGTGTTAGTGTCAACCGTTGTTGTAGTTACATTGCAGTTGTTTTTTTGGCTAGAGGATTGCTGATAGGGCCCTAGTTAATGTAGGAGATATTTTGGCTGACGAGTGCCAGGATGTAAGTTTGACGTAGTGGCCTTCCCTCCTGTCGAGGCTTTCCCTTAGCTCCATTGTTGTCATGACAGGATGCCCCCATGGGACTGTTGTTGGTGTTGTGTTATGTTGTGCCCCAGCTTCTGTAGGTGCAGGGCATGCCCCCCTGCCATACCCTTTTACCCATGCCACTCCATGTATATGCTGACTTACATGCAATGTGTAGTAGGTATTTACCCCCCTGCTTACAGTCAACATTATTGTATTTTAAATCCCCATACAACTTACCCTGCATGTGCGTTGTCTCGTGGTAGTCTGCACTGTCCTGTCCTTGAATCCCTGTGACGATCTCCTCAGGGATGACGGCTGCGACCATCTCCTCCATGTGGTCCAGGGCCTCCTGGTGTGCTGGACTCCCACCTCCAGTCTGCAGTGCTGCCTTCCTGTTCCTGGCCATTTTTTCCTTTGTCCTACGTTTGCAGTCATGCCAGCGTTTCTTACACTCGGTGACTGTCCTGTGTACTTCAGCCACACTGTTGATCTTGTCAACAATTTGTTGTCATATGGCCTCTCTCCTACTGATTGGCAACTTAGAGGTGATGAACAGTTGGTGCTGGTGTTCCGTCACCTCTTTAACCAGGATTTCCTGCTCCTCTGCACTGAAGCGACACTTTTTTTTTTTTTTTCTATATATGTCCTGGTTCTTGTATGGATCATCCTGGCTGGTTCCTGGTCTGCTGTCATCTTCCTGGGGTCTGTAGTGGCATCTGGGATCCATTTTGGCTCTCCTCTGCTGAAAGGGCAGTGTTCGCGGGTATTTTTGACGCTATTGCGTAAAAAAAAAAGGCTCATATCCGGGTTGCGGTGTCGTAAATCGACCCACAGTCATTTACGTCGCGTTAACGTCGTTTTCCTTTAAGACTTGACGCCACGATGTGCATAAAAAAAAATGACTCCCACCTGTTGATTGTGCCGCCGTGCGTCAAAGTATAAATTTGATGCCCGCATTGCGCATCGAAATGGCGTTAGCCGGCGGTAACATTTTTGACGCAAAACTGCGGCGGCGCAGCTTTGCGTCAAAAAGTATAAATATGGCCCTTAATGTCAGTGTAATCACCACTCAGTATGTAATTCCAGTTCATCCAAAGCAAGACCAAATAGTTGAACCAAGAGTAACAGCTAGATCCTAATCCACACTTTGATTCCTCCAAGATACATGTTTTAATGATGCCTTTAGCTGATCTTGTTGGGAGGTAGGTCATTAGTTGTGTGGGCCGCACAAGTAATGGGTCCACATGCGACAACCACTGGGAACCAAACACCCCATTGTACCGCTTGACTCTCATAGGGTAGCGTTCCAGAGCAGTCCAAGGCTTACTCAAGGGAGGTGGTGCAGGCTAGTAATCCCCATTTGTGAGCACACAAGCATAACACTCAATAAATGATTGTCCAGTCTGTGCTTTTCCTTTTGATAAAGTAAAAGTACATTTATTATACACACACACACTACTCAGTACAAAGGAACAATTTACAAATATACAGAAATTTATTAAATTACCCTTGGATGTCATTGTGTAATCTCTCATGTCTCCCTGAGGGGGAATACCATCCCACAACCCACCTGGCAAAACAATCCCCTGTATCCCAATGCAACATTTGATTGTAATGTAGATCTACCTGCCCACTAAGTGGCTGTCAGTGTCATTACTCAAATTAGCAACAACAAGAAACAGGTAGAAACATGTTTAAGCAATTTAAAGATTAGGATATTTTTGGATTACTTTCAAATTACTCTTAATTAAAATTCAGATTATTGTTGATTAATATGGCAATACCATCCCACACCCCTAGAGGGCACAGTCCCACAAACCAGAACAAAAGTCCAAACAAGGTTGTGTTTTCTCTAGTGTTGGAGCCCTTGGGGGGTTACAATTCCTTGGTCCCACCCTACCTAGGGTGGGGACACAAACTGTGCTGGGGGGGAGGTTGCGCTGCTCCTGCAGCTCCTTCTGTCCACAGGCACTGGTTTGGTGGTGGCCCATCTTCCTGGGGGCACCACAAGCTGGTTAGGGGCCTAGACCTCTGCTGGTGCCCCGCAAAGCATTCTGGGGCAGGCCGCATACCAAATAAGCACCTCTCCCGCTGAGCACGGGAGAGCCGCGATGCTGCCAGAGCTGGTGTTCTGCCTGGGAGGTGCCCGGCCCCACCCAGACATCCGGGACTCCTTTCCACCTTGTTCACAGGAAGCGCGACAGCACTACCCGACTTTACTGCGGCTGCAGGCTGCCCCAGGATGGGGTCTAGGGTCCGTACCCATAGTGGCAAGAGGGATGCACGACAGCGCCCCTCATCAGGTTGAACGGGCCAGGCTTCATGGGGCTCCGGGATGGGGTCCCGGGCCCCTTCTTCTTCCATAGGGGGAGTGTGACGGTAATCCTCTGGATCCTTTTCCTCTTGGGGCAGCCCTGGGCTCTGGCCCACCCTGGGGGCACAGTCTGGAGCAGCGGCAGAGCGTCATGTGCTTCATCACTGCCTCTGGAATGGTCAAAGGTCGCAATCCTTCTCCCCTTAAAATCTTAGGCCCCCAAGGGCTGATTTTCCTCGTTCCGGTGTTATTTCGCTCCTGGTGACAAGCCCTTGCCACCAGGAGCAGTCTCCTTGGGCCTCCTGGCCAAGAATGGTCTCAGATTATAGGAAGCCAGTCCCACTGACTCCCCGCACTAGCCTTTCCTCTGGGTGCCCTCTTTTCCTTCTGGGCAACGTGTTCTCCTTGTGCTAGCCCAGTCCTTTCCCCAACTAGTCCTCAGGAGGTGTAAGGGGGCCAGTCAGGGGGTTCTTCCTTCCAGTTGCCCATTATGCCCGTCTGCAGTCTCAGTATCCAGCAGTGAAGCACATCCAAGAGAGCGAGCTCTCCCCTGTGCATGACCTTTTAAGTGGGGGCGGAAGTGTCCAGCAGGTCTGCAACTCTGGCCTATCCAGATGTGCCACATCGCTTTCTTGCCCCTGTCCCCTCCTTACCGCACAGCCTTCTTGGATAGCTCAAAGTGGCAACATCCAAGAGTTAGTTGCCACATGTGCTCTGAAAGTCTCAGCCCCTCCTACCTGACATTCCTCCCAGGACCTTTCTGGCCTGCTCTTGGCACGGAATGACAGCTGGCTGATTGATGCAAGGCCCAGCTCAAGCAGCTGGACAGATCAGTAATTGGTGCTAATCCTGAGGTGAGTCAGAGAAAAAGGACATTCTTGGATGACCCATAAGTTGTACCACTATGCTCTTGTAACCTACTGCATTATTCTTTTCCTACACGTTACAGTGTACCTTGGTGTGACTCTGGTCTCGGTGAACCCCAGAGAACTGGAGTTGATCACATGTGACACACCTTAGGCCTCCTACTATTGCTGCGCCACAGTGGCCTTTCCTGAGCAAGGCGGCACCGGCGGTAAACATGCTCAGTTCATTTTACCTGTGCGTGAGTCCCCGCCTAGGAGGCTCCCTCATAGTAAAAGGTCAAAAAACAGGTGGTCAAAAAGCAAAAAATCAGGGCAGACCTGATGGTCAGAACTGGCCTCTAACAGATTTATAGAGCCTGGTACTAGTGGATAGCTACAGACCCGAAACAAAAGCAGACTCCTCTTGACTCTAAGCAAATGTGGGCCTGGGAAGCTAATGAGTAAGGCTACAGAGAACGTAGGGTATTGCACAAAATAACAGTTAACCAAGAAAGGCGGAACTGACTAAGAAAAGGCTACTATTAATTTAGCTCTGATCAGAGAAAACAGGAACCCCAGCACGTCTGCCAGTTAACCACAAGGATATCTTAATGCATCATTGATATGCCTATATTTGTATATGCTTTTTTGTTTATGGTAAATAAATATACCTTTTTGCTATTTCATTACCCTTTCCTGAATGCAACTTCATGAATTTCTTAAGTGCACGATTCTAGTTCTCTTGATTTAGTCCATGCCCTTAATGGTATTAGCCACGGCACTTTACCAGGTTTGCCACACTCCTCTGAGAGACACCCCACCTTCCCAGTTTTTATATCCCACTTAAAGCCCTGTCCTAAAATATCCAACTCTTTGCTACTAAAAGTACAAATATGGCACAGTCCTTCCTAGGGGTTGACCTCTATGAAGACTGCGGCTTTCTTCTTCGCAAGGCGAAGCAATCCGAAAGTGCACAAATCTACTGGCCTGTGCAATCAGACATCATGAGCACACACTCATTCAGTGAGACCCGCCCTTTCTGGATTCAGGCCCTTGAATACCAGCCGCAATCCGTCTGATCCCACTCTGTACCTGCACTGTCTGCCAATTGCCTCTGTGCCTATTTGTCCGAATTCACAGGGAAACGGAATAAAACTCACGCTTGTAAATATTCGTCTACTAAACAGTCACCAGAACAGTCAATAGTGTGCTGCTATTTCACAGTGCAATAATTTCTGCGGTTTATGTGCAGTTCCAACCACCATAGAAACGTTAAAAAAGAGACACAGTCACCACCACCGATCTGGACGCTTTTTCCACTGTTAAATAACGGAGGGTTGAGTTGTATCCCGCACGCATGCACATTTCTCCCTTGCAATTTACATGCAGACGTTTGTAGTGGGTGAATAACGCACCGGTCCAAGATTTTGTAAGATTGTAACTAGTAATTTAGCATGTAGATTAAATAGGAATAGCAAAAATTAACAACAATTAAAGGATCAACCCACTGAACCTTCTTGCATAAATTAGGAATTTGTCACCCATATATTACATATAACTCTTCAGGTATCTTACCATTTTTATACAATGTAATATACATTTTTGTAGCAGTTCCTATAATGTGTGAGCTGTTTTAAATTGCAATTTATTTATGACCAGTTACTACAGAAAACTGCACAATCACTTTTTCCCTGTTCTTAGTTGTTTTAGGGATACAGTATGTAAAAATAAATAGTGCATTAGATGACAATCATTAAACGGCACCTCCTGGCAATTAACCTCAAGACTCCTCCTCTTTTCTGTCAAAACACCCAGATCACAGTCCTCTTATTTCACCTGGTATTTCCCCAGTGGGCTGGAGCCTTGGAGGGCTGCTCTTGGGCCTCTGTCACTTTCAAAAATATACCAATATCAACTGTAGCAGACACAAGAAAGGTACAAGAGAGAGGGAGAGAGGGGGTACGGGAAGGAAGTGTGAACGTCCTCAGATCATCAGATAGGAAGAAGGGAGCGAATGAGAGAAATAACGGATGGAGAGGAAGAGAGCAGTTGTACATGGAGATGAAGGGAGTGGAGCTGATTTGACCATTTTTGCCATGGCTGCTTTTGGTTTCCTATTCTGGCCCTTGTTGACAAGGGTTTTACTGCCTAGATCGACCAACAAATGTAAACAAAGGTTGCAAAACAAAATTAGGAAAGCTGTCTGGCAATCTATCTTCCTACCGATTGACCTAAAAAAGACTGAATCTGAGGGGCAGATTTAAGAAAAGTTGTGCTGCATTCAATGCAGCACAACTTTTCTAGTGCCCCCCTACTGCAACCATGTGAGCGCCGTAATTCATATACAGCACACTGTGATGCAGAGTAGAGGTAAGAGCTATTGATGTACTTTGCGGGACTAGCGCCAAAAATGTTGGCGCTAGTCCTGCAAGGTACATAGAGGTCCATTTTAACAAATGGCATGTCTCCTTTTAACACCTGCTCTGAGCAGGTGTTAAAAAATGCAGCTAAAAATGGCTCAAAAAGTCTTTTATATTTGTTTGCTCCATTTTCTCAGCCCCTCCTAACAGGGTAACAGAGGAAGCGACCTCTGACCCTGGTTCTCAGGCAGGTCGCTCCCCTCACCGCCACGCAGCCTCCAGTGTGACCGCTCTTGCTCCTGTGCCCTGTGCTCCTGTGCCCTGACTGCCTTTTCCCGCCTCCAGTGACCTAGCGCCAGCGTCCTCTTCGTTTTGTGCCCGAGTGCCTGTGTCCGCTCTTTTTTTCTGTACCCCGAGTGCCTGTGCCCCTGGTATTCTTCCACTGTACATTTTACCTTTTTGCCCTTACTGTGTACTTTTTTTCTTCCAGCCTCGCCGCGTCACCCCATCGCCGCCCGTTTTTTTTCCTGCCGCTACACTCCGGTAGCTCCGCCCCCTTGCTCCCCATTGGCCGCCCCGCTCCCACCTCCCAGCTGCTCCTCCCTCCCTCTTCCCCTCATATGGAGGGCGCGCAGCGGCCGCGCCGCTGGCGCGCCAAAGGCGCTCCAAAGGCAAGCCCGTCTGCGCCCGTCCACGCCTGGACAGCGCCCAGCGCCAGACCCCCTGGCCCCTGCCGCTGCGAGCCTACCCGCCGGACCTACGAAGCCGCCACCCTCATCGCACTCAACACCGGCCGGATTCCCGGGTGCTGCTGAGCCGCCCCAACACGCATCCACGGACCCTTCATCTGCCAATCCTGCAAGTTCTCCTGCATCCAAACCCGCACCGCACCCGCCAAACCAAGCACCAGCAGCAACCATCTGAAGTGCATCCTGCTCAACAACCGCTCCGTCCACAGACACGCCGTGGAACTCTGGAACCTGCTCGACACCACATCTCAAGACGTCGCCTTCCTCACAGAAACCTGGATGAACGCCTCCTCAGCGCCCGACATCGCCATCGCCATCCCGGACGGATACAAGATCACCCGGAGGGACCGCGTCAACCAAACAGGAGGAGGCATCGCCATCGTCCACAAGAACACCATCCGCATCACGACCAACTCCGACGACACCCTCACAGCCGCCGAACACCTTCACTTCCAGATACACACCGACCCCAAGACCACACTCAGAGGCACCCTCATCTACAGACCCCCAGGACCCCGCACACAATTCAGCAAAGACCTCGCAGACTTCATCAGCCCACACGCCCTCCTCTCCGCTGACTACATCCTCCTAGGGGACCTCAACTTCCACCTGGAGAACATCAACGACAACAACACCACCACCCTGCTGGACAACCTCGCCAACCTCGGACTCAAGCAACTGGTGAACACCCCCACCCACTAACCCGGACACACGCTGGACCCAGTCTTCACCTCCAGCAAGTACATCTCCTTCAGCCACTCCACCGGACTCCACTGGACAGACCACAGCTGTGTCCACTTCAGCTTCAGAAGAACCACGACTCACCACCACCCACAACAGGCCCCCCGCAGGAACTGGAACAAGATCACCACCAACCAGCTCTCCACATCACTGAGCCTGAACCCCCCCGGCAGCTCAACGGACCCCAACCAAGCAGCCAACAACCTCACACAGTGGATCACCAACTGCGCCGACCACCTCGCACCGCTGAAAAGCCATCCCACCAGACCCAACAACAAGAAAGCCCCCTGGTTCAACAGCGACCTCAAGAACTCCAAGAAGAACTGCCGCACCCTCGAGAAAACCTGGCGAAAAAACCCAACTACAGACAACATGACCGCCCTCAAGCACGCCTCCCGCAAACACCACCAGCTGATCCGCACCACCAAGAAGACAGCATTCAAAGAACGACTAGACAACAACGCACACAACAGCAAGGAACTCTTCAACATCGTCAAAGAGCTCTCCAACCCAAGCGCCAGAAACAACGACATCACGCCCTCACAAGACCTCTGCGACTCACTCGCCTCGTTCTTTCACCGCAAGATAGCCGACATACACAACAGCTTCGGCGCACAGACCACGCACCCAACCACCAAACCAACGCCCCCCAACACCACCCTCCGCGCCTGGACCCCGGTCAGCACCGAAGACACTATCCACACGATGAACACCATCCATTCCGGATCTCCGACCGACCCATGCCCCCACCACGTCTTCAACAAGGCCGACTGCATCATCGCACCCCATCTCCGGGACATCATTACCTGCTCCTTCAACACCGCCACCTTCCCGGAGAGCTGGAAGCATGCCGAACTCAGCGCCCTCCTGAAGAAACCCACAGCCGACCCCACCGACCTCAAGAACTACCGCCCCATCTCGCTCCTCCCGTTCCCTGCCAAAGTCATCGAGAAGACCGTCAACAGACAGCTTTCCTCGAGACTAACGGATCCCTCGACCACTCGCAGTCCAGCTTCCGTGCCAACCACAGCACCGAGACCGCCCTCATCGCAGCCACTGACGACATCCGAGCCCTGCTCGATAACGGGGAAACAGCGGCACTCATCCTCCTGGACCTCTCCGCAGCGTTCGACACTGTCTGCCACCACACCCTAGTGCAACGCCTCAGCAACATCGGAATCCAAGAGAAGGCACTAGAGTGGATCATCTCGTTCCTCACCGGAAGAACCCAGAGAGTCCGCCTCCCCCCGTTCAGTTCCGAGGCCACCAAAGTCATCTGCGGCGTACCGCAAGGATCGTCACTCAGCCCCACCCTATTCAACGTCTACATGAGCCCCCTCGCAGCCATCACACGCCAACACAACCTCAACATCATCTCCTACGCCGACGACACCCAGTTGATCCTCTCCCTCACCAACGACCCAGCCACCGCCAGAACCAATCTGCACGAAGGGATGAAAGACGTAGCCGAGTGGATGATGAATAGCCACCTGAAGCTGAATGCAGACAAGATGGAAGTCCTCACCCTGGGATCATCACCCTCTGCCTGGGACGACTCCTGGTGGCCCCCTGCACTGGGCAGCGCACCCAAACCAACGGACCACGCACGCAACCTGGGCTTCATCCTGGACTCCTCCCTCTCGATGACCAGACAAGTCAACGCTGTTTCATCATCATGCTTCAACATCCTACGCATGCTCCGAAAGATCTTCCGATGGATCCCCACCGAAACCAGGAAGACGGTCGACTGGACTACGGAAACACCCTTTACACCGGAACCACGGCCAAACTACAGAAAAGACTCCAACGCATTGAGGAACGCCTCCGCACGCCTCATCCTCAACATCCCTCGACACAGCCACATCTCCGGACACCTGAGAGACCTGCACTGGCTCCCCGTCAGCAAGAGAATCACGTTCCGTCTCCTCACCCACGCACACAAGGCCCTCCACGACATGGGCCCCAGGTACCTCAACAACCGCCTGACCTTCTACACTCCCACCCGCCAGCTACGATCGATCAGCCGTGCCCTCGCCGCCATTCCACGCATCAGGAAAGCCACCGCGGGAGGAAGATCCTTCTCCTACCTGGCAGCCAAGACTTGGAACTCCCTCCCCATCCACCTCCGTCTGACCCAAGACCACCTCTCCTTCAAGAAGCAACTCAAGACCTGGCTGTTCGAGCAGTAGCGGTCCCCCCCTCCCCCAGCGCCTTGAGACCCTCCGGGTGAGTAGCGCGCTTTACAAATGATTGATTGATTGGTTGAGGAATGCATGCATTGCACCACTTTGTAAATTTGTCACAGCGATTTTTGAAGCCTAACACCACATTACGGTAAAAAAATGACGCTAATGTGGAGCTAGAGCTTCAGAAATCTGGGCCTAAATTTTCAAGGGCCTGAGATTAAGGGCCAGATGTACGTTTGCTTATGGATTACCACCAACTTGAATTTCGTGGTACTCCAAATGCTTTGCAAATTGGGCCATTTGCACACAGAAAAACGCTTGGTACATCTGGACCTTTATTTACTCTTATGGCTCCTGTAGATTGATAGCCATGCACAAGAATCCTACAGATGGGCTGAGTCAACTGGCATATAATCATACGATGCCTTGTAAAAGAGCAACTTCAAAAGCTTTGCGAGCCCCCTTCACCCTTGCAGGAGCATACATTTTTGTAATTCTTTTAGTGCACCAGACGTCAGCATTGGGTGACATTTATATTCATATTTAAAAGCCTAACATAGAGAAAAAACTGCATTGATACGTGTTTTAAAAGTATTCAAGTTTATATTTTAGTACAGTGTACCTACCAGAACTGACAATGTGCTAACATGATTTAAAACAATGATTAAATATATTTTACTCATTAGAATGAACTATTATTAGTAGAAATCAACATGATTTATAATGATTTATTAGTTTAAAGTTACTTGTGCATAAAAATAAACGCACATCTCTGTCATACTTAACGTGATGCAATAACCAAGATTGCAATCATTAATTAAATGCTTTTACACATTTTGATTATATATTAATAATGCTGAAGTCATTAGTTTGCATAATATTTGTGTTGTATTAATGACAGTATTACTGCATTGTATTTCTTGTGTTAGCATATCTAGGCCTGCAGTCTTCAGGCCCGATTCACAAGGGTAAACTTAGACCAAAAGTCTAAATTTAGACCTAACATCTAACTTTATTCATAGCAAAGTGAGAATTTTGGTCTATGTTTAGACTTGATCCAAAAGTCTAACTTTCTACTAAGTAAAGTTAGACGTTATGTCTAAACTTAGACTTTTCGTATTAATTTCGACTTTAGGCTTGATTTTACCTTTGCGAATCGGGCCCTTTATATTTGTAGCAACATAGAATGTTGAATCATTTTCTTTCTCTCTAACATGAATTATTTCACTAGATTGTTTCACGTGATTTGTAGAGGCCTATTGTATTATGTGTACGTCTTACATTGCAGTGTCCTTAAATGTTTCAACATTAGAACCTGATGACTGAAAGTAGAGTAGTACTATTGTTTAACAGATCTGTTCTCATGAGAAAGGAGAAAAAACGTCTGTGCTATGGGAAGGTACGTGGATTGCAACAAGTGATGTACAATTGTTATACTATCGGGCTCACACAGAAAGGAAAGGTGACTTCACACTAAACCTAGGAAGCTTTCTGTATGTTGCAAATTTAACTTGTGCTTTATGTTTTATTGAATATTGCCCTTTTTGCGTAATGTGGACTCATCAAATGGACCAATCAAACTGATTTGAGTAATTCCAAGTAAGGGAAGGACTTGTAAGTTTTAGTGGCAGTCTCCTTTAGAATCGTGTTCTGCTAACTTGTCCCATTACATGGTTCCTGATTTCCATGTGCAGCCCGTGTTTTGCACTTTCCTCCGATGGTGCTTTTAATGAACTTTGCTCATGATCTACATGCTTTTCTGACAAAACAGATTTGAATGCTGAACCTAAAAGAGATATATTCTAATGCAAATGTTATTTCCGCTAACCTGCTTTTCTGAGTAGAGTTAGCATGCTGACACCTGCCTCTTTTATTTTATTTTTTCTAATTTAGCCTGAGATAGATGCTTTTCCAAATTATTTTTTTCTTTCTTTTTCTGACTTTTGCCCGCATGTAGACCTCGCTCCCACACATGCTTGTCCTAAGTTTGTTAGTAGTAGGGAGGACCTGTGTCAAAATCCCTGAATTCTGAATCTGTGCAATTTGATTTGTCTAATGTATTGACCACCGGAATTGAAATGTGTTTCTGTCTCACAAGTAATTGGTTTATTAATATGCATTATTATTTTTAAATGTCTAATGGTGTTGCTGTTGAGTAGATTACACTTTTTTTTCAGATTTGGTCAGCCTATGGTGTTCATTTACTTTTACAATTTGATTTTGCGCACAATCCATGTGACTTTGGCTTTGTGGTTATAAAATAACGCTTTGAAACTCTTACTGATTGGAGTTTTCTTCCGTGGCCCAGTGGGTCATGGTGTTTACATTTGTTGTTTGGGTTTGAATTGATTGTGAATGGTTACCACACTCTTCACTGAGTGAAACAATCCATCAACTAGAGGGAGAAAAAAAGGGCATTTTTCGAATCCTGCGAAGGATGAGGAAAACGGGTTAGCAAAAGCTGGTAACAGAAGACGGTCAGTCTCATAAGGAGGAGAACCAATTATTTGATGAGTGTTAAGGGTGACAAATTTGATAGTTGAGTTGTTCTATGCTTAGTTTGAGAGGTTGATGAAGGATCAGTTTTGTGTTACAAATGGACAGTGGATGTGTAAATAAGGATTTGCACTTGCAGTACTTTTCGCTATAAATTGCTGTGAAGTGTTATGGTGTGAGGTGCTTGTGGTGTTGTCATACTCAAAGTGAATGTGGCACTTTGTGCTCAGAAATATCTGCAATTGTTGTTGTTGTCGACGGGTCCGTCGTGGCCTACGACTCCGTGATAATGCACAAGTATACGGAGACACTAGGTTAAATTATTGTCTGCAGTGAGGTGTTGGTCAGGAGGCACCATTGACAATACCAGTAGTTTTCCTTGAGTGAGTGTGGGTTGCTGGTTGGTATTAAGTGAATCCTGAATGCACTTGGAGGATTCGTATCAACCAGGGTGAGATTTGCAGGTCAAGTCTTACTTGTACAATTGCGCAAGCCACAGTCAGATATGTAAGCCATATAGCTTTTTAAGCGTTGAAATACTATCTGTAGTGAGCAGCCAGGTTTTTGTTTTTTCTAGTGCTCGCAATATTTTGTATTTAGTGTATGTGTGAATTGTGTCAGAGGCAGATGTGAAGTGGCTTGCAGCTGCTGAGTGAAATGACTGTAAGTCAGATGTATTGCCCTGAGATTGGTCGGTTAGTGAGAAGCTGCACACTTATTGGTGGACAATGTGTGCAAAATGACATTTTTCAAAACTTTATGAAATGCACTGAGAGGAGATGTGTTTATTCCAGCTTGGAAGGGTGAACAGACAGCATCCGAAGGACCACAAGCATATGACGTGGCAGAGGCAAGAGAAGTTTCTGCATGCATTTGGTTTAAACAGTGATGTAAGATCACTGAGAAAGAGGCTTTATTGGCTTTTCCTACTCACTGAACCATTAATTTGAGAATTTTAGAAACTTTGAGGACAGTATTGTGCAAATTAAAGCCTCCTCCAAGACTAGCACAATTTGAACCTCTTGCTATTTGCAAACATGTTGCGAGACAAAACGAAACTGAATATTTTCAGAACAGAATGAGGAGAGCAGAGAAGAAAAGAGCAGAAACTAGATGGGATGTGGAACAGAAAATGTGGAGAAAATAAACAATAGATGGGGTGAGAATGTTTCCAGCTATTACAAAAGAAGGTCATGGTGGTACAAAACCTAAAATGAAAAGGAAGCTGTTAGAAAAGACAGAACAGACAGCATATGAGACTAAAAGGATAGCTGCACATGCTAGTGACTCTGAAGACAAGTTTTTTAAATCAGATTTTAATGCCATATCATTCAGTTGTGAGAGTAGTTCAGAATGTACCCCCAAATGTGCCCACAGCTCCAGTTTCACAGAATCTGATTCAGGTAGTCCTGAGTACACCTGCCAGTTCATTGATGCAGGTACCCAAAATGTATCCTGCAGTTCCTGTTGTTAGTACAGCACAGCAAATTATGAGTCCAGGCTTGAATCAGATGGGATCAACATCTAATGCGACTGTACCTGTGCTAAATTTTAATAAGAGACAGACAATGCCCATGTATTCTCCAGTAATGATAACCCAAAACATTGCCCCAAATCCATAGGACAGACTTTCAGAACAGTATTATCAGGTACAGGAATGATGATTCTGCAAAACCAGACAAATTTAACAGGACCCAAAGCATTGACAGTTGACCCACTGTATGCACCAGGTGATACTGTAAGTAGCTTCGAGACCCCAAATCCAGGATCTGCAGTGGTTTCACTGTGCAACACCCAGAGATCAGTATATTCAACTAACTGGGAAATGGAAGGATTAGTTATGTCTATTTCAGCATAGACCCCATGTGAATTGCAGATCTCAATCAGATATTAGATCAAACAGGTCCAATAATAGATATGAGATGTCCTCCAGGAACCCCAATTTCGCACATGCCCACCCTCAGAACAGATTATAAGGGTACCTTGTAATACTCCACAGAACATGACACAGGGAAACAATATCAGTTTGCAGTGATTTTCAGCACAGCAGTTGACTGAGTGGTTAAACAGTCTGAGTGGAGCGACGGGAATGATAAACAGCAGTGTTAGAACAAAAGAGACCCCCAGAAAGAGACAGGACAGTGAATGTGTCCAGATTAAAATTAGAATTAGACAAATTGATGTAGGGAACACTCAAGCTGGAACGATTGGATACTTATACCATTGACAAATTGTGCTTCATGTGCAAAGATGTTACACACCATGCAGGACAAAGGTATGAAAATTTAATGGAATTGGTCGAAAGATATGAAATGGATTTAGACAAATCAAAACTCTTAAGGAAAAATTACAGATTAGAATTCAGTTCAAAGAACATTGCAAACATGAGATCATCAGGCATGAGAATGCACATTAATGACTTAGGCCCTCATTACGACCCTGGCGGTCAGTGATAAAGTGATTTTCTGGGGCGGTACAAACACCATCAAAAGCCTGGCAGAAACATATCACAGAAGAGGAAGGACTCACCATTGGAGACACAGGGAAGAAACACGCCGCCATTGGAACCAGAACTGCAAGTCTTTCTGATGATCTTCTACATTATGCTCCACCTGGAACAGCAACGCCAAGCAAAGTAACAAGAATTTACGAAAATGATTATAATAAGTCCAACAATAGCATTAAAAATGCAATTTACACACTAAACAGATCTGTACATGTGTATAAAAAAAGGGACACTGCCCAGTTCATAGTTCACAGGGCCCACAGGGACCACATGGCCACAGGGCACAGTCCAAGGCCCCACTCAAATCCTGCAGCAATCCAGAGAGCACACTGCATGGGCATCAGTTGGCAAATAGGCAGGCAACTCTGCCAGATGCTGGAACAAGGCTACTGGTTCTGGAGGGGGCAACATGCCCTGTACTCTTTGTCCCGGGGAGTGCAAGGCTACAGTATCTCGAGTGCGTGTCTTCCCCACTGGTTCTGGAGGGGGCAACATGCCCTGTGCTCTTTGTCCTAGGGAGTGCAATGCCACAGTCTCTCAAGAGGGTGAATACTCCACTGGTTCTGGAGGGGGCAACAGTCACTGTGCTCTTTGTTCTGGGGAGTGCAAGGCCACAGTCTCTTTAGTGGGTGTCATGCGAACTGGTTCTGGAGGGGGCAACATGCCCTGTGCTCTTCGTCCTGGGGAGTGTAAGGCCACAGTCATTCAAGTGGGTGTCTTGCACACTGGTTCTGGTGGGGGCAGGCTACACAGCAGCCCTTGGAGGCTGGACTTTATGGCATCCTCAGGCAGCGATGGCTGCACTGTGGTGCTGGTTGTGGTAGGCTCCTGCTCGGTCCCTGCACACTCAGATGGCTGCAATGTGGTGACGGTTGTGAGAGGGTCCTGCTCAGCCTGTGCACCCTCTGACAGCTCCACTGTGGTGGTGGTTGTGGGAGGCTCCTGCTCAGCCCCTGCACCCTTTGATGGCTGCACAACCACGGCTGGCAGTGGGGGCCCTGTGACAGCTGCTGGTGGTGGCGTTGTTTGGCTGGCAGCTTCTGCTGGTGTAGATTGCCTCCTCTTCTCCTGCTCATGGGTTGGGTATCCCTTACCCTTCCTGGCACTGGTGGTGCAGGCTCCTTCCCCTTCTTTGCAGCTGATGCAGGCTCCTTCCCCTTCTTGGAAGCTGGTGCAGGCTCCTTCCCCTTCTTTGCAGCTGTTGCAGGCTCCTTCCCATTCCTAGCAGCTGGTGCAGGCTCGTTCCCCTTCTTTGCAGCTGCTGCAGGTTCCTTCCCCTTCAGTATTGTTGGCCTGGAATCCTTTCAACCATGAGTAGATGGTGCTACCACTGGGCCCATGGAATGTTTGGCTGAGGTGCTTGGCTGAGTCCTTGCTACCCTGCCTGTACGTCAGGACAGGGGTTGGGGGGTAGGGAAGAGGTCAATCTGGGAAAGGAAATGCTTTTTAGGGACGTTGGGATGGGAAGAGGGAGGAGTAATGGGAGTGGAGGATGAGGGAGTGGTTTTTGGAGGTGGTTTGTCTCCTGGATTTGGGTGCAGGTGCATGGGCTGTATGCTGTTCTGAGGTGGAGGGCTGTTGGGTGTCTAAGTGCTTGCATTTGTGTACTTTAGGAGGAGGGACAGACTCAGTGGGAGAGGACACGGGAGACGTGTGCATGGATGTTGCGGAGGTGTCTGCCAGTGAGGTGTGTGTTCTGCTTAGTGCGGTGATGCTGGTAGTGGATATTGATGTAGTGCATGCAGGTGTGAGTGTGGATGTAAATGGATGGGAGGTGGAGGAGGAGGAGGATGAGGTGGAGGAGGGGAGACAGTGGAGATAGTGGATGTTGTCGTGTCTGCAATTGAATGGTGTTTGTGTGAGTGCCTGTGGGATGAATTGTGGTGCTTGTGTTTGCCTGGGACACTTGTGTGTTGTCTTGTGTGCATACTCATTTGGCTGTGTGCTTAGGATGGGTTGGGGTTGAGGAGAATGGGACTGGGAAGTGGAAGATGTAGTGGTGACAGTTGAAACGGGGGCAATGGCTGCCATCAGAGAGGAGGCCAGAGCCTGAATCGATCTCTGTTGGGCCGCCAATCCACCATGAATGCCCTCCAGGAATGGATTTGTTAGCTGCATCTCGGCTGCCAGCCCCAGGATGGCATTCATAATGGTTGTTTGCTCTACAGAGATGGATCTCAGGAGGTCAAAAGCCTCCTCACTCAGAGCAGCAGGGCTCACTGGGGCAGGGCCTGGGGTGCCTGGGGCGAAGGAGATGCCCACCCTCCTGGGTGAGTGGGCACGGGGAACTCGCTGAGGAGCTAGTGGGCGGCTGGTTCTGGTACGGGGGTGGAGGCTGTACCTGCAGCTGGGGTGGTCACAGAAGTGTCCGCCACCACCAGGGAGCTCCCATCGGAGGAGGTATCAGAGTCTCTATTGTCCCCTCCAGTCTCGGCCGTGGTGTTCCCCTCGCTCTCCATCCCACTGGTGCCCTCACTGTCGGTGGACTCTGCATCCAGGGTCCTGTGGGATGCAGCTCCCTCTGTCACCGGTGCCTCTGCTCATCTGCCAGATGATGCTAATGTACATAAGGGGCAGGGCAAGGACAGGATGACAAAACAAGTAAGGGGGGACAGAGGCAAAGGATACACTGGGTAAATGACTGCACCAACACTACAGTTGGCATACACAGCACCCTCACACACAAGAAACAGGCCTATGCACTATGCATGGCACTACCAGTGAAATGGCTAGTCACCAAGGAATGAGGAAGGGCACACACCACCAATTGCAGCACCCCTGGGACCCACACAGCCCTGACCAGTAGTGAATACTAACAAGCTAGGTAAGCAGTATTTCACATTCAAACCCTTAGCCACCAGAGGACCTACGCTGCTATGTTTGTCCTGGCCTAGGGGCACCCACTGACACTCAACCACCACCCGGATACCACCCCTCCAGCCGTAAATTGTAATGATAGCCACTGTACTCACCTCCTTGTGGCTGCTGTCATGCCCTCAAGCCCCCATCCAGCTCAGGGTAGACCACTGCCAGTATGCAGGCCATCAGGGGGGTTAAGGTCCGAGAGGCACCCCTTCCTCATAGGGAGGCCATCCCCAGCTGGACCTCCGCAGTCTTTCGTGCCCAGCGTCTCAGGTCCTACTGCCATTTACGACAGTGTGTGCTCCGCCTGCCATAGTCCCCCAGGGTCCACACGTCTTGGCGATGGCACACCATATTTCCTTCTTTTGATGGGCGCTGACATGCAGAGGCAATACAGACAGGAGAACACCATTAGACAAACAGTCCAACCAGTCACCCAAATGGCCCACCATACCTGTTTCCATCACCATTGGCACACACATAGCCCAGCCCACAACATGTACACCGCCAAGAGGACATCCACACACCCCCTCACAGGAGGCCTTCACACACAACTCCAAGCATTCATGTCACATGCATCGTGCACAAGGTGTACTCAACTGTTGGTCTGGAGGCCTATACAGCAGGCCGTACTGGGATAGGACCCATCCACCATTTGCTCTAACTCCTCAGAAGTGAGGTCTGGGGCCATTTCCCTGGTCACACGGGCCACAGTAGGTTCCAGACACAGGTCACAGCAGCACATGCAGTGTAGGTCCTCTCTTATCGAAGGTCAGGAAATAAGCGAGGAATCCAATAGAAAATGGCAGTCACATCTGCGGCGGTGCGTACCATCACCGCTGGCGTAGATCACCATTGGCCACTGTACCCCATAGGGCCCAATAATAACCAATGAGGATTTGCACGGTGGTTCACAACCGCCTACCGCCACGGTGCACTATGTCAGCGGCATTACCTCACTTCCACCTGTCCCTCCACTCAGGACAGGCAGATGCCATTTCATGGGGGGTGAACAGGCCTATCGACAACTGATGCGTCACAGGATAAATAGGCACCTACTTCCACAAATTACATGCAATTGCTATCAGTTTATCATTTCCTGGCAACTGGTTCTTTCCAAGTGACAGTGGGCTTAGAAGCAGGAATGTCACAGCCAATGTTCTCAACTGTGCTAACAAGAGTGTTGTCTGCCCTGATCAAACACATGCAGCTACATTGCATTCCCTCAGGTTGAGGATTTGGCCATTGTAAAGGCCGGATTCTATGCAATGAGATATATCCCCAATATAATTGGTGCGATTGATGGCACACATATTGTATTTGTGCCCCCCCAGAATGAACAGATGTTCAGGAATCGTAAGAGTTTCTACTCCATGAATGTGCAGATGGTGTGCTGGCAGACCAGTACATCTCCCACGTCACTGCTTAGTATCCAGGCTTGGTGCAGGATGCCTTTATCTTGAGGAATAGCAGCATCCCAAATGTGATGTCCCAACTACAGAGGCACAGGGTGTGGCTAATAGGTGAGCCCTGATTCCCACCCAGTATATGTTGGGGTATGCCTATGGTGCGGGCCACATAGGATAGTGTGTGGCTAAATGTTGTCCCTCAATATTTGCGGGTGACTCTGGTTACCCAAACCTATCATGGCTGCTGCCCTCTGTGAGGAATGCCAGGACAAGGGTAGAAGAACATTATAATGAAGCACATGGGTGAACCAGAAGGATCATTGAAAGGACCTTTGGCCTCCTGTAGGCCATGTTCCGGTGCCTCCATCTAACAGGTGGATCCCCCTGCTACTCACCGAAGAAGGTCTACCAGAGAGTAGTGGTATGCTGCATTTTGCACAACCTGGCCCTCAGATGCCATGTACCTTTCCTGTGGGAGGAGGAGAACAGAAATGCCCCTGTGGCAGCAGTGGACCCTGAGGACAGTGAGGATGAGGAGGCATAGGATGAGGATGTGGACAACAGAATATCTGTGATACGTCAGTACTTCCAATGACACACAGGTGAGACAGTGCAACTTTACATTTCTATGACTTTGGTTGTATTCTGTGTGGCATTGGCATGTTGGTATTTCCCAATTCTTTGCTCACTAACTGTTAACTCTGGATATTCATTTTGCAGATGTTAGTGATATGACACATTCTCCTGGTGTGATCACCACAGCCAGCTACAGGTAATTAATTCTATGCTCATTCTATGTACAGTTCATTTGCAATGGTTGTAGCTGTTTCAATCAATACAAATTTGCAATATTTGAAATACTAGTAGTCGATTTTTATCAAAGGGTGTTTATTGTAGTGCTAAAATATAGAGGGAAAAGTGCAATGGAATGGGTTGATGATGGAGGAAAGTCCAGGGTATTGTTCCAGTCTGTTTGTAGCACAGGCACATTGTCCATGGGGACATAGGAAGAGGAGCAATGGCAGTTCAAGGTGGACAAGGTGACAGAGTGGGACATAAGGGGGACAATCAGGAGAGTCTCATTTCCTGGCGGTGGTCTTGGCAAGTGTCTCTGGCTTCTATCTGGTTCGCAGGGAACGTTGGTGGGGTGGATCACCTTCTGCAGGGGGAAAGGTGCTGGTCGCCTGTTGGTCCTGCGGTGGTTCTTCCTGGCCACTAGCAGCAGCGGAAGTGGAGGGCTGTTCATATGACTGGCTAGTGGTAGTGGCCCGCTGGTGTTATACTGCCTCCCTCATAATGTTGTCCATGTCTGCCAGCGCCCCTGCTATGGAGATTGGGGTGTTGTTGATCGCCTGCAAGTCCTCCCTGATCCCCTGATACTGTCCCTCCTGCAGCCACCTGTTCTCCTGCACATTGTCTAGGATCTGGCCTATTGTGTCCTGGGAATGTTGGTAGGCTCCCAGGATCTTGGAGAGTGTCTCCTGGAGAATCGGTTCTCTCGTCCTGTCCTCCCCCTGGTGCACAGCACTCCTCCCAGTGTCCCTGTTGGCCTGTGCCTCTGTCTCCTGAACGGTGTGCCCACTGCCACTGACCCCAGGTCCCTGATTGTCTTGGAAGCAAGGTGTGGGCTAGGTTCCCTGTACAGGTGGGCACACTGCTGATTTACGTGTCCTGGGGACAGAGGTGTGGGTACGCTGGGTGGGTGCTGTGGTGTTGGATCCTGATGGGGAGGCTCTGTGGTGGTCTGTGACTGAGCTTGGGTGACCGACTGTCCAGTGGTCCCTGGTGGGCCAGGTAGATCATCCAGATCCTGAAGTCCAGATTTACTGTCATCACTCTGGGCCTCTTCTGTTGGGGGACTGGATAGTGATGTCACCTCCTCTCCAGTGACATTGGCTGAAGTAGCTGTGGGGATGTAAATGATGTATTATGCTTCAGGTGTCTGACATTTGTACTTCTGTAGCTTCCCCTCTATTGTTGTTGTTGCCCTGCCAGCTTTTGCTTGTGTATGTTGGTGTATAGTGGTTATGATAGTTTCACTATGCTGTGCATGCTTTAGTGATGAGTGTCCATGGAGGGCTCTGCATTGGTACAGCATGCAGAGCTTGGCATTGGGATTAGTGTGATGTGATGGTGGAGTGTGTGGGATGGAGTAGAGTGATGGGAGTGAGGGTGAGGGTGTGTGATGGCATGCAGGTATGGGGGTGGTAATTGTTAAAAGTTGACTTACAAGTGTCCAGTCCACCTCCAGGCCCTCAGGATGCAGTATTGCCAGTATCTGCTCCTCCCATGCTATGAGCTGTGGGTGTCCAAAACCAGTCCTCTGTATAGCAAGCTGGTGTCTTGCTGCTATGGAACATACCTTCTCCCGTGGGTCGTTCCACCTCTTCCTGATGTCGTCCTTTGTTATGGAGTGCTATCCCACGGCGTTGACCCTGTCCACGATTCTCCGCTATAGCTCCCTCTTCCTTGCTATTGATATCTGCTGCATCTGTGCTCCAAATAGCTGTGGCTCTACCCTGATGATTTCCTCCACCATGACCCTTAACGCCTCCTCAGTGAAACGGGGTGCCTTTGTGGTGCCATGGGTGTTATGTGATGTGTGTTGGTGAGGGTGTGTTGGGTAATGTGGTGGGGTGTGTGATGTGGGGTGCGTGAAGGGTGTATGGGTATGAGTGGTGTGTGTGTGTCTAGTTGTCACAGTGGTCTTGGTGTCTGTCTGATGGCAATGATTTGTATTCGTAAAGGGTTGGGGATACTGTGGGTGTGTGTTTCATAGTTGTGTGGGTGTGGTGTGAGTATGGGTGCCAGTTGTGTGTTGTTTGAATTGTCCAATGTGGTGTTGTTTTGTCTGTCGGTGTCCATTGTGAGTGCAGCGGTATGTACCACCAATAGTTTACCACCGTTGAATGCCTGCCGTGGTGATTTGTGGGTCATAATGCGATGGGTGTTATCCTGTTGGCTTAACGGTGTAGGTTTTGAAACTGCCACTTTAGCACTGACCTTTGGTCTGGCAGATTTGTGTGTGTGACTGCATTCCGTCAGATTGGTGTGTGTGTCATAATATGGTGAACGGATATTCGCCAGGACGGCGGTAAGATGGCAGCCGTCAGCATAGCGGTAAGCGGCATTTACCGCCAATGTCATAATGAGGGCCTTAATCATGAATATTCAAACATGGGGAGCTTTAGATAAATGGGAAGTGAGATGGGCAGAGAATAGTTGATGACAGTGTAAAAATGCTACCAATGAGGGAGATTCTGGGTGGAAGCTATAAACTTGTTCCACGGAGCAGAAGTGACAAATTGTCATTCACAAATGATTACCTGAGATTGAGGGAGAAACCAATAGCATGGTACAAGTTGTTAAGCCATTAATTGTGTTTGACTAATGACTTTGTGTTTCACCATTGCGCATATAAGTTGCTCAATGTTCATCAGGAGCACATTACATTCTGTATTCAGTTTAGCTGCCTATTGGCTTTAACATGGCGTTAGACATTACATTTGGTATTTAGGTTAGCTGCCTATTGGCTTTAACGTGGAGTTAGATATTGCAGTTGAGACATTGCAGATGAGCTGTGTTTTTCCAAGCTGTGTTTTTCCACATGGTTGACAAAGCTGTGTTTTTCAAATTGAATTCATACGAACCCTAACGTGATAAGAGAGCGTATATTTGGTGTTTTCCTTTCTGCTCAGCCTTGGGAAGAGGAGAGGCCTAGGAGATCTGGCCAATCTCCAATGGCTTGTTTTATTTCCCGAGTCTGAGAGGAAGGAGCAGGCTTTTTTTATGGTGGCACTGGGCAGCAGCAGGGGGGGATCATCCAGGACTTCAGTCAGGAGCGGACGTCAGCTGCCTGTCTCCCGTTTGGGTGGAAAGTCTCTTTCTCACAGTTGAACATGAGTCATCAACTTGAAGATAGGAAAAATATGACACGCAGTGATAGGCCCTACGGTGATGCAATTTTGACTTTTATTCTTTGCGTTGAAGTTATGCTATAATATAATCACATGTATTTGCTGTGTGCATTGCAATTGAGAAGTACTTTGATATATTTTGCTTTCATAGCTGTGACTACTTTTAAATGTGTGCTTCCAACCTACTAATCTCGTCTTTCAGGAACCCTCGTGGTGAAGTAATAATAATAATAAATGTCTTCTTTAAACTAAGAAGTGCATTCCAGAGAAGTTTTGTCAACTCAGTCATAAGATAAGAGAAGGAAAGCAAAACACAAGTAAACTGAGAGATTTGTGAAACTTTGAAAATGCCTCTGGGAAGATTTGAATACACTATTTGACATTGTGGTTCAAGTAAATTTGTGGGTAAAGCGCAAGCGGGGTGTTGATTGTCCAACTTGTGAACCGCAGAGAGTTCCAGTAACAGGTGCAGCATCTGAAGAGGTGATGAAAGGGTACTACAAAATGATCAAGTTCCAGAAAAACAAAGTTTTCCCAGAGGATGCTAAGTGGCAAAAGATTGACAGGACAGCAGAGTAGACAAAGGAGTCAATTCATGCTTATTATGAAAGATTGCTGCAAGCCTTCAAACAGCGTAGTGGGCCTGACGTTATTGAGCTGAACGACATGATTCATTTTGTGTTTAGATTTGTTTAAGTATTGAAACCTGAAATTAGCAGCATGATTCAGAATCAATCGATTTGCTGGCAGAATAAACCGATTTATGAAGTGCTGCAGTACGCTAGGTACTGTAGTAATGAAATTGAATTGAAACAGAAAAAGTGGAAGGAGAAAGTGATGGTGATGCAAATTAAATCTGTCCAGACAGGAGCACAGAGTCCTCAAGTGATGGTGAATGCTAGTGGGATGCAAGGTGTGCAATAGTAGATTAACAATGTGCCACAAATGTTTTTCTTTGTTTTGTCTTGAGCGAGATGGTTGTACACTTTCTGTTTTGACACAGTTACACGGAGGGGTCAGCAAACCAGTGGCTTACTTTTCTGCCACACTGGATCCCATAGCTGCTTCTTTGCCCAGCTGTTTAAAACAGGTGTCAGAATAGCCCAGTGGGAAAGCATTGTTATGGGCTACCCCCTGAACGTATATGTTCCTCATTCAGTCTAAGTCCTTTTGACACGAACTAAGTCCCAACATTTAACAAATGCACGTCTGACACGATATGAGCAGCTGATCCTTGGATCTCCCAATGTAAACATAGTGCAAAGCATCATTTTTTTATCCTGCAACATGACTGTCCAGCTGTGACTGAACTGTGCACCAAACCAAGACCTGATATACTAGATACTCCCTTAGACTATGTCATTTTTGTTGATGGCTGCTGTTTAAGAAACAATGATGGAAATCTGAGAGCAGGTTATGCAGTTTCCAACTCTCAGGAGTGATATAAGCTTCATGGCTTCAGGGAGTCTTGTCCGCCCAAATAGCTGAACTGGTGGCTCGTACTAGAGCATGCTGTGTTTCTGAATAGCTTAAAGTGACCATTTTCACAGATAGTCAACCCAGGTTTGGTGCCGTTCGTGATTTCGACAGTCATGGTCCACTGAGGTTTTATGATCTCTTCCGTTTCACCTATTCGAAATGGTGACAGTCTATCAGTTGCTGAAAGCAATACTGTTGCCTATGAAAATTGCAGTTGTGAAATGTCCAGCACACCAAAAGTCAAGTGATTACATTTTGTTAGGCAACACCTATATTGATCATGTTGCCAGATACTTTGTACTCCATAGCACCTCCTTTAATCATGAATGGGACAATGGAAGTAACACTAGTGAGACAAACCAAGGTTTCTTGATGATAGCAATTGATACACAGGAAGAGGTTAAGAGACTGCAGGAATGCAGAGGTTGGGGGTAGAGAAGACTGTGTTCAAAGAGACAAAGATGATGTTTGGGTTTCTAGAAGGAAAAGCAGTGTTGCCAAATAGTTTGTTACCATCAAAGACAATGTGTTACCATAGTCAGGCACATATTGGCAGAGGTGCCATGATTTGTACTTCAAGACAAACATGGTACAATCCCAGATTCAGATTGGTTGCAGACGCTGTGTGTCACAGATGTGTAACATGTCAACAGATTAATGCAGGGAAACACACTGTAGTGAACCTGAGCCACAAAGATAGATCAGGAGGTCCTTTCAATTGAATGCAACTCAATTTCATTTAGATGTTTGTGTGCAATGGATTGAGATATGTGTTGGTAGTGGTGTGTGTTTTTTCACACGCAGGAATGATAGCCTCACTATTGTTAAGCTGCTTTTAAGGGAACTGATACTTCAGTTTGGATTTCCAGCTTCTTTGGAATCAGACCAAGGATTTTGTTTTAATAATGAGATCATAAAATTGTTGGGTGTGGCATTACAAACTGAGCAAAGATTGCACTACAGTTACAGACCAGAAGCATCTTGATTGGTTGAGCAAATTAATGGATCTCTAAGGTCTTGACTGGCTAAAGTGTTTGCATCTACAACATTGAAATGGCTGGGTGCATTGACACTTGTTCTGAAGAGCATGTGTAGCACACCAGACAGGAAGACAGGACTGTCCACCCATGAGATATTCATGGGTCAAGCTATGAGGTTGCCAACTGTGCCTGCAAATGCACTTGTGAACATTTCAGATGACTTGTTGCTGGATTATTGCAAAGAACTAGCTGATGTGGTTTACTCTGTCTCACCAGGTTGAAGAAGCAACTGTTCACCCAACACAAGAACAGTGTCACGATGTGTGTCCAGGAAATTCAGTTCTGGGGAAGAAATACGTTAGAAAGTCATGTTTAGAGCTGCGCTGGAAAGCACCATTCCAGGTTATCTTAGTGACTATAACAGCTGTGAGGTGTGCTGGTCTTCCAAATTGGGTTCATGCAGGTCTTACATGCAAAGTTCCAACTCCTCTTGAAGATATAGGCACTCATTACAACCCTGGCAGTCGATGGTAAAGCAGCGGTAAAACCGCCAACAGTCCGGCGGTAAAAAAAATGGAATTATGAGCATGGCGGAAACCGCCAACATAGACAGCCACTTTAACACTCCGACCGCCACGGTGGTACAAACAAACAGCATTGCGGTCACCGCCAACAGAGAGGCGGAAGACAATGTACCTCCCACACTATTATGACAGGCCAATCTGCCACCTTTTCCAGGGCGGATACAACACGAACAAAAACACGGCGGAAACAGGACTTGGAAGGGAAAACACTCACCTCTACACAACCCACGAGGAATCAGGACGCCTTGGAGCCTGAACTCCAATCCTCCCTGCGATTGTCTTCCTGCTCCTCTACCAGGAGCACGAACAACGGCGGCGACGACCACGGTGAGTACTGCACCTACAACACAGGGGAGGGGGAGGGAACAGAGAGTGACACACACACGCAACTCGCAACACCCCCACCCTCACCCACAACAACATACACACAAATACATGCTGCAATATTACATTTACGCCCCCCAAACTCCCTGGAAGAACGCAATGACAAAAGGAAATGATTGTAACCATTGTAATCAAGAATAATCCATTAGTCAAAAATGTATATACATTATAAACAATTATTTACACCAAGAATACAAGTCCAGGTACTGCACCTGTATAGTCCGTGGACCACTGAGCCCAAAATGCATGGGCGAGGCCCACACTCGATACCCGATCGAAATGGAGAGAACACTGCAGGGGTATCAGATTGAAATAAAACAGGCACCTCAGGGGTAAGGGAAGCGAAGGGGGGGCACCTCAGCCAGATGAGTGCACGGCGCCAGCTCCACGAGGGGGCTCCATGCCCATTGATGTATCCTGGGGAGTGCAAAGCCACAGTCTCTCAAGTCTCTCCAGTGGGTGGTTTGCCCACTGCTTTATCCTGGGGAGTGCACCATCCAATGTCCGTGGACCACTGGGCCCAAAATGCATGGGCGAGGCCCACACTAGATACCTGTCCAGAAACTGAGAGAACACTGCAGGGGCATCAGATAGAAATGCAACAGGCACCTCAGGGGGAAGGGAAGGGGGGGCACCTCAGCCGGATGACAGCACCACGCCAGATCCACGACGGGGCTCCATGCTCATTGATGTATCCTGGGGAGTGCAAAGCCACAGTCTCTCAAGTCTCTCCAGTGGGTGTTTTGCCCACTGCTTTGTTCTGGGGAGTACAAAGCCACAGTCTCTCAGGTCTTTCCAGTGGGTGGTTTGTCCACTGCTTTATCCTGGGGAGTGCAAAGCCACAGTCTCTTAAGACTCTCCAGTGGGTGGTTTGCCCTTTGCTTTATCCTGGGGAGTGCAAAGCCGCAGTCTCCCAAGTCTCTCCAGTGGGTGGTTTGCTCACTGCTGCATCCTGGGGAGTGCAAAGCCACAGTCTCTCAAGTCTCTCCAGTGGGTGGTTTGCCCGCTGCTTTATCCTGGGGAGTGCAAAGCCACAGTCTCTCAAGTCTCTCCAGTGGGTGGTTTGCCCTCTGCTGCATCCTGGGGAGTGCAAAGCCACAGTCTCTCAAGTGGATGTCTTTCTCCACTGGTTCTGGAGGGGGCTTTGTGCCCAGAGTGCTTCATCCTGCCAAGGACTGAGGTAGTGGATGTGATACTCCAATGGTTCTGGAGGGGGCTTTGTGCCCAGAGTGCTTCATCCTGCTAAGGACTGAGGTAGTGGATGTGAATTTCCACTGGTTCTGGAGGGGGCTTCGTGCCCAGAGTGCTTCATCCTGCCAAGGACTGAGGTAGTGGATGTCTTTCTCAACTGGTTCTGGAGGGGGCTTTGTGCCCAGAGTACTTCATTGTGCCAAGGACTGAGGTAGTGGATGTCTTTCTCAACTGGTTCTGGAGGGGGCTTTGTGCCCAGAGTGCTTTATCCTACCAAGGACTGAGGTAGTGAATGTGATTCTCTACTGGTTCTGGAGGGGGCTTTGTGCCAGAGTGCTTCATCCTGCCAAGGACTGAGGTAGTGGATGTGACACTCCACTGACGGTGGTGCAACATGCAAGGTGCCCAGGACCCTGGAACTGACCACCAGCCTCATAAGAATGACCACTTGGGATGGCAGCCATGTCTGTGGTGGTGCCACCGCTGCCGGTGCTGGCGGCGGGGTCAGTAGCGGCGGTGCTTACGGTGGTCATTGTGGCAGTGGTGCTGGTGGCGGCCTCACTGACTGCAGTGCAGATGGCTGGCTCACTGACTGCCGTGCTGGTGGGTGGATCACTGACTGCTGTGTTGGCGGCGGTGTCAGTAGTGGTGGTGCTGGGGGTGGGCTCACTGACCGCGGTTCTGGCGGCGGTGTCAGTAGCGGTGGTGCTGGTGGCGGGCTCACTGACTGCGGTGCTGGCGGCGGTGTCTGTAGCAGCAGTGCTGGTGGCGGGCTCACTGACTGCGGAGCTGCTGAAGGGCACAGTGTCTGCGGTGCTAGTGAAGGGCTCAGTATCTGGGGTGCTGGTGGCGGTGTCCGTGGCAGCGGTGCATGTGGCAGTGCCGTTGGCGGTCTTGTCCGCCATGCAGGTTGGCTGCGACGTTGACTTGCCTTTCATTTTCAGACCCTTCCCCACCTTGGATGGTGGCGCAGCTGTCTTGCCACTTCCAACAATTGTCTTGCCTGAGCCCTTGGTGGCAGGTGTTTTGGCCTTCTCCCTCCCGGATGTGGGCAACCTTTTCTGTTTTGAAGGTGGGGGAATGTCCTTGGCCACGCTCCTTGGGACACTGGCATCCCTGTTGCTTGGCACACTCCAAAATCAGGTTATTGCTGGCACCACTTTGCCCGGTGATGTGGTGGCTGAGGTGCTGGGTTGGGACCTGGAAAGGCGGGCCCTAGGTGACGGTCGGGGTGGGGGAGGTGTAGGGAAGAGGTCAACATTTGATAGGAAAAGCTTTTTAGACACACTGGGATGGGTAGATGTACGGGGTTTGGGAGTGGAGGAAGAGGTAGTGGTAGTAGGAGGTGTTTGTTTGCTGACTTTGGGTGAAGGTGCATGGGCTGGAGGCTGTTGTGAGGTGGATGGCTGTTGGGTGGGTGTGTGACTGCATTTGTGTACTTTGGGAGGAGGGTTCACAGACACACTGGGAGAGGACACAGGGGATGTGTGAATGGTAGTGGGGGTAGTGAGTGCACGTGAGCGGTGTGTGGTGATGGGCGTGCTGGTGATGGAGGTAGTGGCTGAAGATGTAGTTCATGCAGGTGTGAGTGGAGATGTGACAGGGAGGGAGGAGGGAGACGTGGAGGAGGGGGACACATTGGAGGCAGTGGATGTTGGTATGTGTGCATGGGTATGATGCTTGTGTGAGTGCCTGTGGGATGTGTGGTGCTTATGTTTGCCAGAGCCACCCTTGTGTGTTGAGGTGTGTGCATGCTGGTCTGATGGTGTGCTTGGGATAGGCTGAGGTACTGGGGATTTGGTCTGGGTGGAGGAAGTTGGAGGGGGGAGGCTGGACACTGGGTCAATGGCTGCCATCAGTGCAGAGGCCAGAGCCTGAAATGCTCTCTGTTGGGCTGCCTGGCCAGAATGAATGCCCTCCAGGTATGCATTTGTCTGTTGCAACTGCCTTTCTACACCCTGGATGGCATTCAGAAAGGTAGATTGCCCAACAGTGAGGGATCTAAGGAGGTCAATGGCCTCCTCACTGAGGGCAGCAGGGCTGACTGGGGCAGGGCCTGAGGTGCCTGGGGTAAAGGACATGCCCATCCTCCTGGGTGAGCGGCCACGGGACATATGCTGAGGGACTGCTGAGAGGGCGGTGCTGGTAGAGGGGGGTGGCGGCTGTACCTGTAGATGCGGTGGGCACAGAGGGGTCCGCCACCGCAAGGGAGCTCTCATCAGATGAGGAGTCGGTGTCGCTGGTCTCTGCTCATGTCCCCGCCGTGGAGCTCCCTTCAACCTATGTCTCACTGGTGACTTCAGACTCAGTTGTCTCGCCCTCCAGGGCCATGTGGGATGCAGCTCCCTCCTGCTCCGGTGGCACAGCTCCTCTGCCTGATGATGCTAATGCACACAAGAACAGGGAGACCACAAAAAGGGGGGGGAAGAAATCAGAAAGACATGCTCAGTGCATGCAATAGTGCATGCAATATTGTTAGTTGTGGGGGAGGAAGTGGGGGTCCGCTGCCAGTCCTCTGAACTGCAATCTGGTGTCTTGAGACCACGGAACGCACCTTCCCCCGTAGGTCGTTCCACCTCTTCCTGATGTCATCCCGTGTTCTTGGATGCTGTCCCACTGCATTGACGAATGGAACACCGCGGTTGAAAGACCGCCACGTGGATTCGTGGGTCGTGATAGTGTGGGCGTATTCCTGTTGGCGTGACGGTGTCAGTTTTGTTATCGCCAGTTTATCACTGACCTTTGGTGTGGCAGACTTGTATGGATATCTGGAGTTTGGTGGATTCCGAGCTGTGGGTCGTAATAGCTATAGTGGAATTCCGCCGCCGCAGTGGTGTTTTGGCGGTCTTCTTCACGGCGGTAAGCGGCATTTACCGCCAATGTTGTAATGAGGGCCATAGTGACTGTTCCTGTAGGGTTGAAATCAGTGAGTGAAGGGGTCCAGGCTAGCCAAACTGTGAGGACTGGGCAAGTGGCTGTCACAGAGCCTGCACAGGCTGGCGAAAGGCTAGTGAGTCAAAAGCAATCGAAGGTGAAGGAGGGACAAGTCAGAATCCTGCTAGCTAGTGAATGTTGAAAATCCAATTGTGCCTGGAATGAGACCTGTAAAAAATACAAGTGGCCCACAAAAAGTCACGACCCAGTAGCAGCTGTGCTTCCAGCTATAGTTGAAGTAGCTGAAAAATCCAATCAAAGTGACAGTAAAAATTGAGCAGCAAGGAGATCAAAAAGAAAAAGAGTGCCAAGTTGCAGGTACTCAGAACCTAAATGGACATACTTTGCTGCTAAGGAATGAAAGAAGTAATTCTTTGCTTTTTGTCTTGACAATTTGGATCCAACTGAATATTCTGGAACTTGAAATTGCTCTTGAAGTGAACTTTGAAATGTCATTGCCGCTACATGAGCAGAGACATTACATGCTGGAAGTGCTAATAAGTGAATACCAGATGGTGTATTACCAGAGACATTTGAACTTTTAGTACATATTTTGAACATTACAAGTAACAAAAAACTTGATGGACTTTTGAAAGATCAAGAAACGTAGTAAATAATTGCAAAAGTACATTGAGTATTTTTTATTTTGTTTTTGCTTTGATCACATTAAGAGTAGAAACAAAATCTATTTTAAAACCTACTTTACATTTCTGATTTTAGATTTTGCTTTTTGATATTTGAATTTGATATTTTGTTCTGACTCTAGACAAGCCATGAATCTGGATCAAGGTAAACTGAGTAAGTGTAAGTATGTGTGTATAGGTTTGACAATAGTGTGTGTGATTGTGACCATTTTATTGATTGTTGGGTTGAGTGTGTCTCTGAAAAACAAAGTTGAGAGCACAATTACACCAGTACATTAGTCACAGACAAAACTAGATCCCTTGTATGATGATGAGAGATTCCTTCATCTTGACGACTCAAAGGGAGATTTTTCTTCAAATGTATAATACAGGTTACTGTAGGAATACACTGAAACCATAGAGGTGCGTGATTGTCATGAGTGAACACAGATCCCTTCATCAATATAGGAAGGAATCACATATTGTAGCCTCCCTTTAATGTACGGCATAATGTGTAGTCTTTTACTAACCCAATTGTATAACAAAGAGTATATACAATTTTTCTATTCTAACTATGATGTTGTGTTTTCCTTTGTGCCTATTAACTAGCATTTGAGTAGTATCGTTAAAGCTAAAAATATAGAACCAACCCTGACTTTTGGAACTGCTTATGCATATAAGAATAATGTAATGTAACCTGTATTCTCACACAAGGTGAGAACATTTTAATTAACCAAGTGGATGACAGGAGAAAAGCATTGAAAACCAAAATAGAAAAAGGGGTAGTTTTACAGTATTGACAGAAAGGTGTTACCCATCTTGCAGGTGGTGACACACAAGGATGCTTAGCTTTAGATTGGCAACATGTAGGGATGCTCTGTACATACAGGCCACAGCCAAAGACTGACACAAAGTTTGTAGAAACTAGTGAATGTAGGCATGTGTTTTTGTTTATAACTGTTTGGAATGTAATGCTAAATGGACAAGATCGTGCTGTACCAAGTATTTACTTAATTTGTGGTAAAAATGCCTATTGCAAGCTGCTATAAGGCTGCAATGGTACATGCTATTTAGGAGCATTTTTGCCAAAAATTTACAGTGTAGGCAATTTTGACAATCTAGTCTGAAGAGAGAGAGACTTAAATCTAGGAGAAGAAGAGAAGCTAGTACATCAGAGTTCATAGGTGATATTTGTGGTGCCTTTATTCCATCAATGGTGTGATCTTGAATAATATCACAGTTAGAAAGTTGTCAACAACTGTGGACAACATATCTACTGATTAAGCTGGAGCAATCTTGCTCGCGGATGTGGAAATGGTTGCTATGAGATCAATGTTTTTTCAAAATTGCCTTGCATTAGACATCTTATTGGCGAAGGAAGGCAAAGTCTGCAAAGTTCTACAGGAGCAACGTTGTTGTATGTTTATACCAGACAATAGCAAGGAGATAAGGAAATTTATATCAAACATGACAAATATGAATAATGACCTGAAAGATCTAAAGGAGACAAGTATCTGGGAGACACAAGGTAAAGAAGTTGCAGATGTTGGATCATGGTTTGGAGATTTGGGAAAGGGAGTTGAGAAACTGATCCTGAAACCTTTGTTGATTGTGACATTGTTTGCTATAGTTGCACTTGGATGTTATAAGTTATACAGATTTTGGAAAGTACAAAGCACTAGGAGTAAACAGAGGAGGGAAGAGACTGAAATGGAGAAAATGAGTAGCAGCTATTACAAGAACCCAAAAAGAATTGAGAATTTCTGTAAACCAAGGTCCTTACATTATCAAAAAGCCAGGCTTTGAGTTGTTTCATTGAAATGAGAGTGTCCTTTTAGTGACGGCATAGTTTGCCACCAGAAGAGGGACTGTTGGAGCGTACATTTTAGTGATGCTTTTAGTGCACCAGACGTCAGCATTAGGTGACATTTATATTCATTTTTAAAAGCCTAACATAGAGAAAAATCTGCACTGACATGTATTTTAAAAGTATTCACAATTATTTATGGCAGACATTGTGCCTACCTGAAATGACAATGTGTTAACAAGATTTAAAACAATGCTGAAATATATTGTACTCATTAGAATGAACTCTTATTAGTAGGAATGACTATGATATAAATGATTTATAATTTATTAGTTTAAAGTTACATGTGAGCAGAAAAATAAATGCACATCTTTGTCATACTTAGTGTGATGCCTTATCCAAGATTGCAATTATTAATGAAATGCTTTTACATATTATGATGATATATTATTAATGCTGAATTAATAATTGTGCATATCATGTGTGTTTTATTAATAACAATAATAAAGCATTGTATTTCTCATGTTAGCATAACTAGGCCTGATGTCTTCATATTTGTAGCAGCATCGAATGTTGAATCATTTTCTTTCTCTTTAATACAAATCATTCCACTAGGTTGTTTCACATGATTAGTAAAGACGCTTATTGCATTATATATAAGTTTTATACTGCAGGGTCCTTGAATGTTTCAACATTGGAGCCGGATGTTACCCCCATTTTTACATGTATGTCAGTTTGTTTTTGCCTGTCTCACTGGGATCCTGCTAGCCAGGACCTCAGTGCTCATAGCTTGTGGCCTGAATGTGTGTACCTGTGTAGTGACTAACTGTGTCACTGAGGCTCTGCTAATCAGAACCTCAGTGCTTATGCTCTCTCTGCCTTTAAAATTGTCACTATAGGCTAGTGACCACTTTTACCAATTTCAAATGGCACACTGGACCACCCTTATAATTCCCTACCATATGGTACCTAGGTACCCAGGGTATTGGGGTTCCAGGAGATCCCTATGGGCTGCAGCATTTCTTTTGCCACCCATAGGGAGCTCAGACAAACCTTTACACAGGACTGCCACTGCAGCCTGAGTGAAATAACGCACACGTTCTTTCACAGCCATTTTCACTGCACTTAAGTAACTTAGAAGTCACTTATATGTCTAACCCTCACTTGCTGAAGGTTAGGTGCAAAGTTACTTAGTTTGAGGGCACCCTTGTACTAGCAAAGGTGCCCCCACATAGTTCAGGGCCATTTCCCCGGACTTTGTGAGTGGGGGGACACCATTACACATGTGCATTACATAAAGGTCAATACCTATGTGTAGCTTCACAATGGTAACTCCGAATATGGCCATGTAACATGTCTAAGATCATGGAATTGTCCTCCCATGCCAAATCTGGTATTGGGGTGCCAATTCCATGCATCCACGGGGCTCCACTATGGACCCTGGGTACTGCCAAACCAACTCTCTGGGGTTTTCTCTACCACTGCTGCCACCCCACAGGCAGAACCCCTCCTGGGGTCTGGGCAGCCCAGTCCCAGGAAGGCAGAGCAAAAAATTTCCTCTGAGAGAGGGTGTTACACCCTCTCCCTTTGGAAATAGGTGTTAAAGGCTGGGGAAGGGTAGCCTGTCCCAGCCTCTGGAAATCCTTTGAAGGGCACAGATGGTGCCCCTCCTTGCAACGCCAGTCTACACCGGTTTAGGGAACCCCCAGTCCCTGTTCTGGCATGAAACTGGACAAAGGAAAGGGGAGTGACCACTTCCCTGTCCATCACCACTCCAGGGGTGGTGCTCAGAGCTCCTCTGGTGTGTCCCAGACCGCTGCCATCTTGAATCCAGAGGTGTGAGGGCACTCTGGAGGCCTCTAAGTGGCCAGTTATAGGTGCTTGCCTGACTAGGTGGCCAATCCTACTCTGAGTACTATTTACGGTCTCTCCAGTGGGCTTTTCCTCAGATAACGACTTGCCAGAATTCACGAGAGTTCCTCTGCACCTCTCTCTTCAACTTCTGCCAAGGATCAACCGCTGACTGATCCAGGACGCCTGAAAAACTGCAACAAAGTAACAAGAAGACTACCAGTGACATTGTAGCGCCTAATCCTGCTGGCTTTCTCAACTGTTTCCTGGTGGTGTATGCTTTGGGGGCTGCCTGCCTTCATCCTGCACTGGAAGCCACGAAGAAATCTCACGTGGGTCAACGTAATCTTCCACTTGCTTCAGCAGGCACCAAATTTCAGCATCACTGGTACTCTGGAACCCCTCTCATTCTGACGAGCATGGCCCCTCGAACACAGGTGGTGGACCCAAGTGACGCAGACTATCCAGTGGTCCAACTGTCCAAATTTGGAGGAGCTAAGTCCTTGCCTTCCCTCTCCAGACAGTAATTCTGTGCACTGTGTGAACTGCAGCTATAAGGGCTTCTGTCCACATTTACACAAAATCCTGCATGCACAGTCAAGCCTAGGTCCCCAGCACTCTGTCCTGCGATGCTCAGCTCCCTGAGTTGATCTCCGGTGTCGTGGAACCCTCTTTTGCAGTGTTGAGACAACCCCTGTGTTCAGACTTTTTGAACCAATGTTTAAGGACTTCTGCAGGTGGTATCTTCTTGTGCATGGGCTCTCTACATTGCTGAGAGCCCCCTCTGTCTCCTCTCTTAAGTGGCAACATCCTGGTCCTTCCTGGGCCCAGGCAGCACCCTTTTTCTTTAACCGTGCCACTTGCAGCCAACAAGGTTTGTTTGTGGTATTTCACCAAGGCAACAACTCTGCATCCTCCAGCACTCTGTGGGACATCTTCTGCATGAAGGAGACGTTCCTAGCACCTTTCGTTGTTGCAGAATCTTCAGCTTCTTCCCTCTGGAGGTAGTCATTTTGCACCTTCGTCTGGGGTTTAGTGGGCTCTTGCCCCACGGACACTTTCACGACCCTTGGACTTGGTCTCCTTCCTTTGGAGGTCCTCAGGTCCAGGAATCCATTTTCAGTGCTTTGCAGTCTGTTGTGGTCTTTTCAAAATCCTCTATCATGACTTTAGTGTGTTTCTGGGGAAATAGTAGTACTTTACCCCTACTTTCCAGGATCTTGGGGTGGGGTATCTTGGACACCCTTAGGGCCTGATTACAACTTTGGAGGAGGGTGTTAATCCGTCCCAAATGTGACGGATATCCTACCCACCGTATTACGAGTTCTATAGGATATAATAGACTCGTAATACAGCAGGTGGTATATCCTTCACATTTGGGACAGATTAATACCCTCCTCCAAAGTAAGTAATCGGGCCCTAAGTGTTTTCTTACACTCCCAGTGACCCTCTACACACTACACTAGCCTAGGGGTCCATTTGTGGTTCGCATTCCACTTTCTTAGTATATGGTTTGTGTTGCCCCAAGGCCTATTGCATCCTATTGTATTCTACAGTGTTTGCACTACTTTCTGACTGTTTTACTTACCTGGTTTTGGTTTGTGTGTATATTTTGTGTATTTTACTTACACAGTAAGTAAGGGAGTATATCCTCTGAGATATTTTTGGCACATTGTCACTAAAATAAAGTACCTTTATTTTTAGTAACTCTGAGTATTGTGTTTCTTATGATATAGTACCTATATGATATAAGTGGTATAGTAGGAGCTTTGCATGTCTCCTAATTCAGCCTAAGCTGCTCTGCTATAACTACCTCTATCAGCCTAAGCTGCTAGAACACTACTAATCTACTAATAAGGGATAACTGGACCTGGCACAAGGTGTAAATACCACTGATACCCACTATAAGCCAGGCCAGCCTCCTACAATAATGCCCTTTTTGCGTAATGTGGACTCATCGAATGGAGCAATCAAACTGATTTTAGTAATTCCAAGTAAGGGAATGTCTTGTAAGTTTTAGTGGCAGTCCCCTTTAAAATCTTGTTCTGTTAACCTGTCCCCTTGGATGTTTCCTGATTTCCATGTGCAGCCCCTGTTCTGCACTTTCCCCCGATGGTGCTTCCAACAGACTTTGCTGATGATCTACATGCTTTTCTGATGAAACTGAATTGAATGCTGAACCTGGGAGAGGTATATTCTAAAGCAAATATTATTTCCCTTAAAATGCATTTCGGAGTAGAGTTTGCATGCTGACATCTGTTTATTTTTCCTTAATTAGTCTAATTTAGCCCGAGATAGATACTTTTCCAAAATATTTTTATAGTTTTTTAAAACTTTTGCCTGCAGGTGTAGCCCGCTCCCAAACATGCTTGTCCTAATTTGATTAGTAGTAGGGAGAACCTATGTCCCAATTGCTAAATTCTGAATCCCTGCAATTTGATTTGACTGATGTATTCAACGCCTGGATGAAATGTGTATTTTGTCTCACAAGTAATTGCTTTATTAAACTGCATTATTCTTCTTGAATGTCCAATGGTGTTGATATTGAGTAGATTAAACTTGTTTCATAGATTTGGTCCGCCTATGGTGTTCCTTTACTTTTACAATTTGATTTTGTGCACACTTTATCTGACTTTCGCTTTGTGGTTATAAGATAAAGCTTTGAAACTTTAATTGATTGGAGTTTTCTTCTGTGGTCACATGGGTCATGGTGTTTAAATTTGTTGTTTGGGTTTAATTGATTGTGAATGGTTACCACGCTCTTCACTTATCAAAAAGTTCCATCGACCTATGGGTGAAGAAAAGGGTGTTTTTTGGATCCTGAGGAGGATGAGGAAAAAGCATTAGCACCGACCCTCAAAGTAAACTTGAAGGCATGAGAGGGCACGTGCACAGGCTCTGCTGTTCTATGATGTAACAAGTGGATAGTTTCATCATTTTAAGGTGACCTGCTGGTCTTGTGAGCTCACCAAATACCATTATCCAAGGTGTAGACAAAGTTTAAGAAGTAGAAGTACTATGTTGATTTAGGATAAGAAAAATCATATCCTTAAAACATCAAGGTTTCCTAAGAATGCCAGACATGTGGCAAGTGAACAAAAATCCAATTTTCAGTTTAAATCATTGCACAGAAGAGCATATTTGGATTTGTTAGGCCTCCACCTCCCCGTTTAGTGGAAAAAGGGAAAGGATCTTCAAAGGGAATCTCAAATACAAATGTCTCAGATGTGGCGAAAACAAACTTTCTGCATGCAACTCCCAGCTACAGTGGGGTTTATAGCTAAGGTACAGTATGCACAAATGCAGTACATGCTCTACTGTTGCATTGCTGCTGGTCACGCTTTGCTCATTCTTTGTATGATAGGGGCTGAAGTTCCTTCCGAAAGTGAGAAGCCAAAAATAAAATACCCCCATTTCTAACTTCATAATGAACCACACTGATTGAAGCAGCAACCGAGTACTCCCAATGAAGATTATGTTTTTTTAATTATTTTTTTTATTGCAGTTGAACATAGCGTGAATTTGGCCCACTAGCTTTTACATAAGCCCCAGATTTTATTACACACGATCAGGCACACTTTTTAGGCACAAGCGGATTAAGGCCCTCATTTTAACATTGGTGCTAAAAAATGCCTACCACTGATGCAACGGCAGCCAAAAGACTGTTGCTGCGGCTACCAGCCGTCTGCCATATTATGACCACAGCCGGATTTCCGCCACAAGAAGTGTGGAAATCTGGTTGTGGCCATGCCGGTGAATGGCGGTAAGGTGGTGCTTCTGCCACCAGCTGCGCCTTGCCAATAGACCGCCGCAAGCCATATTATGACCAATAATACAGCCCGGTGGTAATCTGCTGGTGGGTGCTGCTGCTGGCGGCAACGCCCCGTCCCGTCTCCTGCCAGAGGAGCCCCTGAACACAGATAAGTCCGGTCTCCGACATAGAAGGGGAGTGTTGTGTGCGTGTGTGTGTGTGGGGGTGTGAATGTTTGTGTGTGCGTGGATGCGGGTGTGTGTTGCATGTTGGATACGTGTGTGCATCTATGGAGGTGTGAGTGCTTTTATGTTGTGTGATGTGAATGCGTGTCTGTGTGAATGTTTGAAAGTGTGTGCGGATGTGTGTGTGAACGGATGTATGCATGAGTGCAAGCATGTGGGAATGGGTGTGTGTATGCGTGTGTGTGAGGGGTCGTGCATGTATGGAGGGGTGGTGGGCTTTGGAGAGGTAGGGGGAGATGGAGGGGGTACATGGAGAGGAAGGGGGGAGACCCCTATCAGTGACGGGGAAGGAATTCCCTGTCACTGAAATGGCCTCCATGGCATTACGGAGGGCACGGAAACCATGGCGGTAGGCGGAGTCATAATCACGCAGGCGGAACAGTGACAGCTACTGGCTGGAGATGGATATCTCTAACCTGGTGGCTGTTTCCGCTGTGCCGGTCAGAGTGGTAAAGCCAACCCGCCAATGTCATAATATGGCGGTACATACCGCCAGCCTGTTGGTGGTACTTACCGCCATATTAACTCCGTCCGCCGGGGTCGTAATGAACCCCTAAGTGATTTGCCAAGAATCAAAACACATTGAAAAAATGCCCGGACTCTAACCTGTTACCCAAAGTCCATTCCAAAGTCAGCTAGGCCGGTAGAGCAAATCATTTCCCTCTAGGAAATTTATAAAGCAACATGGCGAAATGTTGCATTTGACAGTTTAATTTGCAAAGAATATGCCACTGTGTCTGAAAAAACAGTTGTGTCACAGCCAGAATGAACTCACATTCATGATGTTTCTTGCCTTGCATCAAGGCAGCCATCGAGAGCAAACAGGCAATTCTGTTCTTGAGTGACTTGTTTCTTCCTCAGCCCCTCTCCCTACTTGGTTTTATAGATTTGAGTGATGGTGTGCGGTATGTGACATCAAATTATGTGAACATCTAGAGCCTTTTTAAGACACAGATAGGAAAAGTGGGCAATTACCCAGGGCCGCCACCTTCCAAGGTGCCCCCAGGGAAGTAAACCTCCTCTCTGTCCAGCTCACCGCTGTCTATTTTCATATCTCAACTGCTCTCTTGTCTGCCTACCTCTAGCTAAGAGTATGCCTCTCTTTGCCCAGTGGCATCTTGATGATTTATGGGGGCCATAAAAAGACATATTTCAACAGTTTTTGTGAACCTTGGCCCAGAGTTAAGAGGCCGTAGCGCCTCCTTCCAAAGTAGCGCAATGCATGAATTGCAGCACTTTGTAACCCCTTTGTGCTACATTACACCTGCATCAGGCATAATGTATGCAAGGGGGGTGTTCCCCCGTTTGGGGCACCGCATAAATGGGGAAGTCTCATCTGTGAGATTCCATTGTGCCATTTTTAGCAGCTATTTTTGATGCCTGCACAGAGCAGTCGTTAAAGGGGGCATCACATTGTTTTCAATGGACCCCTGTGTATTCTGCAGGATTAGCGCCAACATTTTGGCGCTAATACTGCACAGTACATCAATAGCATCAAAAATGTTGATGCTATTGCCCCTACCCTGCGCCATGATGCGCCGTATATTGAATACGGCGCACACATGGTTGCAGTAGTGGGGCGCTAAGGGGTGCAAGAAAAGTGGGGCTTTATTGGATGCAGCACCACTTTTCTTAAATTTGGGCCCTTGTTTCTGAAAATTTGTTTAGCATATTGAGGCCTTCAGTTAGCAGAAAATGGGTAGTTAAAGAACAAACAGGGTCCCTAAAAACCTTAAGGTGGCTTTGCTACACTGTTAGGGAGGAGGTTGTTGCGAGACATGAGTCAACCTGAGTTGGAAATATGTAGCACATACTGCCATGGATGCCTTTCTATGGGCATTCACTTGGGCAGGTTCTGCCAGTGTAATTTGCTACCCTGAACTATGCGTTTATATGGTAGTCTAAGATAGTCATTTAATAAGGAGCCGATCATCATGTCTATTGTATAGTCAAGTTCAAAATGAGTCAAAAGACACCTTACACGAACCTGCTAGGAAGACATGAACCACCGAATCTTCCCTTGGGTTCAAGTGCAAAGAAAGCGATCTTAGACAGTAAGGCCCATATTTACAAAAAAATTACACAGTGTGGTGCCGCAGGCCACCTTGCTGCCCTGCATTGCGTCATTAGGAAAGTGCAGGGATGCGTCATATTTACAGCAATACAACGTATCCCAGTACTTTCCTCTGTGCCAGTGCACAATTGGCTGCTTAGCGCAAATGTAGACACCCTTGCATCATGGCGCAAGGGTGACTACTTTGTAGGGATGATTGTTTATAAGTTGTGCACATAAACAATCATTAATCATGTTTTCCCCCTTCGATGTGAGCTGCAGAATGAAGCACACATAGAAACAGCAAAAAACGAGGAGAAATAAAGTTATTTCTCCTCGTTGTGTCACTTTTATATCACCCCTGGGGTGGCATAAGAATCTGGGACATTCCTAGGTTTATGAAACCTTGTAAATCTGAGAATGCGTCTGATTAAATGGGTGTTGCGTGGGAACACTCACAGCAACACCCATGGAATGCCCCTTTCAAGCAGAGTTATGTGTGAACGGGGGCTATATATACAAGGCCATGAAAAGCCACGCAAGTTGACTATACTTGGCCTTATAAATATGTGTGGGCACACTGTGCCACCGGAGTATCACAAAAGTGACGCTCTGGCAGCATTATTGTGCCACAGGGGCCTTGTAAATATGCCCCTGAGTTTCTAAAAACGCTGTTTAGATTTTTTGACATTGGGGCAACTAAATGTCACTCTGGTCCAGTGATAGGAAGCCCATAGGCAGCAGTTTTGGCAACAAGGACTAAACAAATGATTTGTTTTCATAACAGGTGTACTTCTCCGCGGAAATTCCAGCTACAATTTTACGTCGGTCTAGCACTTGCGATCTAGAATTTGTGAGAGGGGCAGTAAAATAAACTAATCGCAGAGTAAATGGTTCATAGAGTAGCAGCGTGGCAATGGCTTATGCCGCATACAGCCTCTAAATCTCTTTTTGCTCAACGTATCAGCACCATCCCTTGGATCCTTACCTTTCCAGGAACCTTGCCTTATCTAGACAGAGAATACAACCCTAAAAAGTTCCAGCTAACAACCCCGCACATCTAGAACATGTCAAGGCCACAGGGGTGGTGACTCTTACCTGTAGATCCATGGACAGGTCCACAGGAATTATGGAATTATACACCAGCAGAGTTTTTCTGCATAATTATGAATTTGCTGCATTTACCAGATAATCCAATAGATGCTACATAATCTGCAGACTTTAAAAAATGTTTCTTGCTCAAATAGTTTCAAAATGCACTAAAAATGCTGTGACACATGTTGCTGTGCATCGGAAAGCCCTTTACAAAAATTGGCTGGGCCACTTTTTGTTGAATATTGTGTATGTGGATATTAAACTAGCATTAGTCCGGTGAAACCCTTGCCCAGACACTGTTAACCTATGTACATGTAACAACATAAGGAAATAATATTTTCACAAAATATGTAGCATTATGCCGCACAACTCGTCTTTATGCAGCACATAACTCATTCAACCTTGCCACATAATGTGTTCCTCCCCTGCCGCGTAAATTCAGTGGCCCTGCCTATAGATATGTCAACAGCCACGCAAGTCCCCCCCCCGCCCCCCACATATAAACTCTTCTTCTTATGAATTATTTGAGGGCCAAAGATAAAGATAGTAGATCAAAGGCCAAAACTTACCACATTATGAAGACTATATAAATAAAATAATACTCAATAGTCAATAATACAGTCTACTGTGTTCTTGTTTGCCAACATAGTGACAGTGACTACATGCTAAAGCCATTGGTAATGCTTTGTAGAAGGAATATAGAAGCAATAATGCATGGATTACCAGGTGTAGTGTCTTCGCTGTGAAATAAATTGCTTCAAAGAAAAAAATGCATTGCAAAATAAATATGTAAGCAATGGTGCAATTGCAAAACAGAAAGTGCTTCCTTCCTCCCTAAACGTTATATTTGCTTCTCTCCAGTCTGCCCAGGTTATGAAACATCATCTCCCCTCCCTTAACAGTGCTTTGTGCCGGATATTGCCTTGAGAGCCAAAAGCGAAATGTACACCAGGGCTGAGTCGAAGAACATCTTGTACCTGAGAGTTTTCTCTTTCCCCTGAGTGTATGGAGGCTCTCTGCCTGTTCTGGGCTCCAGCCCACTCTATGCTGGACAGGTTGTTTTTATGATAATCTCGGTAAATTGACCTGATTGCGATGTAAACAATCTTTGGTTGAAGGGCTCTGTCAGCTTGGGAGAGGAAATAATAAGAGTTGAAATATAGGAATTTGGTTAGTTGCAGTTCGGAGATTGACACAATATTTGTCACTAGCCACAGATGGGCACAGACCAATCAGGAGCCACAGGGATACAGATTATTTATGTCAAAAATGACTGTTCTTGGATAAAATGGGGCTTTATGATTGAGCACAGGCGTCGGACGGCTTCAGACCAATGAGAAGTCTCAGGGATAAGGATTGCTTATGTCAGACAGGTTCATGCATTAGATATCACAGCCGAAGGTGGGCAAAGGCCAGTCAGGCCTCACGGTGATAAGCGTTGTTTATAGCACATCTCGAACTCTATTGGAAGCCGGCTATGGATACAGACATATCAGGGGCAATACAAATATACAAATATAGTGCGACCATCTCTTACAGCTCAGTAGCAGGAACCTATCAGTGGGCTGAAAACATGAAGAGATTGGAAAACAAGGCGACCCAAAAAAGCAAGTCAGGCCGCAACTGATAATATCCTCTGCCTTGTTCAATCATAACTGAAAAGAGTGGTAGACGGCATACCCCTGAGTCTGTGAAGCACTAGGAGTGTAATTTCTCAGTCATTTAAACTCTGTATGAAGCCGGGCATTGTGCACCTGTGTGTGGAGGGGCATCAGTGAACTTTGGGGCTACCTGTGTTATTGGGAAAGGGGCAAAAACGTACAACACAACCTTGATATTCCTATACTGTTTCCCCTACTATTCTATAGCCACAAAGGAAAGTACCTTAATGTGATGGTGAGAAAAGACTAGAACTGATAAGTGACTTACTTCTACTGCAATTCCAGAAATGGAAACTACTTTCTAGCCATCAGCCTCTATCTTTGAAACATGCCCTTCTGTTCTTGCATTTAATCCACGAGTGTTTATAGAGCGTCCAGTCTTTATAAATTACTTGTACTTGGACACCCCGGAGGTTGGTGAACCTTTTGACCTAGTTGGGTTCTCTCTCATCCAAGAATAGTCGGATCACTCAAATCAATCATCAATAACCATTCAAAATCAAAAACCAATACTCAATTAGTAATCAAACAACAATCAAGAATCAATAGTAATCAGTATTTGACACACCATGATCTTTCAGTCATGAATAACCACACCAGTTTCTGAAAAGTTAATGAGTTTATTTCCCTATATTAACAAAGCTAGCGCAATATAAGTAAGTCTCAAAATCAAATGATATAGGTATACGAACATTACTAGCTGTCCATAGCGACGGAAGAAACGCAATCTACGCAATATCTGGATTATAATGCACTCGGTTATAGCAATGCAAATTACTAATATAAGCAACTGAATTTGACTAATTGCATACATCAGTCAGCATAACAAGATTTCAATTTAGCATGGTGCGTCAGATGAATACCTCGACTAGCCTCTAATTAGCATTGGCATGTGGGGCTTCATGCAAAACGAATTTAGTCAACACAAATTTAGAAAACTTCTAGCTTGGGTTCTATCAAAATAAGCAGTTGGTACCTAAAAAGGAAAACACAATGCATAATACAATTATCCTTTCATATTTACCAAATACAATCAGCATTCAAGGAAAAGTATTCGTCCTTCAGGTACCGGTTCGATCAGCATGGGGCAGATTTCAAAGGGGCAAAGTTAAAGCAAGTTTCCTTGCGGCAGCAAGGAAAATGGGGCAAAAGTTATTGCATGTACAAGACGGGGCAAAATTAAAGTTAAAGTCTCTAGGGTGAGAATTTCTTAAAGTGTCTTTCTCTGCGACAGAGAAAAGGCATCAAAGTGTCACTTAAAATGGCGTCTTGAATCTGGCTTCAAAATGGCATCAAAGAAAATGGCTGACTTCTCTTTGTCCGGTGGGTTTAAGTAAGAAACGTTCCAAATTCTTCAGGGTCTTCCATTGGAGGGTTCATAGGGTGGCTTCCTTTTGACCAATGAATAGTGTCTTTCTCCTAGTACTCATTTATGCATAAGGTGTCCTTGGAGCCTTGGAACACAAGTAGCAACAAAGTTTGCCAATTAATTCTATATCAGTGTCTTTATTGTCTGCACCTGCAGAAACTGACCTTGCTTCAGAGGGGATGAAACTAGCCTAGCACGAAACCTTGAGATAAGTGTATTAATCATTTCTACTGGAAAAATACAACCTTAAAGTTAAAATACGTTTTTGTTAATACAAGTGAAAACCACGCAGTTAAATTTGAGACCAGGCAAACTAGGTCAAAGCCTCTGCTAAATTTAAGCTAAGCATATAACTGTCTCAACAAGAAAATCATAGAATACATTTGCAATTATGACGGATTACTACATTTGATTAAGCTCGTTTATAATAATGGCGATCTACCTCGTGGGCACATTTTCCCACATACATTATTTTTCTTTGCTAAAATCACACTACATTATACGATTTTGATACATGATATATGAATATTTGTTAGTCTTTCTTTTTCTGCTTCATCAGTGTGAATAGGATTTTATCTAACTTTGAACAATGACTCATTGGCCTGGCCTGGCCTGGGATTTAGAACATAATAATACAACCCCAGATATGCAGCAAGGGCTATAAATATTGACTTGATAAATACTGATGGAGTGGGAATGTGAACGCCCAGAATGACGGACTTCTAATTATCACTTTAAGCCCCTAGTTATACCTAATGAACACACACACGTCAAAACATATTATTGTATCAGACACTGCTGTGCACTCTGAACAAGCCAGCCTTTCCCAGACCGTGTATGGAAGAGGAATGAAACCTAGGGGTACCTCTGAACTGCTTAACCCACAGCATGAGTACTGAGAACAATCCTCCCTACGTATTACGTAAGTGGTACACGGATATTGGTGCTATCTGGACTTGCCTTTCAACTACTAGAAGGTTCGGAGCACGAGAAGTGATCACCGACTAGTGTGACTATTTAATACAAAAATATACGTGCCCCAGTAGTCTAATGTAAGTACAGAGTCTAGGAAGCTCCATGTTTGGATGCAACAAAAGCAAAGCATGTAAAACATTAAAACGAACCAGCAACAAATGTACAGCTTATTAGCATCAAACATTTGCATTTAGCTTTCAATGGACTCCTGTCAGTCAAGGTACTAGAGCCAGAGACGGGCAGGAGACTGACATGTCGGCATTTTTAAATTTAAAACTTAGTAATGTAAAGCCTAACGAAATATTAATGATAAAAGTTTTTCAGGTAATGTCAATAGTTTGCACTATGACTACTGATCACGAGCTTTAAGCATAGGCATCAGTTAATTTATAAAATAATAGATGCAAGTGGCTGGAGTTTTTCTTGCAAGTCCATAACCGGCTCTTGGTGTTGGTGAATACTGTGAAGTCTTGATGCCACCTCAAGTCTCTTTCATCTATCACCAGACACTCATTGCTCATTGAAATCTTACTTGCAGGCTCTTTTTATGTCTGCTTTCTCCTCTTGTCACTGTTACTCGGTCTTCTTCTGTCTCTTCTTCCTCTCTCTTTGGTCCTTTTCTTTTGTTCTCTCTCTTGCTCTGGGTCAAAGTCCGATGAAGAAAAATAAGTGCTGGTCCCCAAAAATGAGTGCTGGTGGGCTCCACTTGCATCCACCTGCTCAAATTAAGCGCTGACCGTATAATTGTATATTGTTACTTGGAGAGAGCCTCTTAACAGTTTGTTAACACAGGTCATCATTCACAATTTTAGCAGTATTTTCCTAGAATAACTGGATGTGCTAAATCTGATTCCTCTGGTTATGTCTTATTTCAAAATTGACCCTCAGCTTCAGCTCATAATGAGCCTGTATGTCCAACACCGGAAGATCAGGTGTACGTCCTATGATGTTATTATCGGGGTTGAAATTACCAGATGCATTTTCAGGCCACCCATAATGATGGTCAGTATGGACAACACCTGTTATTGAGCTTAGAGGCAAACCTCCGAGCAAGGGTCAGGATGCACTTTTCATATCATGACCAGTAGTCCTCATTCACAGAAACAGTGTTGTGATATTTTGGTTTGTTTATAGAGTTTTTCCACCCCTTGCAAAGATCAAAAGCTCCTTCTTTAGTCGAGCATCTACTCTGTGAGTTTCATATAGAAAGCACTTCTTCTGGACATAGACTGTGACACCCGTTGACTAGTGCAAAAGGCAATTTATTAGGACAGTGCTTTCTCATCGTAAAAATACATTAACATAACTGGAACTTTAAATTAACAACTTTTCATCTTTAACCTTTAGAACTCCCCCGTCTTCCATTCTCACTTCATTCCCCCACTTTTTCTTCGTTCACCCAGCCTCCACTTCCATTCTCCTACACATTCCCCTTTTCCTTTCGTCCCCTGTATGAATCAGGCATCCCCCAATCTGTCATCCTTCACCTGCTTCTTTTTCCCCCTGGAAGGGTGCACAGGCCCACATCTGACTCTCCACCCTCCCCCACCTACTGCCACCCAGCACCAACCCCTTTGGAGTCTTGCTGCCCAACCAGTGAACCCACTGCAACACCTCATGCCCTTCCAAGAGGCTCACTCTGCCAAAGTCCTCCCCCCACAGATTGGTCAGCAAGAAACGCAACTCCAACATGTACTGGGCATTTCCCATCTCTGAGAGATGCACATCATCATCCCTGAAAAGCACCTGCTCATCCTCTTATATCCCACCGTGCGTCAGCACTTGAATGTCATGCGCCCAGCAGAAATCCCTCATAACCCTATTGAGCTTCCTCCGAGCCCTTTCAATGGCCCCATGTTTCAGTGCTCCTCTCCATTTGTCTCCTGGGCACAAATTCTGTCCACACTAAAGAAGTCCCATGCATGTTGCGCTGAAGCAGTGCCCAATCCTGTTGCATATGTTGTAGTAGGGTGAGCCCAGAGAGATGGACCAGATCATTCTCCCCGAGGTGTAACACCAAAACATCAGGACATCCCCATGTCGGCATAATTGATGTGATAAAAGGAAGCAAATTGCCCCACCTCATTCTGCTCTTTCCCCACCACAACACTTTGTGCCTGCTGCTCGGAAGTCCCAGAGATCATCCGTACACCTGCTTCTCCGCATATTTAGCCGCCCAATGAATTGAAGAGTGTCCGACCAACCACGTGATCACCTTATCTTTCTCTGGGCTGTGCATGCAACCTGGAAGGAGAAACAAATGTCAGAGTGCCACAAATATCTCCCCCATCTCAGAAGCCCCACCTGAAGAACGAACCCCAGCCCCAAAACTTGGCACACCTTCCATGTCCTTGAAAAGCATCAAATCAGGCCCTTACATATCTCTCGCAACATTTGGACTGCCACCGCCCAATACGCTTGATTTGATCCCAATCCCACCCCAACCGGGCCTCCTCAGTCGCCACGCCAATCCTAAAAGAGTGAGTACCAAAACCACCCACCTGCCTCCCCAGGCATCTCAAAACCATTCTCAAAATGGACAGCAACTGGAAAGCTGTAAGCTTCTTACCATTCGCATGACAAAACCCACTCTCCTCTCAACTCACCCTGTGCACCTTGAAAATGTCCCATCCACACACTGGGCATGCCACCAACACTCCCCCTTTTACAACCATATCCACTTCCCCTTACCCAGTTGATCCATCTTTGATCGCCTCAACCAGATCACCAAACGCTCACTCTCCCGTTCCACATCCCCCACCCTTACACCACAAGTTTTTCCCACACCCAATAATTCAGACACACGAAGTGCCCCAAAAAACAATCATATCATACACAAACGAAAAAGAGCCACCTCATGGGCAGTTACACAACAAACGAGCAGGACATGCAAAATGTTCCAAAGCAACTCAAACGTAATAGATTCTCGCACGACACCACCTGACTCTGATCGCATTCGCCCCCAGCCTTTCAGCATCTTTCCCAAAATGTCATTCTTTGCCGGGTCCCAGACAAAAAACAACTTCCCATAAAAGGACACTCCTGCCAACTTGCCCCTAATTGTGGCTGGTGATAAACCCTTCTGAATCAAAAATATAACAAAACGCAGCACACAAGCCTCAAGCATTCCTTGCTCCTGCCTCCAGAACTGCTATCTAAAAACGTAACAATCCTGAAATTCCACCCATGCAAGGCGATAACTCTTGAGGGTTGAATCAGCTAGGGACATCTCCACAGGTCTCATGACCATCATGCTCCCCATTCCCAAATGTCTGCTGGGACTGCTGTCTTGTGCTCCTCTACACCGGGCGCCAATTGGCAGAAACGCTGCCACTGCATACGAGAAAGGAAATCTGTAATGGAATTGTTGACCCCTGGTATATGCGCAGACTTAAAAATGGTATTCAAAGTCAAGCAATGCAACAAAAAACTCCTTAGCAACCGCAGTACTCTGAGATCCCTTGCCCTCTGTCTGCTCACTAATTCAACCACTGTCAGATTGTCCACATGGAACATCTCTGTCCTGTTGACCAGTTTGTCACCCCACACCGACAAAGCCACCAGCAGAGGAAAGAATTCCAAAAAGGCAATGCTCCTCCCTTGACTCAACCATTGCGCAAGCCACGTCTCTGCGCACCACCGCCCATCTGAGAAAACACAAAAACTAGAGGCACCCGCTGCATCCGAAAAAATCTGCACCTGACAGACAGTGTCTTCCTCCTGAAAGCACATGGAGACCACGTTAAACTGTGTCAAGAATAGGTCCCTTACCCTGATGTCTTCTCACAAGCCCATGGTCAGCCGAATCCTGTGATGAGGGATGGATGCATCTGACATCGCCAGCTCCATACGCCTATAGAAAGTCCTACCACCCTGGACCACCCTACATGCAAAGTTAAAGAAACCCAGGAGTTGTTGGGCCACTTGCAGTTCAATCTTCTATTTCAACCTGATCTGCCACAAAAATAGGAGAATCTCCTCAAACTTCACTGTAGGCAGACGCGCCATGAAAGCCATTGTGTCTAGTTCGATGCCCAAAAAGGTCAAAACACAGCTAGGGCCCCTTGTCTTCTCAGGCGCTAAGGGCACCCCAAAATACAGCGCCAATTGCTCAAAACACTGCAGTGTCCTAATACATGATTCAGAATGTGGCATCCCCACAAAAAGGAAATCATCCAAATAGTGTGACACCATCCGATGTCCACTCACCTGAATAAAAACCCACTGCAAGAAGGTACTGAATGCCTCAAACAAAGGACAGGAAATCGCGTACTCCATGGGCAGCACTCTGTCCACGTAAATGGCCCCACCCAACTGCATCCCCAACAGAGAGAAATCATTAGGGTGAATGGGTAGCAACTGAAAAGCTGCCTTGATGTTGAACTTAGCCAGCTCAGCACCCTTGCCACACCCCCTTATGAGTCGAATGGCATCATCTACTGAGGCGTACACCTCTCGTGTTTCCTCCGGTGTGATGAAATCATTCACCGATACCCCTTCAGGCCATGACAAATGATGTATCAGCCGGAAATCCCCTTTGCTCTTTTTTGGTACCACCTCCGAAGGTGAAATCATCAAATCATCCATGGGTCACTCCTAAAAAGGGGCCTAATTTGTACTCTCTGCCACTTCCTTTCTCAGTTTTGTCACCACCACTTCTGGCATGGCCTTCACTGATTGCAAATTGTCCGCCCATCTCCTCAACCATTGCCCTTGGTATCCCACCTGGAAACCTTCTCTGAAACCCCATTACAATTTGAGCACCATGTCCGTATCTGGATGCATGTGCAACCAGGGCAGTAACCTCTCCAACTTAATTGGAGTAGGTACCCTTCGGCCCAGGAGCGCCTTGCCCCCTCTGTTCCTGGTAGATCTGCACTGCTCCGCCGGACAAGCAAGGGAAAAACATTGCATAACTGGGTGTCTCCCTCCACATCTCGAACACTCATATTTAAATTTATACTCACTCCGGCCCTGAACTCTTATAGCTCAGTCACGCAAACCCCCCAAAATGCATTTGGGCTTTACAAATGATGTCCATGTATTTAAACATGGCTATGGCCCTGTCTGGGTATTTTTCACAGTAGATTCTTGTGTAAATCAAAAAAGCAGAGGTCCAATCGTCTATAGTTATGGTGACCCAGGCCTATGTGCCAGCTCCCACTCCTCCTTAGAACCTTCCTTCGCCTGAACATCCCTGTGAAGAATTGTGAGCATGTCAACATACTCTTGTTTCCATATCCTTGTTTCAGTCTTCTCTGCTACATGTGACCCCAAAGGCAGAGCGAGTCCTACATATCGGAGTCTTTTCTTTTGTCCGTCCCCATCCTTGGCGTCATCCTCCTTTCCCCAGCTTGCCGCTGTCACCCCGCCCTGTGGCGGAAGCACTTTTTCTCCCACCTGGTCCTTACAGCCCACAACTACCGCAGCTGTATTAGGCATAGCGTGTTTCGAGTCCTCCCCCACACAAATAGACTTGTATTGAGCCATCCTGGCCCTGCCCTTCCGATCACCCCATGGGGCCCACCAGTCCCCCTTGCCTTGGACACGCAGCCACGAGTACCAGCATACAACAGTGACTTGCGCCCTTCACCTTCTTTGCGGGAGACATCGTGCCCTCGCATGCTAGATGTTGAAGCCTGGAAAACAGTCAGAGAAGAGGGTTTTGTACTGCTCCTGCTCCCCTTCTCCTTCCCATGTACCCCACTCACCACTTTTTCCGCAAATCTGCCAATCCTCCCAGTCATCCAGGTCCTCCTCATAATCCAACTCAAACACATCCTCTTCGTCCACACCCCATACTTCATCAGCATCTGCTGCATCAACGACGTTGTGTTCTTCATCCAGCCCGAGTCCCCCATGGTGTAAGCCAGGTGTGGGCTTCATGCATTCCCGCGGTGTAGAGAAGGCTGCTGATGACCCCCTCTATGGCTTCCGACCAACGTCCTAGGGCCATGTTGGGCCCCGTTGGCTTTGTCACCTTTCTGCCAAACTCTGACGCTGGCATTGACTCTACGTACGGCACTGGGCCGTGTGCACCCTGTGCTGCCGCGATGCTGCCTGACCCACCAGCTGCACCAGCCTCCTGATCCTTCCCCTGCTACTCATAAGGAACCCACACCCTGCTGCCCTGCTCCGAAACATGCCCCTCTTTGTGTCCCCCACTCACCGCAACTGACTTCCTCTTCGCCTGCCGGGACCTCCCCTCCGCCTCCCCTCTCTACTTGCATAACTTGGCCCACATTTCGTCCGACTCCTTGACGAGTTTCCTCTGTTCTTGATTCCTGGCCTCAATGTCCACTGCCGACCAGTCAGTGGATGGATGCTGCTGTGTCTCCACCCTACCTTATCCTTGGCCACACACCTCTAACTGCACCCCAGCATGCCTCAAACCCGCCTCCCCCCCCACTGCCAGCCTGTGGGCTTCCCAGGGCCCCACCTGCAGCTACGCTAACCTTCTTCCTCTTCCCTTTGCTGCCACCTGGCCCCTGTCCCTTGCCTTTCTTATGGACTGAGGCTGGTAAACCTGTAAAAGACCACCAATGTCACAATGAAGCCCTCCATTTATAAAGCCCCGGGGACCTGGCCCACCCGGGGGCCTATAAAAAAACAAGCGGGGAAGTCTGCACTTGTTTAGTAAAAAAGAATTTGCCACAAATTCATGAATATCTTGAACTCGTGGCATAAAAATAATTTAAAAAATGTTTTTTTGATCTGGGGGTGTCCCTCTGGGACCTTCCCACTAGTGCTAATGGATCAGAGTGTCTCTACCCTGGCCCCTTTCATTTCTTTTTACTGTTTACTCTGGGACTTGGCTGAAGTTAAGTCCCAAGACGGCTTCCAACACTTTCTGGTTTGAACCGTTGACAGCCAATGAGAGCTGCACATTTCCCTGCACAAGCTCATCTTTACTCGCAAATACTTTGGGGCCAGAGATATGCAAATTAGAATTTCCCTAAATTTCTCAAAAACTCCTGAACGGATTCACACCAAATACTGACAGCAAGCTTTCTACCAAATTTGGAGGAATTTTGTCCATTGTTTCCTATAGGAATTAACATTGGAAACGCAATGTTTTTTTAGCCCCCTTTTTCTCGGCCCCTGCTTGATGGCTCACCCTGAAACTTTCCATGCTCAACAAGAATCACTGCAACATTTTTTAAAGAAAAATATTGTGAAGATTCGTCAAACAGTGACAAAGGCAAGTCAAAACATGCTGTTCCTATGGAAACATGGTCCTAACTACAACTACCTACTGGCAACCATCAGTAGGTAATATATATATATATATATATATACATATATATATATATATATATGTATGTATATATATAGCCAGGTATCATCATGAATGG